>NW_026596051.1:5330260-5408513 GCF_907164565.1 Psammomys obesus
AAAAAGTAAAATCAGAAAAGTTCCAATCACAAAATATCCAAGAAATCAAGGATGCTATGAAACGACAAAATCTAAGAATAATAGGAATTGATGAAAAAGAAGACTCCAGGCTCCAAGGTCCAGAAAATATTTTCAAAAAAATCATAGAAGAAAAATTTTCCAACTTAAAAAAAGAAATTTGTCCATAAATATATAAGAGGCCTACAAAACACCAAATAGACTAGACGAGAGGAGAAACACATCACGTCACAACATAGTCAAAACACTAAATCTACAGAACAAAGAAAAGATATTAAAAGCACCAAGGGAAAAAGGCCAAGTAACATATGAAGGTAGACCTATCAGAATCACACCGGACTTCTCATCAGAAACTATGAAAGCCAGAAGGGCCTGGGCAAGTATCATGAAGACTCTAAGAGATCACAAATGTCAACCCAGACTACTATACCCTGCAAAGCTTTCAATCAACATAGATGGAGAAAACAAAATATTCCATGACAAAACTAAATTTACGCAGTATCTATACAGCAAACCAACACTACAGAAGATACTAGAAGGAGAACTCCAATCCAACGAAAACAACTTCAAACAAGAAAACAGGGCATACAGATAATATCCCAACAAAAATGAAAAGACAACAAGCAATGAAACAGGGTAAGATCAATGACTCCATTACAAAAGGAACTAACATGCATTGGTCACTATTATCTATCAGTATCAATGGACTCAACTCGCCAATAAATAGACACAGGCTAACAGAATGGTTGCAGAAACAAGATCCAACATTCTGTTGCATCCAAGAAACACACCTATGCAACAAAGATAAACACTACCTCAGAGTAAAGGGCTGGAAAAATGTTTTTCAAGCAAATGGTTCCAGAAAACAAGCTGGAGTTTGAGTACATCCTAATATCTAATAAAATACACTTTCATCCAAAGTTAAGCAACAAAGATAAGGAGGGCCACTATATTCTCATCAAAGGAAAAATCCACCAAGAGGACATCACAACCTTGAATATCTATGCTCCAAATACAAGAGCACCTACATTCATAAATGAAACATTATTAAACATTATTAAAACAACAACATATGCAAACCCTTATCCAAACTAACTAAAGAGCAGAGAGAAGCTACCCAAATCAGCAAAATCAGAAATGAAAATGGGGACATAACTACAGACATTGAGGAAATCCAAACAATTATTAGGTCATACTACAAAAGCCTATATGCCACAAAATTTGAAAATCTAAATGAAACAGACAATTTTCTTGACAGATTCCATCTACCAAAATTAAGTCAAGATCAGGTAGAAGGACTGAATAGCCCGATATCTCCCAAGGAAATTGAAGCAGTCATTAACAGTCTCCCCTCCAAAAAAAGCCCTTGGCCAGATGGCTTCAGTGCAGAATTCTACAAGACCTTCAAAGAAGTGCTAACACCAATTCGCCTCAAACTATTCCACAAAATAGAAACAGAAGTAACACTACCAAACTCATTCTATGAAACCACAGTCACCTTGATACCTACACCACACAAAGACCCAACAAAATAGAGAACTTCAGACCTATCTCTCTTATGAACATTGATGCAAAAATACCCAATAAAATACTTGCAAACCGAATCTAAGAACACATCAAAGATATCATCCACCATGACCAAGTAGGCTTCATCCCAGGCATGCAAGGGTGGTTCAACATATGGAAGTCCTTCAATGTAATCCACCACATAAAGAAACTGAAGGAGAAAAACCACATGATCACCTCCTTAGATGCTGAAAAAGCATTTGACAAAGTCCAATACCCATTCAAGTTTAAAGTCTTGGAGAGATCAGGGGTACAAGGCACATACCTAAACATAGTAAAAGCAATATACAGCAAGCCTATAGCCAACATCAAACTCAATGGAGAGAAACTTAAATCAATCCCACTGAAATCAGGGACAAAGCAAGGCTTCCCATTGTCTCCATATCTCTTCAACATAGTACTTGAAGTCCTAGCCAGAGCAATAGGACAACTAAAGTAGATCAAGGGGATACAAATCAGAAAGGAAGAGGTCAAAGTGTCACTATTTTCAGATGATATGATAGTATACATGAGCGACCCCAAAAATTCAAGAGAGAACTCCTTCAGCTGATAAACACCTTCAGCAAAGTGGCAGGATACAAAATCAACTAAAAAAAAAAATCAGAAGCCCTCCTGTATACCAAAGACAAAAAGGCTGAGAAAGAAATTAGGGAAACAACACTCTTCACAATAGCCACTAATAACATAAAGTACCTTGGTGTGACTCTAACCAAGCAAGTGAAATACCCCTTTGAGAAAAACTTCAAGTCTCTGAAGAAAGAAATCGAAGAAGATATCAGAAGATGGAAAGATCTCCCGTGCTCATGGATTGGTAGAATTCACATTGTGAAAATGACCATCCTGCCAAAAGCAATCTACAGATTCAATGCAATTCCCATCAAAATACCAACTCAATTCTTTACAGACCTTGAAAAAAAGATTCTCAGCTTCATATAGAGAAACAAAAAACCCAGAATCTCCAAAACGATCCTGTACAACGACAGATCATCTGGAGTTATCTCCATCAACGATCTCAAGCTGTACTACAGGGCAACAGTAATACAAACTGCATTGTATTGGCATAGAAACAGAAAGGAGGATCAATGGAATCGAGTAGAAGGCCCAGAAATAAACCCACACACCTATGAATACTCGATATTTGACAAAGAGGCCAAAACCATTCAATGGAAAAAAGACAGCATCTACAACAAATGGTGCTGGACCAAGTGGATATCTACATGCAGAAAAATGAAAATAGATCCATATTTCTCACCCTGCACAAAACTATATCTAAGTGGATCAAGGACCTCAACATAAAACCAGACACCTTCAATCAGTTGGAAAAAAAGTGGGGAAGAGTCTAGAACTCATTGACACAGGAGACAACTTCCTGAAGAGAACACCAACAGCACAGGCTCTAAGAGCAACAATCAATAAATGGGACCTCATGAAACTGAAAAGCTTCTGTAAAGCAAAAGACACAGTCATCAAAACAAAATGACTGCCTACAGATTGGAAAAGAATCTTCACCAACCCTTTAACTGACAGAGGGCTAATATCCAGTATATATAAAGAACTAAAGAAGCAGAAAAGCAACAAACCAATTAATCCAATTAAAAAATGGGAACAGAGCTAAAAGAGAATTCTCCTCGATAGAGGATTATCGAATGGCAGAAAAACTCTTAAAGAAATGCTCAAACTCATTAGCCATTAGGGTAATGCAAATTCAAACAACCCTGAGATTTCACCTTACACCCATCAGAATGGCCAAGATCAAAAACTCAAGTGACAACACATGCTGGAGAGCTTGTGGAGAAAGGGGAACCCTCCTCCATTGCTGGTGGGAATGTAAACTGGTACAACCACTTTGGAAGTCTATCTGGCATTTTCTCAGACAATTAGGAGTAGGGCTACCTCAAGACCCAGCTATACCACTCCTAGGTATATACCCAAAATTTGCTCAAGTACACAACAAGGACATTTGTTCAACCATGTTTGTAGCAGCTTTATTTGTAATAGCCAGAACCTGGAAACAACCCAGATGTCCCTAGTTGAGGAATGGATACAGAAATTGTGGTATTTTTACACAATGGAATACTAGTCAGCAATCAAAGAGGAGGAAATTGTCAAATTTGCAGGTAATTGGTGGGATCTAGAAAAGATCATTCTGAGTGAAGTATCCCAGAAGGAGAAAGACAAACACAGTATAAACTCGCTTATATAGACCTACAAGATATGATAAACATAATGAAATCTACACACCCAATGAAGATAATCAAGAAAGCAGATACAGGCAAAGATTATCAACCCTCATTTAGAAAGACAAATGGGATGTGCATTGAACCTATGACAGGAGTCAACCGCAGAAGGCATCTGAAAGACTCTACCTAGCAGTGTTTCAAAGCAGACACTAAGACTCATAACCAAACCCTCAGCAGAGTGCAGGGCATCATATGAAAGAAGGGGAGTTAGTATGATATGGAAAGGATAGGAGCTCCACAAGGACCAAATATATCTGGGCACAGGGTCTTTTCTGAGACTGACACTCAACCAAGGACCATCTATGGATATAACATAGAACTTTTGCTCGGATGTGGCCTGTGGTAGCTCAGTAACCAAATAGTTTCCCAAAGTAAGGGGAACAAGGACTATTTCTAACAGGATCTTAAGGACAGGCTCTTTGACCTCCCCACCCCCCAGCGGAGGAGCAGTCCTGTTAGGCCACAGAGGAGGACTTTGCAGCCAGCCCTGAAGATACCTGATAGTCAAATGAAAGGGGAGTAGGTCCTCCCCTATCAGTGGACTTGGAAAGGGGCAAGGAGGAGACCAGGGAGGGAGTGTGGGGTTGGGGAGGGAATGAGGGAGCTGGGACACAGAGTTAACAAAATGTAATAATAAGAAAAATAAAATTAAAAAAAATTAGATTCAAGGAAAGTGAATATTTTTGCAGGATAACTTATATAAACATTTTCCCTAGAACTCTATCTTTTTGGAGGCACCATACTGCAAATGCAATTTTATGTGCATTCATTGAATTAATGAAAAATTCAATGTATGCTCAAAATTGTGAAATGTTTCTGAATTCTTGGAACTGACAATCTTCCTATTTAAAAGACTCACCCAGTATCCCTGGATTTTCAGTTGTTTATATTTATGACATTCTCAGAATCTTATGAGCCCCACAAGGTCAAGAGTCATATATTGTCTTGTTTTTACATTTCAGATACTGTCACAATCTATTTTAAAACTGTTGGCTATGCTTAAAAGTTTTTCTTCGGTCTCTCATATTTTTGTTTTGATTGTCTTATTGTTCAGAATATAGTATCTATTGGTTTTGCAGTTGATCTTCTCCTACAATTCACTCTTTTGTGGATATAGATGATATAGATAAATATAGATATAGGTATAGATATAGATGGCGATATAGATGAAGATATAGGTATAGGTATTCATTATAGGTATACTTGCATATATGTACATTATATATGTTTTAGACATCCACTCAGAATTGCTTGTTATAAGTATGATGTATGTGTTAATCACATGCAGGGCACACAATTTACCCTGTGTAAAAAGGTAAAAAGACAACAGCTTTATTTATCAAAGCGAGAAATGCAATATGGTAGATTAAGGATCCCACAGCCTACAGCTTGAAGTAACAGGCTGAGGGCAGATGACCTTGTTCATGTAATTCTTGCATTGTGGATGAGGCAGTCCAGTGTGGAAAGTGCTCAGTGCTGAGGGTTTAGCACAACTTCTGTTGACTCATTTTTCAATGCACAGCCTGCCCTGTTTGCTTGGTGACTTTGTAGCTCACAGCTTCATAAAGTATATGAAGTTTTTCTGTTTGTAATTCTCCAACCAAACTTGTGAAAATTAACACTTAACTCAAAAAAACATAGGAGCCTATTTGTGTGTGTGTGTCTGTGTCTGTGTGACTGTGTGTGAGTTGGGCAGAATAGTCTTCCCTCAAACCAGGGACATGTAGTGTTGAATTGTTTTGCAATTTCATAAACACTATGTTTGTTTGACTCCAATTCACAAACTGCACTGGTATCATATATCATGGTTATAAAATTGTCACTTTCATTTTTCTCAAATAACATGAAAAAATATTTTTAGACAAACCCTCACTATGTAGCTCTTGCTAGCCTCAAATCTGTAATCTTTTTGTATCTGTCTTCCAAATTCTGCTATTGGAGAGAATCATCATACCTGGTTCAGCGCATCTTTTTAATTTTTTTTTAAATTTTTTATGGCTCAAGTCCTGTTTAACCCAGTGTTTCTTAGGTTGCATCTTTATCATGGACATGACATATGTTTGCTATTAGAACAATAAATAAGTCACTAGGTGTTGTTTCATGGTCTTGTAGTCCCTTAAGAGAGAAATTGCTTGAATTTAGTTGCTTGAGCTAGAAAACAAGCAAGAAAATAAAAATGCAATGTGTGTGTATGTTCCTAGAGTTTTCACTTGATTTTAACCTAACTTTTTAAAATAAAGAGAAAGAAGATGATTATCAATAGAAAGGAAACGAGGGAAGGAGATAGAGATAAGGATTCAAATAATAAAGCAACACATTACAAGGATAATTGGCATTTACATTTGACTGTTATCATCTAGACATAGTTCCATAAAAATTATCATGAATGGAAGACTGATAGACAAAACATTATTTTTCAAAGTATGTATTTTTCACGTAAATCACATTTTCATTGTTTTTTTTATTTTAAAACATAAATATACATTGTCAAATACATCCAGTTTTTTTTTCTTATGTTATATATGTTATATCTGTTTTCCAATAAAGAGACACATTGCTGACCAACTATAATTTACCAGAACACATATCCTTTCTCCATAGTTACAATGGAGGTGAGTGACCAAGTGTAATACTCTCTCTGGATACTCCACGGGAGTTGCTGCAGTCAATTTGCTGTTCCATGTCAGCATCACACTTTTAAAATTGCTTTGGGACTCCGTCTCACAAAAACAATAGAAGATCCAAGTTGGTAGATGAAATTCAGTCTTGGTTTGCTAACTCTAGGGAACAACCTGAGGAAAACTGGATAATAGCCAGAAGAAGTGGCATGGCAAATCTGATATCAGTAAAATAAGTCACTCTGAGAAACAGAGCAGGAAAACAACACAGGTCATCCTGGAGGGGTGGGCTAGTCTTGTGAGTTTGCTCCTCATGTGGAGGGGAAATCATGCAGAAGAAGGCACCTTTGTCTGCTTTTTGATCACTTTCCCTTGGCAATGTGGCCTTGCTAGGTCACAGAGGACGAGGATCCAGGCAGTCCTGAGGAGACTTTATAAGCTATGAACAGATGGCCGAGGAGAACTCTTCTTTTCAGTGGACTAGGGAAAGGGCATGGGGGGAAGAGGAAGGGAGGGTGGAACTGGGTGGAGTTGACGGAGGGGGCTTCAATTGGGATATAAAATTAATAAATTGTAAAAACAAAAATTAAATGTCAGAAAAGAAAAAAGCAAGCTCTGGAAAACAAATAGTGCTATCAAAAAAGCAAACCCTTGAAAGAAGAAGACAATGTATAGTAAGGAGAAGCATAATTTGTCTGTGACAGCAGCAGACAGAAGAGAAATGCTAGAAAATCTGCCCTCTTTTCATTCGAGAAAAACAGTCATTAGATTCAATTTTACAAATATGGTATGTTTGCCCTATATTATATGTCTAATATTCACTTATAAGTGAGTATATGCCATGTGTGTCTTTCTGCTTCTGGGATACCTCACGCAGGATAATCTTTTAGTAGCCTTATCAGGCCACAGAGGAAAACAATGCAGCCAGTCCTGATGAGACCTGATAGGCTAGGGTCAGATGGAAGGGGAGGAGGACCTCCCTATCCGTGGACTTGGAGAGGGCATGGGAGGAGATGAGGAAGGCAGGTGGAACTGGGAAGAAATGAGGTAGGCAGTTACAACTGGGATACAAAATGAATAAACTGTAATTTGTAAAAAAAATTAAATTAAAAAAAATGGTGTATCACTTTCAAATCCACAGTGAGTTACAGTCCCATGACACTCAGAGAAAGTGTCTATATTCCAAAGCCTATAAAGAGACTATACCTAAAATGTAGATTAAAAAAAAAAACTGAATCAGAATTATAACTAAATAGAAACCTAGTGAGGAGGAAAGTCTGTATGAGTACAATGAAGCAGCTTCAAGTTTTGCTTGCTTTGCATAGACAGCTTATGGTCAGGGTATGTATTACCGACAGGATTTCTGAGAATACCAACATCTGGGATTTGAAGCATGAAAATCTACCCAATAACAGGTAGTTAGCTTTGATGTGACCTCATAAAGCATCTACAGGGGTGGAGCATGTATCATGTAGCCAGGGAGGAAATGGCAAAGGAGCTGAGGCAACACACAGCAATCAAGAAAGATTGCTTTCAAACTCTATGAATCCATCATAGCCATTAAGGCTCTCTCCCCTTTATGCCTATTCCTTCTGAATTTAATATCCAATGGGAATTCGGTAGGCCAATGTTATCTTTCTTCATTCTTGCTTTCTCTTGTTTTTATTCCCCTCCCATTTTTATTAGTTTTTTCTTTTCATAGACTTTCTTAAAAAGAAATGGGCTAGTCAAGTTTATGGATTCTGTGTGTCTCATCTTCCTGAGACATTAGACTCTGGATATGCACATTATCTTATTGTGTTTCCCCTACCACCCCACCACCCCACTTTTCTTCACTATTGTTACTTAAAATTGCACCATTTCCTTACCCATGTTCTTGTTGTTTCCCTATCCAATTTGCTTTTTCCTATTCTTTTTTCTCAATCAAATACTAATTACTAATCTTATTTATTGTTTTTTTCTTACCAATTATCTATGTAATATTGAATAGCATAGAGTACATTATATGATCATTGTTCCATTCCTAAAATTATTGACGTTCAAGTAATGTTATCTAGATTTTACAGTGCATTTATAATGGACCTATACATTGAGCGATTGGTTTTAGGCAGTTTTTCAAACTCCAAAGAGTACTGAAGACAAAGCCTTGTGCTTTGAGCAACAGTCCTAGAAAAAACATTGACCTCTGAACTCAACTGCATCATAGTTCTAAAAATTGTAAACGTTTCCACTGGAGAGGGCAGAAAGGTGATTATAAAAGCTCCAAATGCTGACCTAGCCCCAGAGACACAAGCCACAATGAAAATAAATAGATAGATAGATAGATGATAGATAGATAGATAGATAGATAGATAGATAGATAGATAGATAGATAAATGAATTTGTGAAAAATGAAGTATCTCAATTTCTTCAAACTTTCGACTATTATAGTATTGGCTTCCAGCTTGAATGAAGTAGATTTAATCCCAGAAAAAGAATTTAAAAACAAAATTATTAATGTTTTCAAAGAAACCAAACATACATAAATAATTTCCTGAATGAATTCTAAACAAGTACAACCAGCTAAATTAAATCAGAAAGTCAGCACAGTATATGAAGGTGGTACTCAATAAGGGCAAAAAAATTGAAAAAAAAAATACAATACTGAAATACTAGAAATAAAAAATGTTGTAATCCAAATAAGAAGTACCATAAAAATCCTCACCAATAGTATCATTCAAGGAGAAAAATATACTGAAACTTGAAGACAAATATGATGTGTTAGAATAGCTAAACACAGTAGATGAATGAACAAAACAGATTAACAGAACATTTGAGATAATGAGACATAATGGAAAGAAAATAAAATATAAATAACAGAACTAAAGGAAACAGAAGTAGTCAATGGCTAAATTAAAAAAAAAACTTTTAATAAAATCAGAAAAAAACCCTCAAGTCAAGCGATATATATTTATATGCACACACATGTGAGAAGAGAAATAAAGAGAAAGAAACAACTTCTTCAAAGAATGACGATAACTATATAGCCACTTGTAGACTAATGAAACTGGGCATCTATCTGTCTCACCTTGTGCTAAAAACAAAATCAAAATGGATCAAAGACATGGATCTTTGGTTCTGTATTTTGTAGCATAGTTATCCTGTATGTGGGTAATATCAAATTATAAATGAGTACATACCATGTTTGTATTTATGGGTCTGAGTTACCTCACTCAGAATGATCTTTTCCAGATCCATCCATTTGCAAGCTAATTTCATGATTTCCTTGTTTTTATTGGCTGAGTAATATTCCATTGGGTAAATGCCACAGCTTCTTTATCCATTCTTCAGCTGAGAGACATTTGGGTTATTTCAAGCTTCCTGCAGTTACAAATAGATCATCTATAAACATAGTTGAACAAGTGTTCTTGTGGTTTGATGAAGCATATTTTGAATATATACCCAAGATCCTCAAGCCAAAATTTGTCCACTCTACAAGATTTGCAGGGATCAAAAATAAAAAGGAGATTGATGGAATGAATCACCAATGACTGGCCCAATTTGAGACCACCCCATGGAGCAAGCTAACCCGTGACACTATTAATGATATGCTGCTATGCTTGGAGACAGGAACCTAGCACAACTATCACCTGAGAGGTTTCATACAGCAGATAACTGAAACAGATGCAGAGGTCCACAGCCAAACATCAGGCAGAACTCAAGTAGTCTTGTGAAAGAGTTAGGGGAAGTATTAAGTATTAAGAGAGCTGGAGGTATAAAGGACATTACAAGAAGCCCAAATAGCCAATTAACCTAATCCCACAGAGGCTCATAGAGACTGAACCACTAACCAAAGAACAGGGACTGAACCTATGCGTCCTACACTTATGAAACTGATCAGCTGCTTGGTCCTTAACTGGGTCCCATAACACTTGGAATTGAGATTGTCTATGGCTTGGACTCTGTTGCCTCCATCTATATCCAGTTTCCCTAGCAGGGCTGCCTTGTCTTGCCTCAGTGAAAGAGGAGACACTTAGCCCTGGTACGACTTGATGTCCCAGGATGGGTTGGTACTTGGGGATGTTGGAGTGGGAGTAAGTGGGGTATGGAGGAAATGGGTGGGAGGATGAAACTGGGAGAAAAAAGGTGGATTGAGATTCAGATGTAAACTGAACAAATAAATAAATGAAGAAAAAAGAAGACATGCTTCAATATAAATGGAAAAAATATGAAATGGGTCAATACATGAAACTATAAAACTGTACTTCTACACAGAAATGGAAACATTTAACTATGTGAGGAAACAACCTGTAGAATGACAGAAAACTCTATTCTGCCCGTATCTCTGATAGAGAATTAATATCCAGGTATTTACAAAACTCTGAATGACAACATGAAATCAAATATGTATATCAGTAAATGAGCGATGAAGTGAGAAACAGTTCCCAAAAGACAGGTCACAATGATTAATAAAGAAAAAAGTGTTCAATTTTAATAATCATCAGAGGAATGGAAGTTGCACCTGCTTTGAGTATCTATCTCATCTCTGTCAAAGTACCAGAAATTAAGAAACTGAATTACTTAGATTATTTGAATTTGGTTTGTTGTTCAGTTTATTGAGTTCTTTATATATTTTGAATATTAGCCCTCTGTGGAAAGTACAGTTGATGAAGACCTTTATCCAGTCTGTAGTCTGTGGTTTTATTCTATTGATAGTGTTCTTTGCTTTTCAGAAGCTTTTCAATTTCATGAGCTTCCATTTATTTATTGTTGATCTTATTACCTGAGTTGTTCGTGTTCTATTCAGGAAGTTGTTTCCTCTGCCAG
Organism: Psammomys obesus; assembly: GCF_907164565.1. NCBI lineage: Eukaryota > Metazoa > Chordata > Mammalia > Rodentia > Muridae > Psammomys > Psammomys obesus. The sequence continues at coordinate 5,341,509 of NW_026596051.1, forward strand.
GAAGTTCAAGTCTCTTCCCCACTTTTTCTTCTAAAAGATTCAGTGTGTTTGGTTTTTATGTTGAGATCTTTGATCCACTTGGACTTTACTCTTGTCCAGGGTGATAAATATGCATCTATTTGCATTTTTCTACATGTAGACACGCACTTGAACCAGCACCATTTTTTTAAGATGCTATCATTTTTTTTCTTCCATTGTATGTTTTGGCTCCTTTGTCTAAATTCGAGTGTCTGAAGGTGTGTGGATTTATTTGTAGGTATTCGATTTGATTCTCTTGATCCACCAGTCTTTTTCTATGCCAGTACAATGCAGTTTTTATTACCAGTGCTCCAGATGTCTCTGAAATGAAGAATGGATAAAAAACTGTGGTACATATACTATTTAACTATTAAAAACAAGGGCATCATGAAATTTGCAGGCAAATGGATGGACCTGGAAAATATTATCATCCCTACTGAGTAAACTCAGACTCAGAAAGACATGTATGGCTTACACTCACCCATAAGCATAAGCATACATTAGGCATACAATACAGGCTAAACATACTACAATCCACAGACATAAAGAAGTTAAGTAAACAGGAGGAGCCTAAGGAGGATTCTTAATTCTCAATCAGAAGGAAAAATAGAACAGACATCAGAAACAGATGAAGAGAAGAAACAGGACAGAGGCCTCCCACAGATGTCCAGAAGCAGATGAGAGGGAACAAGATGGGAGCCTATCATTGATATTCTCAAATAGACTCCACCCTGCAAGGGATTGAAGCAGATGCTGAGACACATCACTAAACTTTGGGCAAAGCACAGGGAGCCCTATGGAATAAGGAATAGAAGGACATAGACGGAATAGGAGCTCCACAAGAATGCCAACAGAGCTGACAAATCTGGTCTCGGGGGGCCTGAAGAGACCAATGCACCAACCAATGACCATGCACAGAGAGGACCTAGGCCCTCTGCTCAGATGTAGCCAATAGGCAGCTCAGCCAACATGTGAGTTCAATAGTGAGGAGACCAGGAACTGTCTCTGATATGGACTCTGGTTCATGCACCTAAATCACTTTCTCTGGGGGTGGCAGCCTTGCCAGGCAACAGAGGAAGAGAATTCAGCCAGTCCTGAAGAGTCTTGATTGATAGTCTGGGACCAGTTGGAAAGGGAGGAGGACTCTTCCTTTCTGTGAACTAGGATGGAAGGTAGGAAAGAAGAGGGAGTGAGATAAGACATAGAGGAGATAAGAGAGGTGGTTATAGCCATGATATAAAGTAATTTATTTTTTTTAAAAAAAATTAAATTACATCAACCACTGGAGAAAATTTGAACAAAAGTGACCCTGTCACACTTACAGAGTGAATGTATTCATTATAGCCACTAGGAAAATCAGTGTCGATTTCTGGAATACTAAATATATATCAGTATATTTTATACTAAATAAAAATATACCATATAAGTCCACGGATTGGGGAGAACCTCCTCCCCTTTCATCTGGCCCTGTTTTATCAGGTATCTTAAGGGCTGGCTGCAAAGTCCTCCTCTGTGGCCTAGCAGGACTGTTCCACCCTTGGGCTTAGAAAGGAGCAGGGAGAAGCTGAAGGAGGGAGGGTGGAATCAGGAGGGAATAAGGGAGCGGGATACAGCTGGGATACAGAGTTAATAAAATGTAACTAATAGTAATAAACAATAAAAAATAAAGAAAATAAAGCATTACCCAATCTAAGAAAAAATATATATACCATATATATATTGGCCCAAGTATAACATAATTTTTACACAAAATATTAACAGTCAATACACCATAGCAGTTCATGCACAAACAATGTTTATTGCAACAACACTAACAATAGCCAGGTTTTTGAAATAAATCCCTGTGTCCAACTGCAAAGAACTAGGAAAGGGAAATGGTGCATGTGGGTTCAGAATGGTCTTTGTTTTCAGCCACAAAAAAGAAGAAAGTTATGTTGTTTTCAGAAAATAAATGTATGCAAATGGAAATAAATCCATGTGACTGTTGACAGTTGTAGAAAGGCAGAGATTTTTGTCTTTCTACTTTATGTTCTCTTGCTACAATAAACACTGTGACCAATACCAATAGCAACTTAGGAAGGATAGAATTATGTTTCCTTACATGGTACAGTCTTATAGTTTATAACCCATAATTGAGGAAAGTTAGAATAAGAGTTAAGGTGGGAATAGCGTTTCCTCAATATCCAACTATACCACTTCTAGGCATATACCAAAAAGTGCCTCAAGTACACAATAAGGACATTTGCTCAACCATGTTTGTAGCAGCTTTATTTGTAATAGCCAAAAGCTGGAAACAGCCCAGATGCCCCACAGTGGAGGAATGGATGCACAAATTGTGGTATATCTGCACAATGGAATATTACTCAGCAATAAAAAAACAAGGAAATTGTGAAATTTGCAGGTAAATGGTGTGATCTGGAAAAGATCATCCTGAGTAAGCTATGCCAGAAGCAGAAAGACACACACAGCATATACTCACTCATATAGACATATAATATAGGATAAACCTACTAAAATCTGGACACCTAAAGAAACTAATTAAGGGGGAGGACTCTTGCTAAAATGCTCAATTCCTATCCAGAAAGGCAAAGAAATGGACATCAGAAGAAGGAAAAAAGAGGGAACAAGTCAGGAGCCTCAAACAGAGGACCTCTGAAAGGCTCTGCCCTGCAGATTATCAATGCAGATGCTGAGACTTATGGGCAACCTTTGGGCAGAGTGCAGGGAATCTTAGGAAAGAAGTGGGAAAAAGTAAGATCTGGAGAAGACAGGAACTCCACAAGGAGAGCAACAGAACCAAAAAATCTGCACACAGGGGTCTTTTCTGAGACTGATACTCCAACCAAGAACTATGCATGGAGATAACCTAAGACCCCTGCACAGATGTAGCCCATGGCAGTTCAGTATCCAAGTGGGTTCCATTGTAATAGGAACAGGGACTGCCTCTAACAGGAACTGATTGGCCTGCTCTTTAATTACCTCCCCCTGAGGGGAAGCAGCATTACCAGGCCAAAGAAGAAGACAATGCAGGTACTCCTGATGAGACCTAATTGACTAGGATCAGAAGGAAGGAAAAGAAGACCTCCCCTATCAGTGGACTTGGGGAGAAGCATGCATGCAAAGGGTGGAGGAAGGAAGGAATTGGGAAGGGAGGAGGGAGGGAACCACAGGGTCGAATACAAAGTGAATAAAGTGTAATTAATAAAGAAAAAAAAAGTTAAAGTGGGAACTGAAACATAAACTATAAAGCAGTGTTTGTCAAGCAGCTCAATGCTGCAACCCATAAATACAGTTCCTCATGTTGTGATTACCCCAACCTTAAACTTATTTTTGTTGCTACTTCATAACTGTAAATATCTGATATTTGCCATCATCTTAGGCAACTTCAAATGGGTCAGAATCCACAGGTTGAGAACCGCTTCTTTAGAAGAACATTGCTTGCCGGCTCACTTCAACACTTATGTTTATCTACCTAGCCTAAGGCTGGTGGCACCCACAGTGATGTAGGTCTTACTATATGAATTATCTATCAAGAAAATGACTCATAGTTATTCCCAAAAGGCAATCCAACGCACACAATTCTTCAATCAATGTTCCATTTTCAGAAGTGTGTCAAGTTAACAACCAAGATTAGCTGTCAGAACGTTTTCATACACATGTGTTTACTAGATTTTATAGAGATATATAAAATAATGTACATATGTAGACCATAAAAATCAAACTAAAGGAGCAAAGGTGATTAATGGAATGAAGTGGAGTGGGAAGTGAGAGAAAAATGTTCTTGAGATGGAAAAATACTTACCATACAATATATTGTAGTGTAAAAATGCCCTATACAATACTGTAATTATACATTGGGGGGGCGAAGTGAGATTTTTTTTTTTTTAGGCCAACATCATTTTTATTTACTACAACAATATCTTTTTTTAATTTTTTATTAATTACACTTTATTCATTTTGTATCCCCCCATGAGCCCCTCCCTCCTCCCCTCCCGATCCCACCCTGCCTCCCCTTTCTGCATGCATGCCACTCCCCAAGTCCACTGATAGGGGAGGTTCTCCTCTTCTTTCTGAACTTAGTCTATCAGTTCTCATCAAAAGTGGCTGCATTGTAATAGTATTCAAGAGAATAAGGTTCCCTGGGACTCTCCTGGCTTTCTGAGGGTCTGGGATGGAAACTCTGAGGGAGACGATCAGTGTCAGGATCTTAGTTGGGACATGGACTCCTCAGAAGCTGCGGGTCTCTCGTTCTTGCTCTCATGTCCTTGCTGTTGTGGGTGTTCCAGGGCTTCTTACATTTTGGCAGCCATGTGGCCCATGAGGTCCACCACCCTGTTGCTGTAGTTTTATCCTTTGTTGTACCATGAAACAAGCTTTACAAAGCTGTCATTGAGGGCAATGCCAGCCCTAGTATCAAAAATGGAAACTTGGCAGGTTTCTCCAGTTGGCATGTCAGATCTGTGAAAGACATTTTAGGGGTAGGGACAGAGAAGGCCGTGGCAGTAAGGATCCCATGAAGCCCTTGGATTATCTTGTCCACAGCCTTGCCAGCACCAGTGGAAGCAGGGATGATTTTCTGAGAAGCCCCGTGGCCATCACACCACAGCTTTCCAGAAGGGCCATACACAGTCTTCTAGTAGCTGTGATGACATGGACTGTGGTCATGAGTCCTTCCATGATGCCAAAGTTGTCATGGATGACCTTGGCCAGGGGAACAAAGCATTTCATGTTGCAGGAAGCTTTTCTGGCAATCTTGAGTGAGTTGTCACAGTTCACACGGTTCACACCTATCACAAACATGGGGGCATCTGCAGAAGGAGCAGAGATGATAGCCCTTTTGGCCCCATCCTTCTTGAGGGCCCCAGTCTTCTCCATGGTGGTGAAGACACCAATAGACTCCACAACATACTCATTATCAGCATCTCCCCATTTGATTTTGTCAGGATCTTGCTCCTGGAAGATGATGATGGGCTTCCGATTAATGACAAGCTTATTTCTTTGTGCCATTAAACTTGTCATGGGTTGAGTCATACTGGAATGTGTAGACCATGTAGTTGAATTCAGTAGCAACAATTTCGACTTTGACGGCATTGAAGGCAGCCCTGGTAAGCAAGCACCCAATATAGCCAAATCCGTTCACTCATACCCTCACCATCATGTCTAAGGGACAAGGCTGGCACTGCATTGAAGATGCATGTAAGATGTCTTTGGAACAGGGAGAATCAGAGAGCCCTGAAATTATACTTAATTCAATAAGAAAGTGAACTAAACACAAGCATACTAGTTGGAAAAGAACAAAAACTAGATTTTTCACAGAGGTCATGGTTCTGAATGCAAAAACTACAAACCAAGAAAATAGCTCCTAGATATAGCAAGATTGCAGGAAACAAGTTAGGATAAACTATTTCTGATGTATAGTGCCTTGCACTATAAATATACACAAATGATAATTAAAACAAAATTATGGAAATGTGACAAACAAAATTATGGAAAGTTGTCAGGGCAAAATTAGAATGATGTAAGTCACTATAATATTTTTCAGGAGTTACTTGACCCATCACAGGTCCAAAACTCAAGGCCTTGAGAGGAGATTTCATTGGAACCTAGGATATCAGTGGACATTTGCAGTTCTCCCCAGAATTACATTCCTGCATCTGCATTTCACTACAGTGTCCCCTGCCTGCTGCTGCTGTTGCTCAGAGTTCCTGGTGTGTGGTTTATTGTTCAGGGCAGTCTATGTGGTCCATGTTCAGTAATGGCCACTTAGTGTCAACTCCGCAGGTGTTGGGGATTAATAACTGCATGTACACGCAGTTTGGATCTTTTACATTCATTTGTGTGAATGCTCTTGAGTTCATTTTATTGAAGGATTAGATTCTCTTTTATTTTTTTCCTTACAAAGATGTTCTGCTGTTCCAGCTCACTTTACAATTGATACAATTTTTGTCTATTTAATTACCTTTACTCCTTCCTCAAATATCAGTTGGACATATTAACATGGATCTATTTCTTATAGATATGTTATGTTCCATTGATTTGTTGATATAACTGTCTTGATCACCAAAGCTTTAAAGTACAAATTGAAATTGCATGTTGTCTGACATACAATGTTGTTCTGATTCAACTCTGGGTTTTTTTGTCTCCTATAAACATTAGGATCCATTTGTCACTAATAATAAAATAGCTTAGTGTAATTTCATTGAATATACAGACAAAATTAAGTAGAACTACATTTAGCAATATTAAATATTCCTACCTCAAATATGAAATAATATTTCATTTCTTTAGTACAATTAGATTTCTGTCCTATGATTTTTGTAGTTTTTTCCCATGTAAATCTTAGATGTATTTTATTGGGCTCTTTCCTAAGTATTTTATGTTTTGTATTAATGTAAGAAGTATTGTGTTTTTAATTTCAGTTCACTTGTTCCTTGCTGCTGTATAGAAAAGCAATTGACTTCAGAAGATTATACTAACTTGTTTTCTGTAACCTTGCTATAATTGCTTATTAGTTCTGGGAGGTGTTTTGTTGAATCATAGTTTGGGCATACACAATCATGTCCTCTGTGAACAACAGAGTTTTCGTTCTTTTTTAACTTGTGTACTTGAGTTTATTTCTCTTTCTTATTGAATTAAATATAACTTCGGTATTATACAGAAAATTGGAAACAGGCGGGCTCAGCCTTCCCTCCTTCTTCTTCATGGATTGAAAGCCTAAAATTCCTTTCATCAATTATGTTTTATGTAGATTTTTTTAATAGTTTTTCAAGTCAATGTAAAAAATTCTTCTTCATTTAAGAATTAATGAGAAAACAAAATGTCTCTTTAAATGTCATAACTATATTGTTCTTGTCTATTTTCTTAATTTTTTTCATATTGATATCTTAAAGTAATATATGATGTTTGTTCCATAATAAGGGCTTCTTATCAGCTTTAGAATTTGTTTTTATGATGTTGTTACTAATAGCTCTTCTTTAAATTACTCACTTATTGAATTTTATAAAAAGCATTTTGCTTCATCTGAAATTACCATATTTTTGTTCTTGGCTAGTTAATAAATTATGTTACTTTTCTTTTGAATATTAAATTACTCCTATAATTCTATTCCATTATTTATTTATTTAAAATCATGTTGTAATCTAACCATTGTGACATTTATACTTTAAGTTTACAAGATTATTCCTTTATTGTACAATTATCAGTAGATTTTCTGGCAAATAAATGGCAGCCCATAAGTGAGTGGTAGACCATTTCTTTCATTATATATAAAGTTTGTGTAATATTTATTATTTACTTTCAAAACTATTAGATGATAATATTGATTAGCTGAGTTTTGAAAAATATTTGATTAATTGAGATATTTAACTCTTTTATCTTAATAAGTAGCATTTTTAAAAGAAATTCATCAGTACCATCCTCCATGTCAATTTATCTAAAATAAACTTCTAGAGTTGAGCTATCAGCAGTGTGGCATTCCATTATGTAAATGTACCACAATTTCTGTATCCATTGTTTGGCTAAGGTACATCTACGTTGTTTCTAGATTTTGGCTATTACAAATAAAGCTGCTATGAACATAGATGAGCAAATGTCATAGTTGTATGGTGCCTACCATGAATCTTAGGAATATTTCTAGATTAAAACTCTATTTAAGCAATATTTCTAGATTGAACACATAATTAATAATTCTGATACTTGTGTCTCACATTGTTTTGACAACTAGACCCAAATAAATGTTATAAATATTAGTTCTTATTAGTTCTACCTTTTGTTTACATGAAATTTGTGAGTTTCATATTTCCTTTTCTCTGTGTTTTTCACTGTTTTGAGACAGTATTTCACAGTGTCTTGTGTATTTCACTATCTGTCCTTGAACAAACTCTATAGACTGGGTTGCCATGGAACTCACAGAGACCCTCCTGCCTCTTCCTCACAAATGCTGGGATTCCAGCTGTGCACCAGCATTACCCAGACTTCTCCAGCAGCATTTTATTATTGAGTGTTGTTTCAATTATATGACAGCTTTTGTGTTTCCACATTAGACTCAGAAAAACAAACATTGAGTGTTATCATTCATATGTAGATTTTAGGTTAATTTGGAATACCTACAGAATCCAGGAAACTAGAGGGAGATGCTTTGTGTTGGAAGATAAAGGAAACTATTAATGAACTTCAGATAGTAGAACACAATTTTTTCTTTTTATTTATTTATTTTTAATTATTAAAGTTTATTTACTTGTATCCCAGCTGTAGCTCCCTCCCTCTTCACCTACTAATCACACACTTTCTCCCTCTTTTTTTCTGTGCCCCTTGTCCAGTTCACTGATAGGGGAGGACCTCATCCCCTTCCATATGAACCTGTCCTATCAGGTCTCATCAGGACTGGCTGCAATGTCTTCCCCTGTGGCCTGGTAAGGCTGCTCCCCCATCAGGGGGAAGTGATCAAAGAGCCAGCCACTGAGTTCATGTCAGAGACAGTTCTTGTCCACATTATTACAGAACCCACTTGGAACTGCCATGGGCTACATCTGTGCCAGGGTTTTAGTATATCTCCATGCATTGTCCTTGGTTGGAGTATCAGACTCAGAGAGGACCACTGGCCCCAGATTTCTTGGTTGTGTTGGTCTCCTTGTGGAGGTTATAAGTCTCAGCATCTAGTTTGATACACTGCTGGGTAGATTCTTTCAGAGGCCCTCTGTGGTAGGCTTCTGTCCTGTCCCCTATCTTTTCCTATTCAGGTGTCTATGTCATTTGCTTTCTGAGTGATGATTGAAAAAGTTTCCTAAGGTCCTCCTTGTTTAGCTTCTTTAGGAGTATAAATTTTTGTATGTTTATCCTATATTATTTGTCTAATACCCACTTATAAGTGAGTATATAACATGGGTATCTTTCTGCTTCTGGTTACCTCACTCAAGATGATCTTTTCTAGTTCAACATTTACCTTCATGTTTCATGATTTCCTTGTTTTTTTTTTTATTGTGTGATTCTTTTATTACACATTTCTTTTTTTTTACTATTAATTACACATTATTCATTTTGTATCCCCCCATAAGTCTCTCCCTCCTTCCCTTCCGATCCCACCCTCTCTCCCTCTTCTTCATGCATGCCACTCCCCAAGTCCACTGATAGGGGCGGTCCTCTTCTCCTTCCTTCTGAACTTAGTCTATCAAATCACATCAGGAGTGGCTGCTTTGTCATCTTCTGTGGCCTGGTAAGGCTGCTCCCCAATCACGGTGAGGTGATCAAAGTGCAGGCCAATCAGATTATGTCAGAGGCAGTCCCTCTTCACATTACTATGTAACCCAGTTGGACACTGAACTGTCATGTGCTACATCTGTGCAGGGGTTCTAGGTTATCTCCATGAATAGTCATTGTTTGGAGTATGAGTCTCTCGGAAGTTCCCTGTGTTCAAATTTTCTGGTTCTGTTGCTCTTCTTGTGTGGTTCTCGTTCTTTCTAGCTCTTACTATTTCCAACTTCTTACATAAGATTCCGTGCTCTCTGCCCAACAGTTGGCCATAAATCTCAGCATCTGCTTTGATAGTCTGCAGGGTAGAGGCTTTCAGAGGCGCTCTGTGGCAGGTTCCTAGGTTGTTTCCTGTTTTCTTCTTCTTTTGATGTCCGACTTCTTTGCCTTTCAGGATGGGGATTGAGCGTTTTAGTCAGGGTCCTCTCTCTTGCTTAGTTTCTTTAGATGTACAGTTTTTAGTAGGTTTATCCTATGTTATGTCTATATGAGTGAGTATATACCGTGTGTGTCTTTCTGCTTCTGGGACAGCTCACTCAGGATGATCCTTTCTAGGTCCCACCATTTACCTGCAAATTTCATGATTTCCAGAAAGGCAAAGATAATGGACATCAAAAGAAGGAGAAAAGAGGGAACAAGTCAGAAGTCTGACAGAGAAGAGCTCTGAAAAGCTCTGCCCTGCAGACTATCAATGTTTTTAATAGCTGAGTAGTATTCCATTGTGTAAATGTACCGTAATTTCAGTATCCATTCTTCTGGAGAGCAACAGCTAGGTTGTTTCCAGCTTCTGGATATTACCCATAGAGCCCATATGAACACAATGGAGCAAATGTTCTAATTATATATGTGACCATCTTTTAGATATAAGCCTAGTAGTGGTATAGCTGGATCTTGAGGAAGCGCTATTCCTAATGGTCTGAGAAAGTGTCATATTGATTTCCTAAGTGGTTGTATAAGTTTACATTCCCACCAACAGTGGAGGAGGGTTCCCTTTTCTCCACATCCTCTCCAGCATGTGTTGTCACTTGAGTTTTTGATTTTAGCCATTCTGATCAGTAGGATCTCAGGGTCATTTTGATTTATGTTTCCCTGATTACTAAGAACACTGATCTCTTCTTTAAATGTTTCTCTACCATTCAATATTCCTCTATTCAGAATTCTCTGCTTAGCTCTCTACCCCCCTTTTTAATTGTGTTACTTGATTTGTTACTGCTTAACTTACTGAGTTATTTATATATACTGGATATCACCCCTCTGTCAGATATAGGGTTGGTGAAGATCCTTTCCCAGTCTGTAGGCTATCGTTTTGTTCTGATGACAGTGTCCTTTGCTTTAAGAATCTTTTCAGTTTCATGAGGTCCCATTTGTTGATTGTTGATCTTAGAACCTATGCTGTTGATATTCTGTTTAGGAAATTGCATCTGTCAAACATAGGGAGAGTTAAGATCTTTTCCCAGTCTATAGAATGTTGTTTTGTAGTAGAACACAATTTATATGAAGGGGAATAAGAGAGAGAAATGTTTAAGAATGGATATAAATAGGGTTAGGATAGAGAACGGTTGTGAGAAGATTAAGTAACATATTTAACACCAAGGATGTTTGAAACTTAACAGCACACACACACACACACACACACACACACAATTGAAGTTACCCTGCATTTTTATAGCCATATGTTTTAAAATAAAAAGATCAGCCAGGGGCGCCAGGAGGACTCTCATTCTGAGGAGCAGCACAGCAGGATTGTCACAGTGACCAGCAATCAGAACTCGCAGCCATAAAACACAAGTGATTGTGTTTCACAGGTGACAGGATACCCCACGGTGGGGGATTCAATCAGCTTTAACTCACCCGGCTAAACCGTGAAAGAGATCCTGGTTCCACCAGGATCTTGGTCTCCAGCCCAGAGCTACACGCCAGTGTGATCTGGTCACTGTCCTAGACTGAACTGTGGGCCCACAACACCACGGACTGGATTTTCCAGTCCAGAGATAACCCCACGGAGCAGGAATCGATTGGGACCGACCTTAGGTCACCCAGACATCCTCTGGAAAAGACTTGGGTTCCACAGGCGCCTCAGGAGCCAGCCTGGAGCCAGAGTCGGGGACCCAGGCACCTGCACAGAGCCCTGCCTGTGTGCCTGATTCGCCGCCTCAGATAGAACTGTGGGCACCAGGGCACCAGGGCACCAGAGACTGCGTTTCACTGTCAGGTGCAAACCCACAGGAAAGGAAATGGCTGGTCTGATCTCAGAGCACTCAACCGACACCCCCACCCGGAAAAGGTCTCAGGAAAATTACCCAGTTTAGGCAGCCGCCTAAAGGCTCCCAAAGGCCAGAAACACGGAGCCACAAGCGGGCATCTGAGCCTGTGGGTTCTACTCGCCACCCCAGACATAACAGCGGTACCCAAAGCAAAGACTGGGTGTCTCTGACAGGAGGAAACCCCCAGCGGAGGGGATCATCAGTTCTAACGCTCAGGACACCCAGCACGAAAAGACTCCCTGGATTCAGGCAGACTCTAGGATTTAATGCAGGCAGGAGCACTGTGCTCAGCCGCCATTATTGAGTTCCCCTAGGGCACTGGGACACACAGCTGCATCCTCAGACCTACAAAAGCCAGAGAGCCATTACAGCAGCCCGCAGATACTGTGCCAAGGATCAACCAGTTATCACTAGCTAGACTGTCAAAACTGTGGGAATACCTGGTCCTTCAAGAGGGCTGCACCCACAGTGTCTGGACCAGAGCAGTGCCTGCAGCCACCATCCCAGACAGGGACACACAGCTTCTGGTCCAGAGTGAGGCACCCAGCCTCCAGACCAGAGCAGTGCCCCCAGGAGCCAACTCAACCTAGGTGCACATTCTCCAGGCCCAGAGCGGAGCACTCAGCCTTTGGCCCAGAGACTTGCTGGGCGCACCTTCTCACTTTCCCGGACAGAACTGTGTGCCCCAGGATAACAGACTGAGTTTCCCTGTTGGGAGAAAACCCCACAGCTAGGGAATCAGCAGGTTCTTCAAGAGGACTGTACCTGGAAATTTAGTGAGCAGCAGCACACTAAATTTATAACGAGAAACCCAGCAGTGGCGCAGCTGTCTTGAGAACTTCTATGGGTAAGAGGAGATCCCCCCCTGCCTAACAAAGACCACAGCTACTACTCAGGGCTATAAACCTGAGGTGAGCAGTGGCAATTCCTGAGAAACACTGGCCATACAGTGACTATAACCAAAAAGCAGAGAAGGACTCCTTCAGGAAAAATCATCTTCCAAACAAGGGGATTCTCCCTACCTCAGGACTCCAGGAAGCACAAAAACTAACAGCCAACACCTAAAACAGCCCAATGGGTAGAGGTCAGCGTAAAAGCTCAACCAACAAAAGACAGAGCAGTATGTCATTTCCAGAACCCAGCCATCCAGGGGCAAACAGCCCTGGACAACGCAGCATAATATAAAATCAAGAAGATGACCTTACATCTATGCTGATGAAGATGATAATAGAGGAAACAAATAAAATATGTAAAGAATTAGAGGAAGATAAAACCAAACAGATCATGGCTATCCATAAAGAAATGGAGGAAGTTAAAGACAAGAAGATCATGGCCATCTGTGAAGAAATACGGGAAGATGCAGCCAAACAGCTTAAGGCCTTCAGAGAAGAAATAATTAAATCACTGAAAGAAATAAAAGGAACAGAGTTGAAGGAACTCAAAGAAAAAGAGGAAAATACAATCAGACAGGTGAAGGAAGTAAACAACTCAAGAGCTGAAGATAGAACTGGAAAAATTAAAGAAAACACAAATGGAGGAAATAATGGAGAGGAAGAATTTAGGAAAGAAAACAGGAACTACAGAGGCAGAGGTAAGCATAACCAACAGACTACAAGAAATGGAAGAAAGAATCTCAGGTGTAGAAGATACAATGGAAGAAATCGATGAATTTGTCAAAGAAAATGTTAAATCCAAAAAATTCCTGACACAGACAGTCCAAGAAATCCAAGACAATATGAAAAGACAAAAACCTAAGAATAATAGGTATAGAGGAAAAAGAAGACTCCCTTCTCCAAGGCCCAGAAAATATTTTCAACAAAATCATTGAAGAAAATTTCCCCAAGTTAAAGGAGAAGCTAATAAGGATACATGAGGCCTACAGAACACCCAACAAATTTGACCAGAAAAGAAAATCCTCCCGCCACATAATAATCAAAACTGTAAGGATACAGAATAAAGAAAAAATACTAAAAGCTGCAAGGGAAAAAGGTCAAGTAACATATAATGGCAAACCCATTAGAATCACACCTGACTTTTCAACAGAAACTATGAAAGCCAGAAGGGCATGGACAGACATCATGCAGACCCTAAGAGAACAGAGATGTCAACCCAGGCTACTATACCCTGCAAAACTCTCAGCCCTCATAGACAGAGACAACAAGATACTTAATGACAAAAACAAATTTCAACAATACTTACACACAAAACCAGCATTACAGAAGACACTGGAAGGGAAAACACAACCCCCCAAAATTAGCTTCTTTCAAGAAAACACAGGAAATAATTAACCTTACTACAGCAAAACAAAAAGCAACCAAGCACACAACCTTATGAACACAGCCAACATCAAAATCAAAGGATCTAACAGCCATAGTAATGGGAAGAGGGACTGCCTCTGACATAATCTGATTGGTCCGCTTGTTGATCACCTCCCCCTGAGGGGGGAGCAGCTTTATCAGGCCACAGTAGAGGACAATGCAGCCACTTTTGATGAGAACAGAAAGACTAAGAGCAGAAAGGAGAGGAGAACCTCCCCATTCAGTGGACTTGGGGAGGGGCTTGCATGCAGAAAGGGGAGGTAGGGTGGGATTGGGAGAAGAGGAGGGAGGGGCTTATGGGGGGGATACAAAATGAATAAAGTGTAATTAATAAAAAATGAAAAAAAAAAGATCAGCCAGTTCCAGACATGTGATACATCCTAAGGAATTATTGATCTGGGGTATCACAGAACCCCCTCCCAAAAATTACATAGCTTTTTCCATTAATTGGGTTTTCCTCCAGTTCTTGGTTGTAAGAATCTACTGCTGGAGACACCATCAATGTTTATTATACATAGAGAATAATAAGTTGGTACATACCAGAAATCTTTCTTCCTCCTGCCCAGCTTTTATCATTCTAGAAGGTGCTATGCACCAAAAATGTAAATGTTTTTCTCCAGCTGTGAACTACAAACTACAGTAATGACCTGTGTAGATTGTTATTTTTTTTTCTTTTTTTATTATTAGTTACATTTAATTTACTCTGTATCCTAACTGTATCCCACTCCCTCATTCACTCCCAAATCCTCCCTCCCACTCTTCCTCCCTCATCTCATCCCAGGCATGCAAGGGTTGTCAACATACTGAAATCCATCAATGTAATCCACCACATAAGAAAACTGAAGGAGAAAAACCACATGATCATTAGATGCCAAAAAAAGCATTTGACAAAGTCTAACACCCATTCATGTTTAAAGTCTTGGAGAGATCAGGGATACAAGGCACATACCTAAAGATAGTAAAGGCAATATACAGCAAGCCTATAGCCAACATCAAACTCAATGGAGAGAAACTTAAATCAATCTCACTGAAATCAGGGACAAGACAAGGCTGCCCATTATCTCCATATCTCTTCAACATAGTACTTGAAGTCTTATCCAGAGCAGTAAGACAACTAAAGGAGATCAAGGGGATACAAATCAGAAAGTAAGAGGTCAAAGTGTCACTATTCACAGATGATATGATAGTATACATGAGCAACCCCAAAAGTTCAACCAGAGAATTCCTTCAACTAATAAACACCTTCAGCAAAGTGGCAGGATACAAAATCAACTAAAAAAAAAAAATCAGAAGCTCTCCTGTATACCAAAGACAAAAGGGCCAAGAAAGTAATTAGGGAAACAACACCCTTCACAATAGCCACTAATAACATAAATTACCTTGGGGTGACACTAACCAAGCAAGTGAAAGACCTGTTTGAGAAAAACTTCAAGTCTCTGTAGAAAGAAATTGAAGAAGATATCAGAAGACGGAAAGATCTCCTGTGCTCATGGATTGGTAGGATTAACATTGTGATAATGGCTATTCTGCCAAAAGCAATCTACAGATTCAACACAATTCCCATCAAAATACCAACTCAATTCTTTTCAGACCTTGAAAAATAGATTCTCATTTTTGTTTTCGAGAAACAAAAACCCAGAATCTCCAAAACGATCCTGTACAACAACAGATCATCTGGAGGTATCTCCATTCCTGATCTCAAGCTGTACTACAGAGCAATAGTAATAAAAACTGCATGGCATTGGCACAGAAAAAGAAAAGAGGATCAATTGAACCGAATAGAAGACACAGAAATAAACCCACACACTTATGAATACTTGATATTTGACAAAGAAGCCAAAAACATTCAATGGAAAAAAGACAGCATCTTCAACAAATGGTGCTGTTCCAACTGGATGTCTACATGCAGAAAAATGAAAATAGATCCATATGTATCACCCTGCACAAAACTAAAGTCCAAGTGGATCAAAGACCTCAACGTAAAATGAAATACTCTAAATCTGTTAGAAGAAAAAGTGGGGAAGAGCCTAGAACTTATTGGCACAGGAGACATCTTCCTGTTCAGATAGTTATAACCACTAGCAAAAGGATAGCTTGAACATCATGATTTCTGATTGGATTTAAGGCCACATAGGAAAAAATTGTTTGCTTGGTATTGTAAATCTGACCAAGAATGTGTTTTGAGAGAGCCTACTATTGCTATTCTCCTAAATGCACATAGTATTGAACCACCGTCATCTTTCACATATTTTTAACTCTAGATTCATGGCAGCTTTCAGGCCTCATCTGAAAAGTTTCTTTGAGTATTGGAATGGGCTTATCAGAGAAACTTACTACTGGACAAAGTGCAGTGGATAGATGTTCATGGAGGGCTTATGAATAAGATGAACATTTCTATTGTACATTTTTGCCATACAATGTTTAGAAAATGTGAAGAAGAACCAAAATATTTAAGAATGCAGTATCTGGTGTAGACTGGAGAAAAACTTTATATTAAGGGCATGAGAGGACAAGTGCTCTCATTACTTCACTATATCTGTGAATGGCTGAGCAAGACCTGCATAAGATCAAACAAGTTAACATTCTTGTCCATTATGAAGATAGTAGGAACTTTGGACACCTAACTGAATAGCTATTGACTGATAATGGCTTCCGGTGGAGGAAGAACCATATTCTTCAAATGTATGGCCCTTAGTAGAGCAACCACACTTCGGTGGATGACCCCACACCCTTGAATATCTGAGCAGAGCAAATTGGATGAGGTAAAGTATTACAAAAATGGAAGTTGGAGGCAAGTGGACAGTTGGTGATGTGTTAACATGAGGGGAGGAGGAGTAGTGAAGGGTGAATAAAATCAAAATAACTCACACAAAATTATCAGTGAGTTGATACAATATATTAAAATATCTTAATCATTGACAACTTTAGGTCAAGTAATTCAATTGATACTCATTTTGGATATTATTATGATAATATCCAAAATAGTTACCGTTTTCTTGCTTCAGTCCTTATGCTGCTGGTCTGTAGCTGCAGTTCCCCATGAAGTATAGCCACAAGCCATCCTTTCCTGTACTCTCATTGCTTTACTTTACCTTTTGACCACTTATCTATCTTCTTGTACTTGCAAGATGTGGCTGTTTTATTTATATAACCTTTCCACACATTTGAAGCATAATTTAAACAATACTGTATGTACTTTTTAATGTGTTGCCTCTTCAACATGCATAAAGATTAGTAACAGTTGTATACATAAGATATGGTAATGCAGAGTATCAGAACTGATAAGGAATTAGGGGGTTCTATTTAAATCATTGGGCATAAAACTCTGTATATAACATTGTAATGTATCACACAGGACACAAATTCTTCACAAAAAGCTTCTAACACTTTATTTCTAAATATCTGGGGCAAATGTTAACATGTTTTATTTGAAGAATACTTTCAGTTTTCAAGTTAATTAAGTTCACACATTGAAGCTCGGTGAAACCAGTGAAGCTGTTAACATCAGTGGAGTGTTATTAAACTATGGCCAACACCTGAGAGATCTTGAAGGCTCCAGCATGGATGGCCTTTTTACTAGAACTATTTTTAAAAGTGCATAATTTCCCAAAGAAGTGTCTGATGACTTTAACATCAGAAAACTGAGATTATTATGCTTGTAAGATACTTCTTGAGGTCATGAAAGAGGAGAGTCCTTGAGGTTCTAAGAGAGAAAAAAAAGCAATAGAAATTCAAAGTAATACAATTTCATTATGAGCCAAATGCCAACATCATTAATCACTGAAAATGAAATAATCATACTGACAGTATTTTTGAACCAAAGAGCTTTTATTATCCAAAGTACACCAGTGCTACATTTTAATGAACCCAGTGCTCACAGAAATTATTTTTCACTATGAAAAGCAGTATTATATTAAAGATGAAAATAAGTAATCAGTATATTAAAATCTGATTATAGCAAATAAATTGACTGTTTACTGTTCTAATTAACAGGTATTTCTCCTTACATTGCACAAAATAATTTTTTTTTAAATATGTGAAGCACAGATCTCAGGTTCAAATAATATTTAATATATTTGGTATTTTTATTGGTGATGAATAAGAAAATCTCTATTTATGATATTTTCTAATGACCTCATGAGTACAGCAATACAGAAATTTAAAAAGCAATGGACTTTGTGTTTATTAGAAATATTAGAAAAGATTTAATTAAATTGAAAGGGATGTAAGCTCAGAAGCAGTAGAAAATTCTGAATGATGTGCTGTTCCTACCTATACAGTCCTGCCAGGAAAACTTGAAGAACATGACTAGCAGAGGTTTAGGACACCAGCCATACTGAGCCTCAAGGAGGAATCATCTCCAGAAAGTACATCTGTGCTCCTACAATGTGAGCCTGAATTCACCAAATAAAATTCTGGGAGAAAAATCTCCTGAGTGTTGTTTCACCTAACTTTACTATTTACTTACATTTCTGACCAATTCATAATGGCCATAGAGCCATGGTAATATTAATGTTTTTTTAGACACTTGACCTAGTCATTAAAGTATAATTTACTTCTTCACAGAAAGCACTGTATTTCACTATGTAAACAAAAGAAAGGAGAAAAAACAAACAAACAAATAATCATCTTCTTAAATGCCTAAAAAGCATTTGACAAAATCTAACCCTCCTTCATGTTTGAAGTCTTGGAGAGATCAAGCATGCAGGGCACACACCTAAACATAGTAAAGGCAATCTACAGAAAGCTATCAAACCTATTGCCAACATCAAACTAAAGGGAGAGAAATTTAAATCAATTTCAATGAAATTAGGGACAAGGCAAGGCTGCCCGCTCTCTCCATATCTCTCCATCATAGTACTTGCAGTCCTAGCTAGACCAATAAGGCAACTAAAGGAGATCAAGGGGATACAAATCAGAAAGGAAGTAGTCAACATGTCACTTTTTGCAAATGATATGACAATATACATGAGTGACCCAAAATTTCTACCAGGGAACACCTACAGCTACTAAACACCTTAAATGACTGAATGCAAAATTAACTTAAAAAAAAAATAGGAAAACAGCACCCTTCACAATAGCCACACACACAAAAAAAGTTTATAGTAAAGCATTAAGTTTCTTGGTGTAACTCTAAGAAAGCATGAGAAAGATATATATTAAAAATTCAAGTCTCTGAAGAAAGAAATTGAAAAAAATATCAAAAGATGGAATGATCTCCCATGCTCATGAATCAGTAGGATTATCAAAGTAAAATTTGCATCTTACCAAAAGCAATCTGCAGATTTAATGCCATTCCCATCAAATTACTATCACTATTCTTTACAGACCCTGAAAGAACAATTCTCAACTTCATATGAAAAAAAAAAAAAAACAAAACAAACCAGAATAGTTAAAACAACCCTATACAATAACAGATCTTCTGGAATTATGTCCATCCTTGATATCAAGCTGCACTATAAAGAAACAGAAATAAAATACAAACAAAACAAAATAAAATCTGTATGGTACTGGCAAAGAAACTGGTAGGTCAATAAAATCAAATCAAAGACCCAGAAATAAAATCAATACACCTAAGGACACTTGGTGTTTTTATAATAATTTTTATTTTTTATATTAATCACAGGTTATTTACTTTGTATCCTATCTGTAGCCCCATACCTCATTCCCTCCCAGTCCCACCATCCCTCCCTCATCTCCTCCCTGCCCCTTTCCAAGTCCACTGATAGGGAAGAACCTCCTCCCCTTCCATCTGACCCTAGCTTATCAGGTCTCTTCAGGACTGGCTGCTGTCCTCTTCTGTGGCCTAACAAGGCTGCTCCTCCCTTGGGGGAGGGGGCTCAAAAAGCCAGCCATTGAGATCATGTCAGAAATAATTCCTGTTCCCCTTACTAGGGTACCCACTTGGATACTGAGCTACCATGGGCTATATCCGAGCAGGAGTTCTAGGTTAGTTCCATACTTGGTCCTTGGTTGGATAAACAGTCTCATGAAAGACCCCTGTGCCCTGATATATTTGGTCCTTGTAGAGCTTCTGTCCTCTCCAGGTCTTACTAACTCCTTCTTATTTCATATGATTCCCTGCACTCCACCGAAGGTTTGGTTATGAGTCTTAATATCTACTTTGATACAATGGTAGATAGAGTCTTTCAGAGACCCTCTGTGGTAGGCTCCTGTCCTGTTACTTGTTTTCTCCTGCATCCAATGTCCATCCCATTTGTCTTTCTAAGTGAGGATTGATCATCTTACCTCAGGTCCTCTTTCTTGTATATCTTCCTTAAGTGTATAGATTTCAGTATGTTTATGTAATACTTTTACACAATGGAATACTATCAGCGAGTGAAAATGAGGAAATCATGAAAATTGCAGGCAAATGGTGGGACCTAGAAAAGATCATCCTGAATGAGGTAACCCAAAAGCAGAAAGACACACATGGTATATAATCACTTATATAGACCTATAAGATAGGATACTTGATTTTTGATAAAGAAGCCAAAACCATACAATGGAAAAAAGATAGTCTCTTCAACAAATGATGCTGATCTAACGGCATGTGTACAAGTATAAAATGCAAATAGATTCATATTTATCACCCTGCACAAAACTCAAGTCCAAGTGAATCAAACACATCAATGTAAAACCAGACACACTAAGTATTTTAGAGGAAAAATGGGGAAGAGCCTTGAACTCACTGACACCAGAGACAACTTCCTAAACAGAATACCAACAGCATAGGCTGTAAGATCTTGAATCAATAAATGGGACCTCCTGAAACTGAAAATCTTCTGTAAAATGACTTTGAGATTCCATCTTACACCCATCAAGTATTGCTAAAATCAAAACTCAAACAACACATGCTGGAGAGGATATGGAGAAAGAGGAAACCTTATCCATTTCTGGTAGGAGTGCAAACTTATACAATCACTTTGTAAATCAATCTGGCAATTTCTCAGAAAACTGGCAATAGCCCTGCCTCAAGACACAGCTATACCACTTCTTGGCACATACCAGAAAGATGCTCAACCATAGAGCAAGGGCATGAATTTGCACGCAACTAGATGGAACTAGAAAAGATAATCCTTAGTGAAGTAACCTGGCAGCAGAAACACACACATGGTCTATACTCATTTATAAGCACAAATATTAGCCATATAATATAGGATAAACATACTAAAATCTACAGTCCTGAAGAAGCTAAACAAATAGGAGGACCCTAGGGTGGATTCTTAATTATCTTTCAGAAGGGCAACCAGGATAAACACTGGAAGCAGTAGAAGAAAGGAAACATAATGGGAGCCTAACATAAATGTCCTCTGAAAGACTCCACCCAGCAGGATATTAAAGCAGATAAAGAGACCCACAGTCCAGCTTTGGGCAGAGCACAGGAAATCTTATGGAAGAAGGGAAGGATAAAAGGACTCATAGGGACAGAAGCTCCACAAGGAGACCATTCAAGCCCAAAATTCTGGACTTAGGAGAACCTGCATAGCTCAACCCAGGACCATGCATAGAGAAAAACTTTTGCCCCTGCTCAGAGGTAGCCCATAGGCAATTCAGTCTCCATGTGAGTTCCCTAGTATGGGGAGCAAGGGGCAGTCTCTGACATGAACTCAGTTGCCTGCTCTTTGATCACTTCCCCCCAGTGGGGTGGCTTTACTAGGACACAGACAACAAGAATCTAGCCTGTCCTGATGATACTTGATAGGCTGGGGTCAGATAGTAGGGGAGGAAGATTTCTTTTCATTGGATTAGGAGAGAAGAACAAGGAGGAAAAAGATAGGAGGAGAGGACCAGAAGAAGATGAGGGAGGGGCTACAATCAGGATACAAAGTGAATAAACTGTAAAAATAAAATAATGATAAAATAAAAATTTTTCAGAAGAAAAATAAAATACTGTGGTACTGAAGAAATTCTGTAGGTGCCCCTAGGACTCAGGCTATGTCTGAGATCTGGGACATTTCTCTAGGACTGATTGCTACAGAGGCAAATTACACACATTTGAAATATTTCAATAATTAAAACATAAAAGCCCTTTTCAACTAATAATTCTGCCTTTGTTTTGATTCCTGATGTTCTTTCTTATATTTGGACCTGATGTTTCTAAACACAGAAAACTTAATAATAATCCTTAGAAAAATAGGCTGTCTTGAATGAGAGTCCTTTGCATGACTCAAAAGTTGCTTGGCTGTTGACCAAAGATGAAACCAACAGAAAATGTAGAGAGCTGAGCCAGAGCTACTTGAATTGCTTTCACAAAAATCAGTGTTATTTCATTTCAGATCTCTGAGTATTTTGCTTATTTCTATGCACTACATGTGTGCTTGATTCCCATGGAGGCCAAAACAGTGTCAGTCCCCATGGGACTGGAAATACAGATGGTTGTGAGTCACCATGTGGCTGATGCGAACTGAACCCAAGTCCACTCAGACCATCTTTTCAGCCCCTAGAAATATTTTTAAATAACTTTTCATACATGAGAATTATTAATTCTTACAATGTTCACCATTCTGCCCTGCTCTCCTACTCTCCTCCTCCTCAACATTTACCTAAATCTCCCTCTCAAATTCATGCCCTTTTCTTCTATAATTATTTTCTAAAGTTATATTTTTCGTATATGAAGAGGATCCCTTTGTAACCACTACAAGACTCACTAGGTCCACTAAGTTACTCATGCTGACTCCTTGAGCATGAGTGCCCTATGCATCCATGAAGAAATCCAATCGTTCTCAGTTCCTAAAATTCTTCAACTGGAAGAAAGTCTTGTGATCCCTTTTTCCTGCTTGCTTGAATGTTGATTTGTCCGGTCTTGTGTAGGAAAGTGCCGGGAGCCAACGCTGTTTAGTGAGGCCAAAGCCAAATAGAGAGCCAAAGTTATTTAGTGGAGACAAAGCTATTTACTGAGGCCAAAGTCAAATAGTGAGCAAAGGTCATTTAGTAGAGACCTAAAGCTATTTAGTGAAAGAGTTACTTAGGACCCTAAATCATGGGTGATAGATTTGTGAGGACATCCGTCTGTTAGTTTTAGAGCATCTGTGAGATATCTTAAGAAAACATCCTTATGGTATCTTGCAGGTGCAATATTTAAGCCATGAAAGCACTCTTCCTATCTCCTGCAGCAGTGATTTTCCTGCTTTCCCCGTTTCCTGCCTTCTCCCTATAATTTGGGTAAAAAATTCTAATAAGCGAGGCTTTGATCAGACAAACAGAATTGGTCTCCCTCCTTGCGTCTCTGTGTCCTACCCCATTCTTTTCACCCCACCCCCCAGGAACCATTGAACTCCTGCGAGTCGGGAAGGAAAGCCCTGTGTATACATAAAGTTCCCCAGGAATCCTTGATTATTCTAGAATCTAGAAATCCACTGAGGAAGCAAGGTAGCTATGTATTCAATTCAATGTTTACAGGTTGTCCATACTAATATCACACTTGTCCAGATATGCTCGTCTGTGATCTCCAAATAAGCTTTGAATCACGGTGATCTAATACTGACAGCAATCACATCTGCTTACTCAGCCAAGGATTTTGGCCAAGTCCCTTCTTTCCTATCTCAGTTGGAAATATGTGTAGCAAATGCTAAGCTAGGAAATGAACTGGTTCTCCTAAAGCAAGTGCACAATTTTGAAAATACCTTTATCCAGGTAACTGATAGGGATGCAACTACCTATCATTAAGGAAAAAAAAAAAAAACAGGAAAAGGCCATGTCTAAACACAGAGAAAGCAGTCAGCACAAGCACTGAGAAATCCATTCTGACATCAATAAGGAGTCATCAGGCTCTGAACTGGAAAAAAGATCAAATCCATGTTGTTGTTGCTGTTTTTTTTTTTTATTTTATTTTTCTTATTAGTTACATTTTCTTAACTCTGTGTCCCAGCTGTATCCCGCTCCCTCATTCCCTCCCCAACCCCACACTCCCTCCCTGGTCTCCTCTCTGCCCCTTTCCCAGTACACTGATAGGGGAAGACCTCCTCCCCTTTCATTTGACTCTGTTTTATCACGTATTTTGTGGAATAGTTTGAGGAGAATTGGTGTTAGCACTTCTTTGAAGGTCTTGTAGAATTCTGCGCTGAAGCCATCTGGCCAAGAGCTTTTTTTGGAGGGGAGACTGTTAATGACTGCTTCAATTTCCTTGGGAGATATAGGGCTATTCAGTCTTTTTACATGATCTTGACTTAATTTTGGTACATGGAATCTGTCAAGAAATTTGTCCATTTCATTTAGATTTTCAAATTTTGTGGCATATAGGCTTTTGTAGTAAGACCTAATAATTGTTTTGATTTCCTCAGTGTCTGTAGTTATGTCCCTATTTTCATTTTTGATTTTCCTGATTTGAATAGCTTCTCTCTACTGTTTAGTTAGTTTGGCTAAGGGTTTGCCTAGCTTGTTGATTTTCTCAAACAACCAGCGTTACGTTTCATTGATTCTTTGAATAGTTTTTTTGTTTTTTTGTTAATTGATTGATTTCAGCCCTGAGTTTGATTATTTCCAGCCATTTGCTCCTCTTGGGTGTATCTGCTTCTTTTTTTTTCTAGGGTTTTCATTTGGGCCATTAAGTTGCTTGTATTTGATGTTATGAATTTCTTCTTGCAGGCACTTAGTGCTATAAATTTTCCTCTGAGCACTGTTTTCAATGTGTTCCATAAAATTGGGTACGTTGTGCCTTCATTTTCATTGAATTCTACGAAGTCTTTAATTTCTTTCTTTATTTCTTCCTTAACCCAGCTGTCATTGAGTAGTAAGTTGTTCAGTTTCCATGTGCATGTTGGCTTTTTGTTGTTTCTGTTGTTGTTGATGTCCAGCTTTAGTCCATGGTGGTCAGATAGTATACAAGGGATTATTTCAACCCTTTTGTATCCGTTGAGGCTTGCTTGACCCACTATATGGTCTAGTTTGGAGAAGGTTCCATGCAGTGCTGAAAAAAAGGTGTACTCTTTTGTATTTGGGTGAAAAGATCTGTAGACGTCTATTAGGTCCGTTTGATTTAGGGAATCTGTGAGTGTTTTTATTTCCCTATTTGGTGTCTGTCTAGTTGATCTGTCCCTTGATGAGAGTGGGGTGTTGAAGTCTCCCACTATTAAGGTACTAGGATCAATGTATGATTTAAGCTTTAATAATGTTTCATTTACGAATGTAGGTGATCTTGTATTTGGGGCATATATATTCAAGATTGTGATGTCCTCTTGGTGGATTTTTCCTTTGATGAGAATATAGTGGCCCTCCTTATCTTTTTTGCTTAACTTTGGATGAAAGTGTATTTTATTAGATATTAGGATGGCTACTCCAGCTTGTTTTCCGGAACCATTTGCTTGAAAAACATTTTTCCAGCCCTTTACTCTGAGGTAGTGTTTATCTTTGTTGCATAGGTGTGTTTCTTGGATGCAACAGAATGTTGGATCTTGTTTCCGCAACCATTCTGTTAGCCTGTGTCTATTTATTGGCGAGTTGAGTCCATTGATACTGATAGATAATAGTGACCAATGCATGTTAGTTCCTTTCGTAATGGAGTCATTGATCTTACCCTGTTTCATTGCTTGTTGTCTTTTCATTTTTGTTGGGATATTATCTGTATGCCCTGTTTTCTTGTTTGAAGTTGTTTTCGTTGGATTGGAGTTCTCCTTCTAGTATCTTCTGTAGTGTTGGTTTGCTGTATAGATACTGAGTAAATTTAGTTTTGTCATGGAATATTTTGTTTTCTCCATCTATGTTGATTGAAAGCTTTGCAGGGTATAGTAGTCTGGGTTGACATTTGTGATCTCTTAGAGTCTTCATGATACTTGCCCAGGCCCTTCTGGCTTTCATAGTTTCTGATGAGAAGTCCGGTGTGATTCTGATAGGTCTACCTTCATATGTTACTTGGCCTTTTTCCCTTGGTGCTTTTAATATCTTTTCTTTGTTCTGTAGATTTAGTGTTTTGACTATGTTGTGACGTGATGTGTTTCTCCTCTCGTCTAGTCTATTTGGTGTTTTGTAGGCCTCTTATATATTTATGGACAAATTTCTTTTTTTAAGTTGGAAAATTTTTCTTCTATGATTTTTTTGAAAATATTTTCTGGACCTTGGAGCCTGGAGTCTTCTTTTTCATCAATTCCTATTATTCTTAGATTTTGTCGTTTCATAGCATCCTTGATTTCTTGGATATTTTGTGATTGGAACTTTTCTGATTTTACTTTTTATTTGAGAGAAGTATCGATTTCTGCAAGTATGTCTTCAGCTCTAGAGATTCTCTCTTCCATTTCTTGTATTCTATTGGTGATGCTTACTTTTGTGGTTCTTGATCTTTTCTCCAAGTTCTCCAGCTCAAGGGTTTCTCAATTTGTGTTTTCTTTATTGATTCTAATTCTGTTTTCATGCCTTGCACCATTTCTTTCATCTGTTTGAATTTGGATTCCTGTCTTTCTATGATGGTCTCTATTTCTTTGTTCATTTCCTTTATATATGCCACTAATTTTATCTCTACTTGTGCTTCTATTTGTTTGGCTATGTTTGCCTGTGTTTCTTTAAGGCTTTTGTCTATTTCTTCTTTCTTTACCTCCAATTGACTGGCCAACTCTTTGAAAGATTTGTTCATTTCCTCCTTATGAGCCTCAAATAATTGTGTAAGCATGGCTTTAAAGTCATTTTCCTGTGCTTCTGATGAATTGGAGTATCCATCAATTTTGGGGTTTGCTGGTGAAGTCATGATGTCCTGATTTATGTTGGAAGTGTTCTTTTGCCTACCCCTGGCTATTGGCTTATCTGAAACCTTCCTTGTTTGTTTTTGGGTTCTGCAGTTCAGACTGGTACTGTCTCTCTCTGGCGTCTGGAGAGTTCTTCCGGAAGCTGAGAGAGGTCTGGTATCCTCAGCGTGTGCTGAGGACTAGGTCTACCTGTGGGAGAAAAGTATGCAGATACAGACAGGGCAAATGCAGGCGTGCACGTGTGTGTGTGTGTGTGTGTGTGTGTGTGTGTGTGTATTTGTGTGTGTATGGAAGTGTATGTGGACGTGTGTCTCGAGGGACAGAGTGATGGATAATGTTGAACCCTTGAGTGTGTGGGAAGGGCTCTGCCCTGTATATGTTGCAGGTGCTAGTGATGATTGCAGCGCAATTTCTGGCATTAACTGTCTTAACTCCTTAATTAGACCCACAGAGCAGGAGCTTCAATGTCCCAAGTGTCCTTCTGTTTCCCAAAGTGGGTATGTGGGTGGGAGGGGTTCAATGCCTGGCTTCTGTTTCATAAGGACCCTGGGTCTGGGTCTCTGCAGGTTCTCAGGGGTGCACTCACTCTCAGTCAGGTCACTTGGCAGGGATCGGGATATCTGGGCTCTTTGTTCTCTGGTTTGGTCCTGCTTCTTTGATGTGCTCCACCAGCTCAGTGCTGCTGCCACTTCCGGGTTAGGAAGTCCTACTGTAGCTGGAGATGTTTAGGTGGTTGGCAGGGATTGAGGTAGCTGGGACCTCTGCTCTCTGGTTTAGCCCTGGTTGGTCTTAAGCTGGAGGCCTGATGTGCCCTGCCAGCTCAATGCTGCTTCACTGCCAGGTTACAAAGTCCCTCTGTAGCTGGGGACTGGCTTGCCAGTCCAGATGCTTTCTACAAATTCCTGCAAGCTCTCCACTGTGCTCTCCGAGCTTGGGAGGCCCAGTGCCTGGTGTGCTTAACTTGTATGTCATTTCTGCCTGGTTTTGGTGAGTATATAGCATATTATCTGTCATTGTGGGATTGGGCAGGTGTAGTCCGTGGCTGGGGGATCCTAAGGAGCCAGTATGGCAGCTAGTGGCCCGGGACCCTGGGAGGACGGTGCCCCGTGGGTCTGGTTCTGCTGGTCTCTGGTACTCTGAGACTGGTACTGCTGGCAGTTGCTGTTAAAAGGTAGAAGCACCACCTCAGCAGCTTCAGACTCTAGGCATTTAGGTCTGCACTGAGAATCTCCATGAGTCCGCTGTGTGGGGGAGGGGAAAGGTCTGTGAGAGGGGAGTGCTGGTGATCAGAGGATCCTTTCTCTCTTTCCCCAAACAAGTCCCAGGGTGACCCGAGGTCAAATTCCCCACCTTGTGCGCGATGTTCCCTGTCATTTAGAAAGCCTCACCATTGTTTTCCTGGGTTCAGAGGACCTTCTACTCACCGAACTGCGATGGTTTAGCTCTTCCACAGTTCAGGAACTGTGTGTGCTTGTCGCCATCTTCGCTCTGCCCCCCCAACTTTCTGTTTTTAAGGCTCTCTACAGTACTTGTAATTGAAGCTATAGGAGGTTAGATATACACACGCACAAGAGTGATTGTATGTGTGTGGGGAAGTGTGTTGGCAAAAGACAGTCTCAGTTTGGGGCATAAGGCTGAGTAGCGGACATATTTTGTAAATGGTTTTATAAAAGCTAGCATAAGAATATTTTTTAAATAGAAGATGCTGTGTTACTTGGGTTGCTAATATCCTTCATTCTCTTTCTAACTTTAAGACAAAATTTCACAATCTGCCCAGAGGTCTCCTACCTAATTTACTTTTTAATTTTTAAATTTATTATTTATCACAATTAATTCGTTTTGTATTCTGATTGTGGCCCCATCAGTCAGCCCTCCCTCCCTCTTCTCCTCCTATGTCCCTCCCCTAGTCCACACATAGGGAAGGTTTTCCTCACTTCTGACTCTAGACTATCAGATCTCATCAAGACTGGCTGCATTGTCTTCCTTTGTGCTCTGGCATGGCTGCATCCCCCAAGGGGAGGTGATCAAAGAGCCAGCCAGTGAGTGGATGCCAGAGACAGCCCCTGCTTCCCTTACTAAGTTAGAAAGACCTGGAGGGGAAAGGAACTCTAAAAGGAGACCAACAGAGAAAAAAAAAGAGGGGGTCTTGGGGACCCTGCAGAAAATGATAACTCAACCAAGGACCATGCATGGAAAGAACCTAAAGCCCTTGCTCTGTTGTAGCCGTTAGATTCAATCTCCTACTTAATTCCTTAATAGAACAAAGTGTTCTGATAACAGTGTCTTTTGCTTTACAGAAGCTTTTCATTTTCATGAGGTCCCATTTATTGATTGTTGCTCTGAGAACCTGTGCTATTGGTGATCTGTTTGGGAAGTTGTCTCCTGTGCCAATGAATTCTAGGCTCTTCCCCACTTTTTCTTCTAACCGATTTAGAGTATTTGGTTTTATGTTGAGGTCTTTGAACCACTTGGACTTTAGTTTTGTGCAGGGTGAAAAATATGGATCTATTTTCATTTTTTTGCATGTAGACATCCAGTTGAACCAGCACCATTTTTTGAAGATGCTGTCTTTTTTCCATTGAATGGTTTTGGCTTTTTGTAAAAAATCAAGTATCCGTAGGTGTGTGGGTTTATTTCTGGGTCCTCTATTCGGTTCCATTGATCCTCCTTTCTGTTTCTATGCCAATACCATGGAGTTTTTATTACTATTGCTCTGTAATACGGCTAGAGATCTTGTGGAGAAAGGGGATCCCTCCTCCATTGCTGGTGGGAATGTAAACTGGTACAACCACTTTGGAAGTAAATCTGGCACTTTCTCAGACAATTAGGAATAGTGTTTCCTCAAGATTCAGCTATACCACTCCCAGGCATATACCCGAAATTTGCTCAAGTACACAACAAGAACATTTGCTCAACCATGTTTGTAACAACTTTATTTTGTAATAGCCAGAACCTGGAAACAACCCAGATGTCCATCAATGGAGGAATGGATACAGAAATTATGGTATTTTTACACAATGGAATACTACTCAGCAATCAAAAATGAGAAAATCATGAAATTTACAGGCAAATGGTGGGATCTAGAAAAGATCATTCTGAGTGAGGTATCCCAGAAGGAGAAAGACACACATGCTATATACTCACTTATATAGTCCTATAAGATATGATAAACATAATGAAATCTACACACCTAAAGAAGATAAACAAGAAAGAGGACCCGGGGTAAGATGATCAATCCTCACTTAGAAAGACTAATGGGCCGTTCATTGGATGTAGGAGAAAACAAGTAACAGGACACGAGCCTACCACAGAGAGCCCCTGAAAGACTCTAACTAGCAGTGTATCAAAGCAGATACTAAGACTCATAACCAAAACTTTGGCAGAGTGCAGTGAATCATATGAAAGAAGGTTTGTATGATGTGGAAAGGATAGGAGCTACACAAGGACCAAATATATCTGGCACAGGGGTCTTTTCTGAGACTGACACTCCACCAAGGACCATGTATAAATATAACCTAGAACCTCTGCTCGGATGAAGTCCGTGATAGCTCAGTAACCAATTGGTTTCCCATAGTAAGGGGAACAGGGACCATTTCTGACAGGAACTCAATGGCAAGCTCTTTGACCTTCCCACCCTGCAAGGGAGGAGCAGTCTTGCTAGGCCACAGAGGAGGACTTTGCAGTCAGTCCTGAAGATATGTGATAAAATAGGGTTAGGTGAAAGGGGAGGAGGTCCTCCCCAATCAGTGGACTTGGAAAGGGGCAGGGAGGAGATCAGGGTATAAGGGAGGGTTTGGTAGGGAATGAGGGAGCAGGATATAGCTGGGATACAGAGTTGATAAAATGTAACTAATAATAAATAAATAAATAAATGAAAAAGAAAAATAAATAAAATGGCAAAAAAAAGGAAAAAAGTGTTGATTTTCCTCAGTAGCAAATGCTAGGAAACTATTGTCTACCTTAGAGCTCTACAGCATAATCCTTTAGTTTTGTATCAGACTTGCCTCCACTACACTAATGTAATTTACATTTTAAACAAGCCTTTTTATATACCTTAATCTGCATCATAACTATAAAATGTAGACACATTGGCAAAGGCAGTTTTGTGCTTTTTCCTTTCTTCTCTTTTTTTTCCCCTTCTTAGCCTGAAAAAAGGAGTCACTGAATAACTTTGCTCGTTTTTTTCATTTCAAAATTCACCTTCTCTTTCACATTTTAAAAAGCTGTCTTTATTATACAAATAAATTGAACAATGAAGATACAAATATTGTATTTAAATGACATGAAGTCATGTGAGGGCTGCAGAGACAGTTTAGTGGATAAATTGCATGTCACATAGCATGACTGATTGCATATTCCCCATACCCACAGGAAAGCCACCTTCAGTGCTGTAGATCTGTGATCCCAAACCTCATTAGAGAGCGCATTGGCCAGCCAGTCTATCCAAACTTAAGAGAACCAGATTCAATGAAAGACTGTGTTTCTAAAAATCAGATTAAGAGAATGAAAAAAATACTTGACAGTAGCCTATAGCTTCCACATACATGCAGACTTGAAAACACCAACATAAAAATGTACACACATACTCACACACAGGTGTGTGCACATACTAGCACATACTCATAAAATTAAAAAAACAAAAATCAAAATAAACAAAAGCACATAAGTGAACTTCTTAAAAAATTGAAATAGAATTACTTTGCTTTCCCCCTCCTTTTCCCTCCTGTAATACCATAAGCTATACTCCCTTCAATCTCTCACATGTGTCCCTCTCACTCTCAAGGGGATAGTATCTTTTCTTAAAACCATATACAGACCAAAACCAAAACAGGCTCAGCATATATCTATATGTGCATATACAAACTCTTATTTATACATATACAATATGCACAATAATAATAAATGATCATTTTATAAGCATTTTCTGAATGAGAACATGTGTTTGGAAGTCCATTCTTTAATCATTATATGAGTATGATTTTTTTAAATCATTGATGATCCATACCTGGTTAAATTCTGGTTCATAACCAGAAGTTTTGAAGAATGAATTTATGGCTCAGTAAGAAATAATAAATCACCATTTTTTAAAAAAAAATATGCCAAATGTGTAGAGAAATTCTTTTTTTCCTATGGAATTCTGTTATAAATTTGTTTTCTTCAATGACAAAATATCACTAAGTATTTTGTATAGAATACAAAGGACAATGCATGGAGAGGACCTAAAACCTAGGTTCAGATGTAGTCCATAGATTCAGTCTCCAAGTGGGTGCCCTAGTAAGGGGTGCAGAGACTTTCTCTGGCATGAATTCAGTGGCAGGATCTCTGATCACATCATCCTGGGTGGTTGCAGCCATGCGAGGTCACAGAGGAAGATGATTCAGCCAGTCCTGATGAGACCTGGTAGACGAGGGTCAGTTAGAAAGAAAGGAGGACCTCTTCTATCAGTGGACTAGGGGAGGGACACAGGGGGAGAAGAGGAAGGGAGGGTAGGATAGAGAGGAGACAAGGGAGGGGACCACAACCTGGATACAAATTGAATGAATTGTAATAAATGATAATAATAAAAATTTTAAATAAATAAATAAGTTACTTTAAAAAATGGCAGTTAAGAGCCTGGGTAAAGTCTGATACGACACCCACAACATTTTAAACACTCACTATCTAGGATAAAAACTGTGTATTCTGCTCTTCAAATAGAGTTTGTTAAGGTGTCAGAGGAAGGTGGAAAGAGGTGTCCAGAAAGAATTTATGGAGCCCAGCAAAAATGAGAACATGCAGAAGACATCAGGTGACACAATTTTCTTTCCTCATCATGGTTAGGCTCACAGCAAAGACAGATTAGCAGACATCTACAAATTTTAGGTGACATGAAAAATTTTACAGGATAAGATTCAGAGATGTATTTGATTGTGCATTGACTGTTGCTTTTAATCTACACATTTCAATTCTGAACCAAAATATATGTAACCCATGTTGTCCAAAGTACCTCTTTTATTTCTCAATGATACTGGGCCTGGAATGCAGGCACACCTCTCTCATGTACACTGAGGGAGCAGTCTACACACGCAGATGGATTTTTGAAGTACCGTGTGCTTAGCATTGAAGCTACAGTACATATGTAGGAATGTAGCAGCAAAGGTGGGAAGCGTTTATTCATGTTCATCAGACCTGGCTGAAGTTCATGATAATCCTGTACATTGGTCCACAGATAATGTATCAGCAGCTTCACCTTCTTATCTGAAGGTCAGCGCCATGGTCACTATGCCCTTATTTTTTTCTGCTGCACAACATGTCCAATTCTATTCCTAGGCCATGAAAACATGGACATCCTTGAGGGACCTGTGTTCACAGTAGTGGACTCAATTGTTCTTAACTTGTCTGATAGGCTGAGGGCATTCTGTTGTTCTTAAAATTCATTCTGTTTTTTTTTTTAATTGAGTTGAACTGAATTTTTAAATTTTATTTTTTCATCGTAGCCCCTCTTTCCTCTTCCCCTGATTCAACCCTCCCTGTCTTTATCTCCTACCCTGTCTCCCCTACTACTCAGAAAAGGGGAGTTCCCCCCCCCCATTACCCAGCTCAACATATCAAGTTGCATCAGGACTAAGCACATCTGCAAGCCAAGCAAGGCAGCCCTGTTAGGAAGTTGTGATCAGAAAGCAGACAACAGAGTACATATCAGAGATAGTTCCTGTTCTCCTTACAAGGAAACCTACATGAAGACTAAGTTGACCATTGGCTACATCTGTGTAGGAAGCCTCTGTCCAGTCTATGCATGGTCCTTGGTTGGCTCTTCAGTCCCTGTAAGTCCCTGGGCCAAGGTTTTGTTTGTTTGTTTTGCTTTTCTGTTTTGGTTTGATTTGGTTTTTTGGTTTTTTGAGACAAGGTTTCTCTGTATAACAGCCCTGGCTACCCTGGAGCTCCCTCTGTAGGCCAGGCTTGCCTCAAACTCATAAAGATCCACCTGCCTCTGCCTGCCTAGTGATGGGATGAGGCATGTGAAGAGCTGGAGAGGGGATAGAGATGAGTGGAAATTCCCTAAATGGAGTGTAATATATAAAATTCTTAGATGAATAAAAATTAGTTAAACACTGTGAGAAAAAAATTAAAAAGGCCTGTGCCATCCTGGCCTGCCTTTAATACCACTACTCAGGGAGGCAGAGGCAGCTGGATCTCTGTGAGTTCAAGACCAGTCTGTTCTACAAAGTGAATCCAAGACAGCCAAGGCTACACAGAGAGAGAAATAAAAGCTGGTTATTTGACTCTGTTGGTCTTCTTGTGGAGTTCCAGTCTCCTTCAGTTCTTCTATCCTCTCCATGTAACCTTCACCCCAACACGCTAGACTCCTCAGACTCTGCCTAATGTTTGGCTGTGAATCTTAGCAGCTCTCCTCTGAGAGGCTCCACCCTGCATCGTTAACATTCTTCCACCATTCTTTTTCTTGCTGTCATGATAATGGGGAGAATGTAAATGCTGGAACTGGAAAGAATATCCCATGATTCTCCTTATCAATATTCGATGTATGACTCCCAATTCACAAGGGGTCTGAAGGTGAGCGAGGAGAAAGCACTTTATAGAACTCTGACTCTCACCTTAAGAGCATTTCACACAACTGCTTCATGTGGAGAAGAGGATTGATGAAGCTAACAGGTCAGTTTATCCCATTCCTTTCGACTTAGGCAAGATAGCTTGTCACTGCTCTAGAGATGATGGGACCTGTGAGGATAGAGCTGATAAAGGAGACAGTCTAAAGTCTCATACAATATCCAACTTTATTTAGACCCTCAGACACTTTCTCTGTTAAGAGAAAGATC
The DNA here is from genome assembly GCF_907164565.1 of Psammomys obesus. Taxonomy (NCBI): domain Eukaryota; kingdom Metazoa; phylum Chordata; class Mammalia; order Rodentia; family Muridae; genus Psammomys; species Psammomys obesus. The sequence continues at coordinate 5,375,843 of NW_026596051.1, forward strand.
ACATGAATAACGTTTTCATGAGATCAAGCTGTATAATACCACAAAGACAAGCCACTTAATGCATGAGGCAAAAACATTTTTTCCATAGAGCCATATAAAGGATAGTTTAAACATTTAATTGAAGAACAACAACAAGCAATAATGAGTAAAGGGAAGTAAACTCACTCCTATCTGCTACTACTAGGAGGAGCACAAACCACGTTCTAAGAATAATTCCATTTATTGAAGAAACTGAGGTCATAAGACTCTATTAGTTCTCACAAACACTTAGAATTATCTTCACAAGTCCATCTGTGGACCATGTTCTGACAGTAGATAATGTTTGGGTTTCCTTAGAAAGTATCTGAGATTCACTTTTTTTTCAGGAGATAAAAGAAAGGGTAGAGATACAACAGCTCCTAAACAACATGCTATAGGTTCAGATGTCTGATATAGGTGGTAGGGAGAGACTGTATTTCTTCAGTTGTTAAGACAGCTGATACTGAATGGAGGCACATGGTCTCATTCATGACTCACCTTTGTAACATTCAAGGACCCATCTAGGAATACTTTACACAGACTTACAAAAAAACAAATCCTAAAAGTGCCACTATTCTATCCAGGTCACATGGGACACAGTTGGGGCCTGCAGAGAACAAAGTAGAATACTTGGCATACAAACTGGCCTGCCTCATCCACTGCACATTTTCTTTTTAATTTTTTCCATTTATTTATTTTTTATTAATTACAGTCTATACACCCTGTGTTGCAGCTGCAGCTCCTTCCTACTCCTACCCTTTCTCCCTCTTCTCTTCCCATACCCCTCCCAGAGGACCAACTGCACATTTTGAGTCTGAATGTCCCTCTCTGTGGTTGATGTAAGTTGCAGTCTTTATTCTCATCTTTTGTATGACTATTTTCCCTGGAATAGAATTATGATCTGGATTAGAGACAGTAACATTCTTCTCAACTCTCACAAGTGTTTAGCTGGAGGAGACTCCTGTTCACAAAAGGTATCTTAGCATGAGCAAGTTTACTGACAGGCAAAACAACTGCCAGGAGAGCGAGAAGCACCTCTCCACAGTGTAACTCCCAAAGCAGGGGCTAGCACACTTTCCTTAACAACACTAAAAACAATGTGGAATGCTTGACCAAGAGCAAGAACCTCTGGGTGTTGGGGGTGGCAGGGCTGTAGGAAGACGATAACTTTGGCTCTCAGACACCTCTGATATATGCTGGTGGAATCTCTGGACTGGCTACTGTCAACAAGGTAATGTTCACATGTCTGGAATTAGGTGGATGATACCTAGAATCCCTCTTCAGGCCAACCAGAGAAGGATAGAGATCCCCTTTCCTCCACCTGTCTTCAGGTTGACAACCCCCACTGGTGTGGTGAGCTCTATTTTCGTTAAATTTGGACATCCTAAAAACTTCCCTCTGCAGGGTCTGCCATTGCGACTCCAAGGGAATTCTTCACTTCCTGATGCCTCTCTACCAACCCAGATGAAAGTTCCAGGAACCACCTGGAGGAGATGGAAAAAAGGTTAGACTTTTCAAATCGTGCACAAAATAGAAATAGTTTGTTAAGAAGGATAACAGCACTTCTGTGAGAAAGTGGGCTGGTGAGCTGAGAAAAAGAGAACCCAGAGCACTAGATGATTAAGGCCTATTTTCCTCCACTTGAGTTGAATATAATCTATCTCAGGATCCATAAGGAAGAATGAAGAAATGGGGGCGGGGTCCAGGTCTCCTTCCTGGAGAAAAGGACAAATCAGAGCATCTCATCGGTAGGCACACATATGTTCTAGAATTGCAATTTGTTTAATGTTTTACCTGATATACACAGAGATGGTATACCATATGACTGTTCACCCATTCTATATCTTGTTTGTTTTAATTGATCTTTCCCTCCCATCACATCCCTCTTCCTCTATCACATCTCCCTGCTCCCACGCTTTGTACTTGTACCCTGCTGTTCCTAGCATCTGAGTTTCTCTTTCAAGCCACGTGTGTTCTATTAAACTCCCACAATCATCCCTTAAAATGTTTATTCTTCTCTCATGGGCTTTTTTCTAGCTTTATGATTGTATGCCCATGTTCATTTGACCAAAATTACACATATTCAAAAGTTAAAGCTCTAATGTACTTTAAGAAAGAACACACATTATTTGTCTTTTTAAGTCTGAGTTATAGTATGTAATACACTATTTTCAAGTACAACTCAACTTCCTGCAAGTTTTTTAATTCTACATTTCTTTATGGTTGAATAAAATTCTTCTGTTTATATGTACCGTGTTTGGATAATGAGCCATTCATTCATCTGCTGATGAATATTTAACCTGCTTCCCATTTCCTGGTTGCTGTGACTAGAGCAACAATGAAATGGATGAGCAACAACTATCTATGTAGCTGGATATGGACTCCTTTGGTATAGGTAGATCTGGCTCATATGACACTTTCCTTTTTAACTTTTTTAGAAATCTCAATACACAGTCCATAGTAACTCTCTACAAACTGTAAATGGCAACAGGCACAAAGGGGAAGAAATTAGACACAGCCTTGGCTTTGTTCAAATTCTATATAACACTGTTTCCTTCATTAATTTCTATGTCCTATTTTTACTTAAAGTGCAGTGAAACCATGCTGTGGGTTTAATAACACTAAGAAGCTGGAACAATATCTTTCTTTGTAAGGTAAGTAAAAAGACACGGTTTTTCTCCTGAGTCTAGGACCTGATTTTGGACATATGATTTCCAATACAGTATGTGTGGTCTCTGACAGAAATAATATGAATGATTGATAATAAACACCTTTACAAATGGCTAGGTCCTTGGCTACTGATAACATTCTGACACAGACAGTAGGAACTCTGCATGTCCAGGTAAAGCCAGAGAGCTTCTGAGATAAGGAAAGAGTCCTATTTTACAACCTAAAGTAGGCCAGACTGAAGCCAAATAATGGAATACACCTGAATTTAAGATGAGAAATGAGAGAAATAATTACCTTCTTAATGACCTACATCTTACAGAACCCAAGAGCCCCCAGCCCCACTATACCTGCTGGTGTTCTGAACTTCTAGAACAGAAAAAGGTAATTGTGTTATTTTCTTTTTCCTTCTCCCTTTTCCTAGCATCTATTGATTCAACAGGCTGTCTTTCTTACTGTTTTCTTACACTCCAAACGATCTTCAGGTTCCCTCCTGAGCCCAGTTTTACATTCTTTTTTTTATCTATGAGAGCAACAAGATACTACTTCTTTGATAGCCGCACCTGCCTCATGGCTCCCTCTGTCACCTCATACCATCCTCTTCTTAGCTCTCTGCAAAGGGCCAACAGCTCTGCTCAGGGGACACTGTGGCCTTTGCTTTGGCCTCTCCTGGGATGTCCCTGTGTGTGGTGTTGCCACACTCATGTTACTTCTGTATTCACCTGAATCTCACACTGGCTTCAAATCTCACCCTCATAAACAATTTCTGGAGACTTCTCACTGAGATAATTTTCCAGTACTTTCTAGTGTGGCCTTTGAGAACATTTCCACTAGTAACAAGTCCATGATGCCATTATTACTGAATCGCCTTTTTTTTTTTTTTTTTTTTTTCTTGGAGAATACAGAACACAAATCATTAGACACTGTATTCCTGGAAGAAATTTTAGGGAAAAAAAGCCAGGACTCTGGCTTCCCGACAAGCTTGGCTTAGTCCCCTACCCCAAATATGCCAAGTAAAGAGGTAAGTAAGGTGGGAAATTAGAGATGGGATTTACTCAACATATACACATTACTAAAAGGAACTGAAGAAAGGAATCCTGCAATCCTGTGACCATATTCAGGGTAATTACACAGAGCATAGGTTGAAATATGGGGCAAGGGACAGGAGGTTTGCATGTTGTGTAGTTGTGGCCTAGTTACGCTCTGGTTGACTCTATCTAATTTCAGGTATTACAAGGTAATCTGAAGAAGAATCTAATTCTGTCATCGCTTCCTTAAGCGATGTTGATGTTGTTATAACAATATGATCACTTCTGCTTCCGCATGCAGTCTCACATTCCTGGGGGTGGAGGACGCATGTCCAAAAAGGTTTGTTCTTATTTATGTCTATACTTTTGTCCAAAGTAAAACAGACAGAGAAAAAATGAAACGGGTGTCTGGCTTCTTTCCTCCATTTAGTTACCCTATACACCCAAGTGAAGTGTCAGCACTTTCCGGAAAAGTAGCTTCTAAATTGCCGTTTCTAGTGGGTTGCTCAGACATTCACCTCAAAGCCACATGACTATCTGCAAACATCCAGACTGGTTAACCTTAAAGACCTGCACTAGCAGGGTCTTGAGAAGGAAGAGAAAGCCGTCAGGTCCTAAGAAGAGTTTCAACAGGAGAATAACTACATGATGGGGTCCTAAGGTATGGGGCCAGGAGCACTGCTGATGAGAGAGCCAGCCCAGAGCAAGAGTGAGGTCACGAAGTGTTTCAGCTCCAAAAATCTTGTCTGCAGATCTGCAAAAGTCGGACTGTTCACTCCCTGCCCTGAGCCTGAATGTCCCAGTACATGTAACATTATGGTCCTTCGGTCAGGTGGCCTGGCAGCCAGGTCACAAGATATACTTCCTCTCTCCTTGTAAGGTTATGTCCAGCAAGTACCTGGATTTCTCTTCATGCAAAAGAGACATTCCCAGCACCTTGACCCTGGCTCACAATGTACACTCATGGCAAAAGCCTCTACCTACTCCCCTGCAAATTTAAATAGCTTTTGTTCCCCTCAAATAAAGAAGCTGTCTTACTGAAGCTGTCTCTCAAGAAGGCTGTTTCTCATACACCAACCACTGACTAAAGTTCTGCATTGCACCCATTTTCCTCGGCCAAGCTTCATTCCCTCCAGTCAAGCTGAGTAAACAGTTAGCCTGGATACCCTAAGGGGAGAAGCAGACACTGGGAAGCACTAAGGTAGAAGCCTCTGAACTCCCAGAACTAAGAGGTTTATAACTCTCAAGAATTTGCAGAGGTGGCAAAGTTCCTCAGCCCGCAACTCACCTTGGCCTACATCATATAAGCCTAAAGCTTACATTGATATATATTCAAAAATTCTGCCTTCTCCAAAATCCTAGGGTCTCCACCACAACTCAGACTTCATCTTCATGACTTCATGATATGACCCCTCAGAGATGTTTCACTTGGAAACCAGTCCTACCAGACATTGTTGGCTTCAGTGAGTTTCTGGAATCACAGAGTGAGATGCCCTCAGTCTTGACTATTTTGTATCTATAAAACTAGTACCATGTGAACAATACTGGAAAATTATTCCGATAACTTAGAATGGAGCCTGGGCCTGTTGGCACATGGTTACATGGGCATTTTTGTCCAGTGACACTAGGGAAGCAGTTTGCTGGGTGGTCCTTTTTGAGCAGGAAGCTCCTCCACCATCATGCTTAGGTTAGACCCTCTCCTTTCAACCTCACTTATACTTTTAGAAGATGGAGCCTTTGCTATGTGGGGTCTTAGCCTTCTGGCACCTTTCATGCTGTGCCAGTACACAGCACTAAGCTTCTCTTCATTGCCACTAATCTCTTTAATTACTGGTGGGGTTTTGGTTTTGTTTTGTTTGTGTTTTTGTTTTGTTTTTTGGTTTTTCTCGACAGAAACACTAAACCTGCTACCTTGACTTACTTTGAACACTTTTTATTTTCTTGCTTGACTTTTTGTTTTTTGTCACTATAGACCTTTACATTAACCTCACATGATTTCTCAGGATATGTGTAGAACACAGGCAGATTTCTTTCTTTTTTCTTTTTTTCTTTTTCTTTCTTTCTTTCTTTTTTTTTTTTTAAGAATAACGCACAAATGGTATCTAGGAAGGTACCTAGCAGAATCCTTTTCCTTCAGGAAACTTGTGAACTGGATCCCCAGTGCTGTTTCTTTCTGCATTCTTTTTCCAGATTTAGCCAGAATGGTCCAAAGTTCCAAATCTTTGGCATTTCTTCATAAAACCAGCTTTAAACACCTGAAATGCATTAGAACTATCTCAACAATGGCTCCTTTTTTAATACTGGTCCAAAATTTTCTACATTGTCTTCGAGGTCTATAGATTGTTTAAAAATTACTGATTGGATAGTTTGATTAAAATTTCTCTTGCGCTGTCTTCACCCCTGAAAGAGCTATCCTTCAGTCACCTCTGCGTCAGATCTATCATCTACATGTTGTAGTTGTAGACATGCATTTTGTTGATGACTTTCTCTGTAAAAACTTGGTGAAACTATTTCCGTATTGAAATATGGACCCTGGTGTAACCTAATTCCATGCTTTCTGGGCTAATGGTTCCTCGTATTTGGCTCCAGTATAAATTCTCTCTCTCTCTCTCTCTCTCTCTCTCTCTCTCTCTCTTTCTCGGTGAGATATGTATTTTCTTATGTAAGTTGACAGTGATGATTTTTCTCTTTGTTGTTTTTCCCATAACTGTGATGTGATAAAATATCCTGACAAAAAAAGACTTAATAAGATAAAGGATTGACTTCCACTTCTAGTTCATGAGTCCAGTTCATCTGAATAAGGAAGTCATGGTGAAAGCAGCTGAAAGCTTCTGGAGTAGCAGCCACCAGGCAGCAGACAGTGATGACCTCTGGGACTCAGCCTGCCTTCTGCTTTATATTCAGTCTAGTAACCCAGCCTACGTAACAGTGCTGCTTATTGTTAAAGTGGGTCCCTACTCCTCAATTTACCTAATCTAGATAGTCCCTCCCCAATATGCCCAAGGTTCATCTCCTAGATGCTTGCAGACCCTGCTCAGATGACACTCAGTATTAACCATGCACTGATTCTTTAACAATATTAACCGTTTGGGATTCATATGCAGTATACATATCACCTGAATGAAAGTCCAACAGCCTAAAAAGCATTTGATCAAACAAAAGCATTTTGTCAGTCATTGAACTTGAAAAAGTTTCAAGTTATAATACTTTGCAGTCTTGTCAGATTTTCAGCAGTTTGCTGGAAAAAGGAGAGATGAATGGAGCAAGGGATCTGTCAAGCTCCTAATGACATTGTAATTCCATTTTCCATTAGCATTTTAAAAAAATCAGAATATAAATAAGCCACTTCTTTTACAATCTCCTCACTCACTTCTGTTTAAAAGACCTGGTCTAAGAGTTCTGCATTCATTGAACATCACTCAAGTTCTGGCTGGGAGTTACATATTCATAACACTGGTAAGGCTTATCTCTGATCACTACAATGAGGCTTTAGTTCTCATAAGAAAATTGCAAAAGCCTTCCAGCAGTGCTGAATAATAGCCGATTAAAATACCAAAAGGCATAAATAAAAGAGAGGAAACAGAAACATTCCATGAAGTATATTGAAGACAAAAGCTTAGCTGCAACAAAGCTTTACACTGAATTATAGCATCATCCTGACAGGATTAAAGGGCAACTCTTGGTAAAGTAAACAGCAGACAGAGCCCATTTCACATTCAATAAAAGAAAATGAAATTATAATCCTAGAGTTGAGAGGAATATTTCAGTTGCTGAAATAATCAATCATCTTACATTTCCATTAAGGAATATGAACTCCAAAATTGTCCCCACCTCTGGAAGCCATCAGCTATGCCTTATGAATTCATAATAAATTCCCTCTTTTATATTTTGTGTGAAGTATTGATTCCAATATAATGCATCACGCTAAAACAGTAGTGAGCTCTAAAAATAGTAATCATGTGAATTCTTCCTCCATGTTCATCTTTGTTCCTTGACCTCAGGAAATTTAGAAGAGAAAGTAATTTTGGTGATAATTCCAGATTACTGTCTATTATCATGGAGAAGGGACAATGGCTGGAGTGTGAGACAGCTGGCCATATCACATCTACAACGAAGAGCCAAAAGAAATGCATGCAGGCATGCTGACTTCTGTTCAGCTCCCTTTCTGCAACTGTAGACAAGAATCCCTGCCTAGGAAATAGTGATGCCCATAGACAGCTGAATCTCCCCACACCAGTAAATGAGTGATCAAGAACATTTCCCATTAACATGTTCATAAGCAAACCTGATCAAGACATCATCTCACTGAGACTCAACCCAGTAGATTTTAGTTTGTGTCAATTTGATAATAAAACTAATCATCACTAATCTCACATATTTTTTGAGGACATCCGTATTTGAGTACTTTCCAAATGCTTCCTGGCAGGATTCTGGTTTGAATGTGACTGCCTGGAGGCTTGATAAGGTAGGGATACTGCTTCTGGTTGTTCTGGAAGTCATAGTGGTTTAAAGAAGGAGACAACAGCTACTCCCCATAAATACCATAACATAGGCTTACTTAGGAATGAGTTGTCCAAGGACCAGAAAAGTAAAATTTGTACCTAGTCTTAACAGTTACACATAATTATTTTCATGATAGCCTCTTGATGACACATCTTGTCTCTATTCATGTCGGAAAGAAAATCATAAAGGAATGTACACCATCAGGTCCAAATCAAGGGCAACTGTCAATCAGGCAACCACAGTCTGAGTCACATCCAGACATTTCTTTTACTTCCATGACTTAACTAATTTTTTTCTTATACCTGCCTCATCCATCAAAACTATCTCAAACTGCAAATATCCTTGCAACACATTCTGCTCTGCTAAGTAAGAGATTTAGGAAATTAATAAAGGATACATATTTGAAACACTTTCATTGAAAATCTCCAAATGGTTAGTCACAGTGTGTTTCAGTAAAAAATAGCCAAGGACAGTGCTACTTGCAAGTTACTGCAAGGTTAAACATGACCCAATGGCAGAGAAGCTTTCAGAAGGCTTTAAAATAACAGGAGACCTTACAGAATTCATGCTGACATCTATTTTACTAACCTCAGACACACGGCCTGGACTGAGGACCACAAAAAGAAATTCCTACATGACTACAAAGTTAAACTAATATACAGAAGAAACAGCTTCCACCACAAAAGTGAAACAATAGAAGTGACAATGACCCAAGAACACAGACTCAAGACTCAGAATATCTCAAATTCCATGTCCTAGGTAGCATCAGCTTCACAAAGTTCTACAATAACAAGACAAAAAAAAATGGGGTAAATCAAGGCACTTGTCAAACACGTTAGAAGAAACATCAGGTGAGCTGCAGCAAGGTGGAAAAGCTTCCATTACAGGTTTCAGATACTGATTGAGGGAAATCTTCACCTTTGGCTTGGTGGAAACCAATGAACTGCTAAGTTATTACATCCCAAAGTGTTTTATCTGATAGTCAAAAGTATGTTAGTTCAGACAAAGAGTTGTCCAAGATCAACTGTAATTGTACCCTAATTTGAAATATTCATCTGCTCTAAAATAACTGAACTTCTAATCAGTTAGTTGGCTTTGGAGTGTGTTCAGTATAAGCTATGGCTTTTTATTTTTCTGGAACATTTATTCACAACAAGAAATGGGGCTTAATATTTCCTCTGTTGGCAACAGAATGCAGAATACTTCTTCCAGTCCAAAAATATGTTTTCTTAGGAAAAAAGTGGATGCAGTGCTCTCTTAATCAAAAAATGGAAGCAGAATTTAGAATTCTAAAAATGGGATAATGGGATAATGAAAATAATAGAGGGTAGATAGGTAAAAGAACAAATTCAGGTAACTCTGTGTTCTTTGCTTGTCTGCTTTCCCCCATCAAGTGTTTGAGCCTTTCCCTGGAGTCTAGTTTCACTAGTGGATTATTTAACCTTTCTCTGATATCTCCCTTTTCCTTGACCAAAATTGAGATTTTCTAAACTTTTCTTTCCTTTTATTGAAAATCGATTTTTTTTTTCATGTAGTATACACTGATTATTCACATTGTTTCTTTTCCCTTCATTCCTCCCAGTCTCTATCTCACACACACATCCCTCCCATCTGGACCTACTACCTTTCTGTCTCTCATTAGAGAACAAATAGGCTTTTACAGGCTAATAATAAAATATAATAAGCTAAAACAGAAACTATCACATTAATTGAAATTAGACAAAACATAAGGAAAAGAGTCCAAGATAAGGCACGAGAATCAGAGACTTCTTTAATCACTCAAGAATCCCATAAAAACATTGAATTGAAAGCCATAATCCACATAGAAAATACCCAGTACACACCCATGTTGCTTCCGTCTCTGTGTATTCACATGAGCTTTGCTCATTTTGATTTAGAGAACCTTGTTTTCTTAGTGCCCTTCATCTGTTCTGGCCGTCACACTCTTTCTGCCTCTCCTTCCTGGTATTTGTCAGTTGATGGGAACGATTTAATGGAGAAATGCCATTTAGAGCTTTGTATTCTAATGTCTTTCACTCTGCATAATGTCTGCCCATGGGTCTATATATTTGTTCCCATCTCTTTCAGGAGGAAGCCTCTTTAATGATGGCTGAACAAGGCAATAATTTCTAAATATAACACAATATCATTAGGAGTAATTTCATTGTTACATTTTTAAAAGAACCATAGTATTTCAGTTTCTCCCTAAGCTGTGAACTATCTGGTTTTGGGCTCATGGTTATCCAAGTAGTGTTAAGTATGTGCACCATTTTACAGTGTAGGCCTTAAGTCAAATCACATTTTTTTATTGGTTACTTCTGTAAGTATTGTGCCAATATTGCTCTAGCATATCTTGCAGGGCGGAAACCATTGTAGATCGAAGGGTTTGTGGCAAGGTGGGTGTTTACATTTCTCTTTTGTTAGTGTGCAGACTACCTTCCTGACCAAAAATGAAAAAAAAAAATGTAGCTTCTAATATTTTAGGTTCCTATCCTACCTCTCAAGTAGCTCTTAAATTTAGCTGTCCCTCCCCTCAGTCTCTTCTTCAGCTCCCTCCTCCATCCCCCTTACCACTTGATCTTTTTATTCTAGAATACTCATTTTCCCATAATTATCTATACTATTTTCCTTTCTTAAAAATATAATCTGTTCTCTCTAGGCCCTTACATTGTTCTCAGCCTTTTTGGTTCTATGGATTGTACCTTTTTTTTTATCATTGACTTAATAGCTAATAAATTAATATAAGTAAATACTTACTGTATTTATTTTTCAAGGTCTGGGATACCTTACACAAGATTATTACTTTTTTCTAGTTCCATTAATTTACCTATGAAATTCATGATTTTATTTTTTTAATGGTTGAGCAATACCTCATTGTGTGAATGTACCATATACTTTTAATCCATTTTTCTGTTGAGGGACTTCTAGGTTCTTTCTAGTTTCTGACCATTATGAATAGAGAGGAAATTAATTTGGTTTAGCAATGTCTCTGTGAAAAGATGAAGCATCTTTTGGGTATATGCTTAAGAGTGGTATAGCTGAATCTTGAAATAGAACAATTTCCATTATTCTGAGGAGCTGCCATACTAATTTCCATAATGTCTATATAAGTTTACACTCACATCAGCAATAGATGAGATTTTCCCTTATTCCACAGCCTCAATATTATGAGCAATATTATGTCACTTATATTATTGATCTTAGCCATTCTGACAGATGTAAGATAAAATCTCAAAGTAGATTTGATTTGCATTTCCCTGATAACTGAAGATGTTGATATGTATTTTAAGTGTTTCTCAGCCACTAGATTTTCTTTTTTTTTAATTTTTTATTAATTACACTTTATTCATTTTGTATCCCCCCATAAGCCCCTCTCTCCTCCCCTCCCGATCCCACCCTCCCTCCCCATTCTGCATGCATGCCACTCCCCAAGTCCACTGATAGGGGAGGTTCTCCTCTTCTTTCTGATCTTAGTCTATCAGTTCTCATCAAAAGTGGCTGCATTGTCCTCTACTGTGGCCTAGTAAGGCTGCTCCCCCCTCAGGGGGAAGTGATCAAAGAGCAGGCCAATCAGATTTTCTAATGAGAATTCTCAGTTTAAATATATAACCCATTTTTAATTTGTTATTTCTCTTCTTGATGTTTAGCCCTTGAGTTCCTAATACATTTTGAAAATTTGCTTTTTATCAGAGTATGGATGGTAATTTTTTTCCCAATCTGTACATTGCCACTTCCTAAATAACATAGTCTTTTGTCATGCAGATACTTTGCAATTTTATGATGTCACATTTATCAATAGTTGAGCTTAGTACATATTCTAATGGCATTTAGTTCAGAAAGTCTTCTCCAGTGCCAATGAGTTCAAGGTTGCTCCCCATTTTTTCTTCTACAGGTTCTTTGTATTTGATTTTATGTTGATGTCTTTGATCCACTTGGACTTAAGTTTTGTGCACGGTTAAAAGTATGGATCTATTTAGTTTTTTTTTTTTTTTTGTGAAACTGTCCAATTTGACCAGCACCATTCATTGAAGATGCTGTTATACTCTCATGTGTATTTCTAGGTTCTTTATCAAAGAACAGGTATCTATTAGTGTGTAAATGTAAGTCTGTTTCTTCGGGTCTATTACATTGATTGACATATCTGATTTTGTGCCAATTCCATGCTGCTTTATTACTATAACTCTGCAAAAAACTTGAAGTTAGAAAAGTTAATGCCTCTAGAAATTGCTTTTCATCTTGGCCATTCTGATGAGTGTAAGGTGAAATCTCAGGGTCATTTTGATTTGCATTTCCCTAATGGCTAATGAGGTTGAGCATTTCTTTAAGTGTATCTCTGCCATTCGATATTCCTCTATCGAGAATTCTCTGTTTAGCTCTGTTCCCCATTTTTTAAGTGGATTACTTGGTTTGTTGCATTGCAGCTTCTTTAGTTCTTTATATATACTGTATATGAGCCCTCTGTCAGATAAAGGATTGGTGAAGATTCTTGCCCAATCTGTAGGCATTCATTTTGTTTTGATGACAGTGTCCTTTGCTTTACAGAAGCTTTTCAGTTTCATGAGGTCCCATTTATTGATTGTTGCTCTTAGAGCCTGTGCTGTTGGTGTTCTGTTCAGGATGTTTTCTCCTGTACCAATGAGTTCTAGGGTATTCCCCATTTTTTCTTCTAACCGATTTAGAGTATCTGGTTTTATGTTGAGATCTTAGATCCACTTGGACTTTAGTTTTGTGCAGGATGAAAAATATGGATCTATTTTCATTTTTCTGCATGTAGACATCCAGTTGGATGTTGAAGATGCTTTCTTTTTTCCATTGAATGGTTTTGGCTTTTTTGTCAAAAATCGAGTATTCATAGGTGTGTGGGTATATTTCTGGGTATTCTATTCGGTTCCATTGATCCTCCTTTCTGTTTTTATGCCAATACCATTCAGTTTTTATTATTATTGCTCTGTAGTACAGCTTGAGATCGGGGATGGAAATATCTCCAGCTGATCTGTTGTTGTGCAGGATTGTTTTGGAGATTCTGGGTTTTTTGTTTCTCCATATGAAGCTGAGAATCTTTTTTTTTTTTTTCAAGGTCTGTAAAGCATTGAGCTGGTATTTTGATGGGAATTGCATTGAATCTGTAGATTGCTTTTGGCAGGATGGCCATTTTCACAATGTTAATCCTACCAATCCATGAGCACGGGAGATCTTTCCGTGTTCTGATATCTTCTTCAATTTCTTTCTTCAGAGACTTGAAATTTTTCTCAAACAGGTCTTTCACTTGCTTGGTTAGTGTCACCCCAGGGTACTTTATGTTATTAGTAACTGTTGTGAAGGCTGTTGTTTCCCTCATTTCTTTCTCGGCTCTTTTGTCTTTGGTATACAGGAGGGCTTCTGATGTTTTTTGAGTTGATTTTGTATCCTGCCACTTTGCTGAAGGTGTTTATCAGCTGAAGGAGGTCTCTGGTTGAATTTTGGGGGTTGCTCATGTATACTATCATATCATCTGTGAATAGTGACACTTTGACCTCTTCCTTTCTGATTTGTATCCCTTTGATCTCCTTTAGTTGTCTTATCGCTATGGCTAAGACTTCAAGTACTATGTTGAAGAGATATGGATAGAGTAGGCAGCCTTGTCTTGTCCCTGATTTCAGTGGGATTGATTCAAGTTTCTCTCCATTGAGTTTGATGGCTTTCTGTATTTTTTATTGTTTGTTTTTTTGTCATATAACTCTTTCCATTGCTTGGATAGAGTTACTCCAAAACAACTTACATTATTTGAAGATATTGTGAAATGTGTGTTTCCAATAGTTCTTGCTAGTCAATTTATCATTGCTATACAGGAGGACCACTAATTTTTGTGACTTAATTTTGTATCCAGCCACTTTGGTAGCAGAATTTCTTAGCTGTAAGTGTTTTTCGCTAAATTTTCAGAAATGTCTTTTCTTCGCCAGGGCTCTCTAGAGGAGCAGAACTTATCGAATGGATATATACAGAATGAATGCACACACACAATTATAATGAATAATGAATTAGATTGGCTCACAAGTTGTGGTTCAACTCTTCCAACAATGGCTGCCTACTAATGAAAGCTCAAAGATCCAGTAATTGTTAGTCCACAGGCTTGTATATCTCAGATCGTCTTAAATATATTCTAGAAGTTTGAATATGTAGGTTATTATTCCAGTCATGGAAGGGGTTGCCAATGAGATCTAGAGAGAGGGGGAACAAGCTTCTTTTTTCCTTTTCTTTTATTTGGGCAGATATTTGATGATGTGGCGCAGATTAGAAGTGGATCTGGGTTTGCAGAGATTGCTCAGCCATTAAGAACTCTGGCTGTTCTTCCAATGGTCCTGATTTCACTTCCCAACAACCACATGGTCGTTGTTCACAACCATCTAGAATGAGATTTGGTGCACTCTTCTGGCCTACAGGTACACATGCAGGCAGAATGTTGTATAAGTATTAAATAAATAAATATTTTAAAAAGAAGTGGATTTTCCCATTTCAAAGGATTTGGAATAAAGTTGTATCTTCCCACCTTGAATGGTTTACTTAGGAAAGAAAAAACATTCCTCACAGGAGTAGCCAGCCCCTTGAGTGTCAGATAATTATAGATGTAGGAAAGTTGATAACCAAGACTTATGTATACTATCATATAATCTACAAATGAGAAACCTTCTTCTTTTCAAATTTGTATCTCCTTGATCACTTTCAGTTGTCTTATTTCTCTAGCTCAGACATTAAGTGTTATATTATAGCTATGGAGAAAATGGACAGCTTTGCTTCTTCCTGATTTTAGTGAAATTGTTTCATGTTTCTCTCATTTAAGTTGATGTTGGCCATCAGCTTACATTAAAGTGCCTTTTTGTTTGTTTATTTTCAAGTATGGTGTGTTTACTTTTTATCTGCACAGGAATTTTTTTCATAATGGGGTATTAGATTTCATCTAGTGTGGTGATCATGTGGATTTTGGCTTTGAGTTAGTTTTTTATGATAGATTATATTTGTCAGTTTGCACATGTTGAACCATCCTTGAATCTCTAGAAGATGGCAACTTGATCAAGGTGAATAATTTTTTAAATGTGTTCTGGATTCAGTTAGCAAACATTTTATTGAGAAACTTTTAAATTTATGTTCATATGGGAAATTTTTCTGTAATTCTCTTTCTTTGTTGGTCTTTTATTATTTCAGTATTAGGGTAACTGTGGCTTCAAAAACCAAGTTGGGTAATGTTTCTTCTATTTCTATTTTCTGGAATAATTTGAGTAGTGATATAATTAATCATCTCAGAGAATTCCATGCTAAAAACATATGATTCTGAGAAACTTTAGGTTGGGAGACCTTTAATGACTATTTCTATTAAATGTTATAGGTCTGTGTAAATTTATTATTTTACCTTGAT
This sequence comes from Psammomys obesus, assembly GCF_907164565.1. Lineage (NCBI taxonomy): Eukaryota > Metazoa > Chordata > Mammalia > Rodentia > Muridae > Psammomys > Psammomys obesus. Next base: position 5,391,449 of record NW_026596051.1, read on the forward strand.
TTTACTTTGGTAAGTGGTATATATCAAGAAATTTATCTATTTCATTTAGATTTACTAATGTGGTAAAGCAAAAGATTTTAAGATTTTTAAAGTGTGTCCTTATAATTTCATTGGTGTCTGTTGGTTTGTCCCCTTTTCATTTCTAATTTTGTCAATTTTAATATTTTCTCTTTATTTAATGTTTTAGTTAATTTAGTAAGAAGTTGTAAATAATACTGATTTTTTTTTCATAGTACCTACTCCTTTTGTTGATACTTTAGAATTTTTTGTTTGTTTTTATTTTATTGATTTTGGTCTTTAATATATATGTGTGTGTATATATATATATATATATATATATATATATATATATATATATATATAATCTTAACATCTACACCTTCTGCTTGTGGTTTGTTCTCGAGCTTTTAGGTGGGCTGTTAATTTACAAATATAAAATCTTTCCATTGTTCTTTTATGTAGGCATTTAGTACTATAAACTTGCCTTTTAGAACTGCCTTTGTTGTGTCCCATAAAGTTGAGTATGTTGTGTATTCATTTTTATTAAAGTATAGAAAGTTTTTAAGTTCATTCTTAATTTATGTTTCATTTTTTTTATTCAGCTGTTCAGTTTCCATAAATTTGTCAACTTTCTATTGTTTTTGTTCTTGATATCCAGCTTTAACCAATGGTGGTCAGATAGAAAGCTGAATATTATTTCAAATTTCCTTTTTTCTTTTTTTCAACTTTTATTAATTACACTTTATTCACTTTGTATCTCCCCATAAACCCTTCCCTCCTCCCCTACTAATCCTACCTTTCCTCCCCCTTCTTCACGAATGCCCCTCCCCAAGTCCATTGATAGGGGAGGTCTTCTTCTCCTTCTTTCTGATCTTAATCTATCAGATCTCTTCAGGAGTGGCTGCATTGTCATCTTCTGTGGCCTGGTAAGGTTACTCCCCCCTCAGGGGGAGGTGATCAAAGAGCAGGCCAATCAGTTTATGTCAGAGGCAGTCCCGCTTCTCATTATTATGTAACCCACTTGGACACTGAACTGCCATGAGCTACATCTCTGCAGGGGTTCTAGATTATCTCCATGCATGGTATTTGGTTGGAGTATGAGTCTCTGGGAAGTTCCCTGTGTTCAAATTTTCTTGTTCTGTTGCTCTCCTTGTGGAGTTCCTGTCCTCTCCAGATCCTACTATTTCCTACTTCAAGTACACAATGAAGACATTTGCACACCCATGTTTTATCGCCTTTATTTGTAATAGCCAGAAGCTGGAAACAACCCAGATGCCCCTCAACTGAAGAATGGATACAGAAATTGTGGTACATCTACACAATGGAATATTACTCAGCAATAAAAAACAAGGAAATCATGAAATTTGCAGGTAAATGGTGGGAACTGGAAAGGTTCACCCTGAATGAGCTATCCCAGAAGCAGAAAGACACACACTCATAAAGACATATAATATAGGATAAACCTAGTAAAATCTGTACATCTAAAGAAACTAATCAAGAAGGAGGACCCTGACTACAATGCTCAATCCCCATCCCGAAAGACAAAGAGGATGGACAAAGAAGAAGAAGAAAGCAGGAAACAACTTAGGAACCTACCACAGAGGACCTCTGAAAGGTTCTGCCCTGTAGACTATCAAAGCGGATGCTGATAATTATTGCCAACTGTTAGACAAAGTGCATGGAATCTTATGAAAGAAGTGGGAAATAGTAAGACTCAATTTTCTTATATATGTTGAGACTGACTTTGTTTTCAATTATGTGGTTAATTTAAAACACCCTACCCATGGAACCAAAGTTGTTTCTTAGTTGTCACAACCCTTTTGAGTTTGATTTTATTTGTTTTGTTCTATTATGTATGCTTCAGTGATTAGAGTAAATTTTCTTTCTGTTTTGAATTAGCTTAAAAACAGTAGAATTCATTGTTCAATCTTTCAAGCAAAAAAGTTTCTTTTCTGCTTTTAGAGTCATATGTGTCCTTTTAGCTCCCCACTCCTCTCTTATTCTTTCCTCAATGTTCTCTGTCTAGTTTCATGGTACACACCTGATGCTTTATTTACATACATACAAACATTTTCTAAAACTTTGGTCAATTTTCCAGGAATAGAGCAGCATTGAAATCCTGCATTGACAGTGGAAAGGACCATGGAGAGATGTGATATTTTCTTTTTGTCATGGAGAAATTAGAGATCAGCAATGGAAAAGGTTCTACCAAACTGCCTACTTAGTACACCTGGCAGAGATGTAAATCAAGTGGATTGCTTTTATAGCAGTCCATTTACCTGCTATAATTTACAGCTATTTTTTAAATGTAGGGAGAGAAATATTTTGTGTCTGAATTTGGCAAGATCGATTTTCAGAAACCTTTACATAGCAATGAATTAGCTGCTATTTTTTTTTTAAACAAGTAGAACATCTGTGAGGTGATTTTTATTGTTTAACCATATGGTGCTTCCTTAATGGAGAAAACACCGCAATGGCAAGTAAAGCAATTGCAAGGTTTTATTGTATTTAGGGTTAGGAGAAGGATACAGAAGTGTCACATATGGACTTCAAGTCAGGCTTTAAACAGTGAAACAAAGTCATAATGTTCATGTTGTTACGAATTATTCCTGATGAGACCTGATAGGTTAGGGTAAGATGGAAAGAGAGGAGGACCTTGCCTATCAGTGAGCTGGAGGAGTGAGGTGAAAAGAGAAGAAGGAGGAAAGATGGGATTGGAGGTGTTGATGGAGGGGACTACAGATGGGATAAAAAGTGAATAAACTGTAATTAATAAAAAAAGTGGATTTTATAAAAGAAGTATGTACTGGTAGAAAAAGAAACATGGAACTATGGCTTTAAAGATAGTTGTTGGTATATTTAATATATGACTGAAAAGTTGTGTAATGTGCTTTGACCATCTCCAGTTTGCATAGAAAGGAAACAACAATTTGTTTGACTTAGCCCAAGGTATTAGCCAGACTGTGAGTAAAGCTGACTGGCTGTGAAAAGCAAGCCTTATTGAAAATTGATTATATAAAAGCACACTAATGTGTTTCTATTCAAGAGACTACAAGAATAAAATGAATTAGAAAATAAAATGGAACAGTTCTGTCATGTTTTAAATCTGAAATGTCCTGACATGGTTTCATGTATTTTAGGTTTGAACTTCAGCTTTGTTAGATTTCTGAGGAAGCTTAAAATGACGGAATGCAGAAAAACATTAGTCTGAACTCAGCATATAGTGCTCTTTATTACAAATGGCAAACAAAGCCGAAAAGAGGCATCTGCAAAAATGAAAGGTAGTATTTGGTGCTTATATATAAGGAAGTTATGGGACAGCAAATTAAATGCAACTCTTGGGGCTGTACACAGACCTGGAGTTCCTTCCTCTATAAATTGTTTGTTTAGTCAAGGCTGTTCTGTTGTTAGTAACTGCCTTGTTCTGCTATTAAGATGTGTGTGAAAGTGGACAAGTGAGTACAGCAATGATGGTGATAGAGAAGAGGCTGAGTTTTAATATAGGATCTTCATCAGTGTCTGACAGAATTTGTACACAGTTCATTCTTACAAGCTTACATCTCTACTTTGAGATGCTATGCACGTTTTGGGACATCAAGCCTAGCTAGAAGTAACTGGCCCAGCTCTTGGGCTTATGTTATCGCTAGCTCTGCCCTGTCTTTGTTTCTGCTTACTTATTGGGTGTAAAATGAAACACTCTCCATCAGCAATTAATGCTTCTACTGTGGGCTTCAGCGCAAGCATTTAGGACAATGTAGCCATGTATTGAACTTTTTGAAATAATGAGCCATAAAGGACTTCCTTCCTTCTTTGAAGCTGGTTTAGTAGGAATTTTGTCACAGTGATCTGGAATATAAGAGTGGAAAGAATCTAAGAACCAGAGGTAATGGATGCCTTCAGGGAAACAGAATTTTGCAGACATCACAAGGTGTTGTACACATGAATTGGCAACAGATATGACTTTATGCATAAGACATACACAAGATCAAACCAGCTAAAATAACATGTGGATAGGTAGGGGACTCATTAATCTCAGTCATTAGCTGGAGAGTTATTGGCAATTGATGAATGAGAATCAGTTTTCTTCATGGATGCCATTCGTGAGAGGATACCTTGCTCCAGTAGATAACTTTACAGTTATACACAGTAAGTACACTTAGTGGGTTTGGAAAAAAAAAAAAACAGACAGACAAAACTTATAAATTTGGAAAGGGATTAATTCAGGCTAAAATAAGAGAAACTGACAGACCAGTCACCCTGCTCTTTTGAGGCCTTGGTTCCTTGACAGCAGAAATTAGTAGACACTTGAAACAAAGGCTGGCAATGAACACTTACTTTCCTGTACCTCTCGTTTTGTTGTTGTCCTGAAAATGCAGCCGAAACATGAACACAAATATAATATGTACACAGATATCTAGGGCTTTATTCCAATAAAATTCCATTTACAAAACCAAGGTGTGGATTAGATTCACCCATAGACAACTGTATTGATTAAAAATTGATGGAACGGCATTTTACTGGGTTGTACTGTGAACGGAATTTAGATGAATCCAAATATCAATATGTAGGTGCCACTGACACTGTATTTTGTCTCCATTTTCAAAGGGCGAAACATTCTGCAGTATTTTACAAGATGATGAACTGAGTTTTAAGTGAAATTCATGGAAAAATTGGTATAATTATCCCTATGTTCTATACAGTTCTCTGCCATTCTCTCTGGATCTCCAGGGGGGATAATCCTATTAGCTAACTGAATTATATTTTAATATCCTCCACCCACATATTCACAGTTTATTGTTTAAATTTACTTTTTGTGCTAACCAGAATGTTCAGGTAGGATTATTCTAACATGTTAAATAAGTTTTTAGTTAAATAATATATATTTAAATGTGGAATGATCTGGAATCCATGCTGGTTTATAATTGTTACTGTTAATTTGTTTTGTTTCTTTGCTTTATTTTTAACTAAATAACTAACTAGCTAAATAACTGAATAACTAATTGTATTTTTCTCGAGACAGACTCTAGCTCTGTTGTTTAGTGTGTGCAGGAACTAACAATGTAGGCCAGACTGGTATAGGAGTCATCACCGCCTACAACTTTCTCCTGGCATCTGACATTATATGTTTGACTGACCATGGGCTACTGAATTGTTGCAAACACATTTCCATATCTGTGAAGAAGAAAATAATTCCATATTTTCCTTTTTAATTTATTATAAAAAAGAATGACATAAGTGCTTTGAGTTGTTTGGAAATAAAACAATTATTCTTCTCAAAATATCTATTAAATATCATTTAACATTTCTGTATTTTATTAGTCGATGTGCCTATCTCTCTTTTTGATGCTTTCTGATTATCATAAGTTGTGGAAGATAGGCTAGATTCTTTGTTTATGTTAGAATCATCTTATTTTCTCCTATTCCTTGGAAGGGGTAAAGTGACCTGCACAAATTGTGTATTTTTAACACATAAGAATATTTTCAAGGGCTGGAGAGATGGCTCAGAGGTTAAGAACACTGTCTGCTCTTCCAGAGGCCCTGAGTTCAATTCCCACATGGGAACCACATGGTGACTCACAACCATCTATAATAAGAGATCTGGTGCCCTCTTCTGATCTGCTGGCACAAATGCAGGCAGCATACTATATAAATAATAAATAAATAAATTGTAAAAAAAAAAAAGTTAGTTGAATTCCACACCTGTCATGTGGAAAAACAAGATCCAAGATGCTCCAAAATCCAAAAAAAAAAAAAAAAAAAAAAAAGAAGTCCAAGTGCATCAAAGACCCCAACATAAAACCAGACACATTAAATCAGCTAGAAAAAAAGTGGGGAATACCCTAGAACTCATTGGTACAGGAGAAAACTTCCTGAACAGAACACCAACAGCACAGGCTCTAAGAGCAACAATCAATAAATGGGACCTCATGAAACTGAAAACCTTCTGTAAAGCGACTGCCTACAGATTGGGAAAGAATCTTCAACAACCCTTTATCTGACAGAGGACTCATATCCAGTATATATAAAGAATTAAAGAAGCTGAAAAGCAGCAAACCAAGTAATCCACTTAAAAATGGGGAACAGAGCTAAACAGAGAACTCTCTGTAGAGGAATATCGAATGGCAGAGAAGCATTTAAAGAAATGCTCAACCTCATTAGCCATTAGGGAAATGCAAATCAAAACAACCCTGAGATTTCACCTTATACCCATCAAAATGGCCAAGATGAAAAACTCAAGTGACAACACATGCTGGAGAGGTTGTGATGGGAATGTAAACTTTTACAACAACTCTGGAAATCAATCTGGCGCTTTCTCAGACAACTAGGAATAGTGCTTCCTCAAGATCCAGCCATACCATTCCTAGGCATATATCCAAAATTTGCTCAAGTACACAAAAAGGACATTTGCTCAACCATGTTTGTAGCAGCTTTATTTGTAATAGCCAGAAGCTGGAAACAGCCCAGATGCCCCTCAACTGAAGAATGGATGCAGAAAGTGTGGTACATCTATACAATGGAGTATTACTCAGCAATGAAAAATAAGGAAATCATGAAATTTGCAGGTAAATGGTGGGACCTGAAAAGGATCATCCTGAATGAGTTGTCCCAGAAGCAAAAAGACACACATGGTATATACTCACTCATATAAACATACAACATAGAATAAACCCACTAAAATCTGTACATCTAAACAAACTAAGCAAAAGAGAGGACCCTAACTAAAATGCTCAATCCCCATCCTGAAAGGCAAAGAGGGTGGACATCAGAAGAAGAAGAAAACAGGAAACAACCTAGGAACCTGCTACAGAGGGCCTCTGAAAGCCAGAAGAAGAAAACAGGAAACAACCTTGGAACCTGCCACAGAGGGTCTCTGAAAGCCTCTGCCCTGCAGACTATCAATGCAGATGCTGAGCCTGATGATCAACTGTTGGGCAGAGTGAATGGAATTTTATATAAGAAGTGGGAAATAGCAAGAGCTGGAGAGGACAGGAACTCCACAAGGAGAGTAACAGAACAAGAAAATTTGAACACAGGGAACTTCCCAGAGACTCATACTCCAACCAAGTACCATGCATGGAGATAACCTAGAACCCCTGCACAGATATAGCCCATGACAGTTCAGTGTCCAAGTGGGTTACATAATAATGGGAAGAGGGACTGCCTCTGACATAATCTGATTGACCTGCTCTTTTATCACCTCCCCCTGAGGGGGGAGCAGCCTTACCAAGCCACAGAAGATGACAATGCAGCCACTTTTAATGAGATCTGATAGATTAAGATCAGAAAGAAAGAGAGGAGGACCTCCCCTATCAGTGGACTTGGGGAGGGGTATGCATGCAGAAAGGAGAGGGAGGGTGGGATCGGCAGGGAAGGAGGGAGGAGCTTATGGGGGAATACAGAATGAATAAAGTGTAATTAATAAAAAATTTAAAAAAAAAGAAAAAAATTTAAAAAAAGAAAAGAATATTTTCATACATTACCAGAACATCACAATTGATCCTCCATACCACTAATAGTGACTTTTATGATAGCCCTACCATCCATTCATTTGATTTTTATATTAAAGGAAGCATGTTCTGGATGAATTGGCATATCATGGTAGTTGCATTTATGAATTAACAGAAATTATGTAATAATGTAGAAGACTACACAGACACTGAAGTTCTTGATTGACAGTGGGAAGAATGAATAGATTCTAAAAGAGAACTTCATAGAAATGAAGGAGGTCTATCTTGACCCTGAAGGAAGTTACATATACATTAAAAGTAGAATTTTATAGACATAAAGACTTCATGACACCAAGTTCTTTCCTTCTCCTGATACCATCATTAATATCATAAAGTTTTTGTGTATTTTTATTTCTTTGGTTATAGTTATTCACATATATACATATATATGTTTCATTTGCTCATGTGTGTGTATATGTGCATATGAGTGAGTGTGTTTCTTTTTTTATTTTTTCTTTATTAATTACACTTTATTCACTTTGTGTCTCTCCCCATGGTTCCCTCCCTCCTCTGTCCCAATCCCTCCTTTCCTCCACCCTCTGCATGCATGCCCCTCTCCAAGTCCACTGATAGGGGAGGACTTCTTTTATGAGCTGGAGGAGTTTTCTTGGTGGAGTCTTTGGGGTTTTTATACACAGAATCACATGATTTACAAGCAAAGATACTATGATTTTTTTCCCTTTCCTACTTGTTTTCCACGTATTTTGTTCACCTTTTTACTGCTTTAGCTAAGACTTCAAGCATGATATTGAAGAAGAATGGAGCGAGAACATCCTTATCATTTTCTTGATTTTAGTAGAAATCATTTTGTTTTGTTTTATTTTGTTGTTTTGTTTTTTTTAACATGAAGTTGGATGTAGAGTTGTTGAATATTTCCTACCTTATGTTGATGTATGCTCCTTATGTTCCTAGATTCTCCAAGACTTTTTATGAAGATATACTATATTCTGTCAAAGGCTTTTTCTATATCTAATGAGAGGATCATGTGGTTTTTGTCCTTGAGTTTGTTTCTAGGGTAGATTGTGTCTATTTATTTCCTTATGTAAAAACATCTGTACATCTCTGGAGTGAAACTTACCTGGCTATGGTGGATAATAATTTTGATGTGTTCATGAGTTCACTTTGGTGGTATTTTATTGAGAATTTTTGCATTTATGTATATCAGAAATATTGGCTTTTAATTTTCTTTTTTGTTATACCCTTGCTGATATTTGATTCAGAGTAACACTGACCTTGACAAATAAAATTTGGAAATCTTGACATATATTTTCGCTACATAAAATAAATTGAGAAATATTAGTGTTATACTCATCTTTAAGCTTCAGGGATCTTCATGGCAGAGAGGCAGAAACATTATAAGAGCCAGAGATAGTAAATAACTTCTTGGAAACAGGGTTTTAAGGACACAACAAAGTGGTTAAACATAGAATTCATAGCAACTATCAAAGTATGACTAATACCTACTTAAGATCAAGCTAGACAGCATACCAGCATTTGGAAGATGTCACGCAGTCTTACCCCTAACTGAGGAGCCATGAATTAATAGCTCCTAAGACAGGGAGAATCCTAAGGAATAGGCAAAGGGAGGAAGAAAGTGAATGGCACTGGAAGGGGAGGAGAGATGGGGCTGTAACCAGGATGAAACCTAGCAGTGTATCAAAGCAGATACTAAGACTCATAACCAAAATTTCGGCAGAGTGCAGGGAATCATATGAAAGAAGGGGGAGTTAGTATAACGTGGTGAGGATAGGAGCTCTACAAGGACCAAATGTATCTGGGCACAGGGGTCTTCTATGAGACTGTTTCTCCAAACAAGGACCATGTATGGAGATAACCTAGAACCTCTGCTTGGATGTAGCCCATGGTAGCTCAGTATCCAAGTGAGTACACTCATAAGGGGAACAGGGACTGTTTCTGACATGAACTCAATGGTGTGCTCTTTAACCTCCTCCCCCACCCCTGAGGGAAAAGCAGCCATGCTAAGCCACATAGGAGGACTTTGCAGACAGTCCTGAAGATACCTGATAAATCATGGTCAGATGGAAGAGGAGGAGGACCTCCCCTATCACTGGACTTGGAAAGGGGCAGGAAGGAGATGAGGGAGGGAGGATGGGATTGGAAGGGAAAGAGGAAGCAGGATACAAAAGGGATAAAAAGTTAACAAACTGTAACTAATATTAAAAAAATAAAAAAAATTGGAAGAAAAATACGAAAAGAAATTAATTCTCTTTCACAGTGAAAAAACTAAACATTAAAAAAAAATAAAAATTTCCATTGAATGGTTTTGGCTGCTTTGTCAAAAATCGAGTATTCATAGGTACATGGGTTTATTTCTGGGTCTTCTATTCGGTTCCATTGATCCTCCTTTCTATTTCTATGCCAATACCATGCGGTTTTTATCTTCAACAGATGGTGCTGGTCTAATTGGATGTCTACATGCAGAAAAATAAAAATAGATCCACATTTATCACCCTGCACAAAACTAAAGTATAAGTGGATCAAAGACCTCAACATAAAACCAGATACGCTAAATCTGTTAGAAGAAAAAGTGGGGAACAGCCTAGAATTCATTGGCACAGGAGACAACTTCCTGAACAGAACTCCAACAGCACAGGCTTTAAGAGCAACAATCAATAAATGGGACCTCATGAAACTGAAAAGCTTCTGTAAAGCAAAGGACACGGTCATCAAAACAAAACGACTGCCTACAGATTGGGAAAGAATCTTCACCAACCCTTTATCTGACAGAGGACTAATATCGAGTATATACAAAGAACTAAAGAAGCTGAAAAGAAGCAAACCAAGTAATCCAATTAAAAAATGGGGAGCAGAGCTAAACAGAGAATTCTCAACAGAGGAATATCGAATGGCAGAGAAACACTTAAAGAAATGCTCAACATCATTAGCCATCAGGGAAATGCAAATCAAAACGACCCTGAGATTTCACCTTACACCCACCAGAATGGCCAAGATGAAAAACTCAAGTGACAACACATGCTGGAGAGGTTGTGGAGAAAGGGGAACCCTCCTCCATTGCTGGTGGGAATGTAAACTGGTACAACCACTTTGGAAGTCAATCTGGCACTTTCTCAGACAACTAGGAATAGTGCTTCCTCAAGACCCAGCTATACCACTGCTAGGCATATACCCAAAATTTGCTCAAGTACACAACAAGAACATTTGCTCAACCATGTTTGTAGCAGCTTTATTTGTAATAGCCAGAACCTGGAAACAACCCAGATGTCCATCAATGGAGGAATGGGTACAGAAATTGTGGTATTTTTACACAATGGAATACTACTCAGCAATCAAAAAAGAGGAAATCATGAAATTTGCAGGCAAATGGTGGGATCTAGAAAAGATCATTCTGAGTGAAGTATCCCAGAAGGAGAAAGACAAACATGGAATATTTATACTCGCTTATATAGACCTAACAGATATGATAAACATAATGAAATCTATACACCTAAAGAAGATAATCAAGAAAGCAGACACGGGGTATGATGATCAATCCTCATTTAGAAAGACAAATGGGATATGCATTGAACGTATGACAGGAGTGTACCGCAGAAGGCATCTGAAAGACTCTACCTAGCAGTGTATCAAAGTAGATACTAAAACTCATAACCAAACCCTCAGCAGAGTGCAGGGAATCATATGAAAGAAGGGGAGTTTGATGTGGAAAGGATAGGAGCTCCACAAGGACCAAACATATCTGGGCACAGGGTCTTTTCTGAGATGGAAACTCAACCAAAGACCATGAGAGGATAAAACCTAGAACCTCTGCTCTGATGTGACCCATGATTGCTCAGTAATCAATTGGTTTCCCATAGTAAGGGGAACATCGACTATTTCTAACAGGAACTCAATGACTGGCTCTTTGAACTCCCCACCTCCCAAGGGAGGAGCAGTACTCTTAGGCCACAGAGGAGGACTTTGCAGCCAGTCCTGAAAATACCTGACAAAACGGAGTCATATGAAAGGGGAGGAGGTCCTCCCCTATCATTGGACTTGGAAAGGGGCAGGGAGGAGATGAGGGAGGGAGGGTGGGACTGGGGAGGGAATGAGGGATACAGCTGGGATACAGAATTAACAAAATGTAACTAATGAGAAAAATAAAAATAAAAAAAAATTAAAATTAAACGAGACAGGGAGAGTCAGTTTTCATTGAAGAAAGTAATAGGTAAATCACACTGCAGTGAAAAGTCATATATCTGTGAGACTATGTGGACAGCACGAACTAGACTTCATGAGTTTAATGTACACAAAGAGGAGAATAGATTGAACTTAAAGGTGAATGTGATTAAAAAAAATAAAAAACAAACAAACCAAAAACATTAAACTACAGAGAATTCTCTGCTTAGCTCCATACCCCATTTTTTAATTGGATTACTTGATTTATTGCTTTTTAACTTCTTTAGTTCTTTGTATATGCTGGATATCAGCCCTCTGTAAGATACAGGGTTGGTGATGATCCTTTCCCAGTCTGTAGGCTGTCGTTTTGTTCTGACAACAGTGTCTTTTGCTTTACAGAAGCTTTTCAGTTTCATGAGGTCCCATTTATTGATTGTTGCTCTTAGAGCCTGTGCTGTTGGTGTTCTGTTCAGGAAGTTATCTCCTGTGCCAATGAGTTCTAGGCTCTTCCCCACTTTTTCTTCTAACCGATTTAGAGTATCTGCTTTTATGTTGAGGTCTTTGATCCACTTGGACTTTAGTTTTGTGCAGGGTGATACATATGGATCTATTTTCATTTTTCTGCATGTAGACATCCAGTTGGACCAGCACCATTTGTTGAAGATGCTCTTTTTCCATTGAATGTTTTTGGCTTCTTTGTCAATAATCAAGTATTCATAAGCGTGTGGGTTTATTTCTGGGTCTTCTATTTTTCCATTGATCCTCCTTTCTGTTTCTATGCCAATACCATGCAGTTTTTATTAGTATTGCTCTGTAGTACAGCTTGGGATCGGGAATGGAGATACCTCCAGATGAAATGTTGTTGTACAGGATCATTTTGGAGATTCTGGGTTTTTGTTTGTCCAAAACAAAAATGAGAATCTTTTTTTCAAGGTCTGTAAAGAATTGAGTTGGTATTTTGATGGGAATTGCGTTGAATCTGTAGATTGCTTTTGACAAGATGGACATTTTCACAATGTTAATCCTACCAAGCCATGGGCATGGTAGATCTTTCCATCTTCTGATATCTTCATCGATTTCTTTTATCAGAGACTTAAAGTTTTTTTCAAACAAGTCTTTTACCTGCTTGGTTAGAGTCACCGAAGGTACTTCATGTGGCTATTGTGAAGGGTGTTGTTTCCCTGATTTCTTTTTCGGCCCTTTTGTCTTTGGTATACAGGAGGGCTTCTGATTTTTTTGAGTTGATTTTGTATTCTACTACTTTGTGGAAGGTGTTTATCAGCTGAAGGAGTTCTCTGGTTGAATTTTTGTGGTCGCTCATGTATTCTATCATATCATCTGCAAATAGTGAAATTCACAGAGGAGGACTTTGCATCCAGTCCTGAAGATACCTGATAAAACAGGGTCAGATGAAAGGGGAGGAGGTCTTTCCCTATCAGTGAACTTGGGAAAGGGCAGGAAGGATAAGAGGGAGGAAGGGTGGGGTTGGGAGAGAATGAGGGAGAGGGATACAGCTGGGATATATAGTTAATAAAATGTAACTAATAATAAAAAAAAACATAAATATTACCACAGGACATGGCTCAGAGGTTAAGAACACTGGCTGTTCTTCCTGAGTTAATTTTCCAGCAACCACATGGTGGCTTACAACCATCTATAATGAGATCTGGTGCCCTCTTCTATCATACAGGCATACAGGCAGAGAAAATACTGTATAAATAATAAATAAAAATTAATTTTTAAATGAAAAACAACAACAAAAAAGCAAATTTCCATACTAAAAAATATGTAACATAGTGCATGGTTTCTAATGACTAAAATAGTAACATAGAATCTGAAAGTAAAGGCTTGCTATAGTCTATAGGTCACCAAAAGGCATTTTAAATAGAGTACTTGTAAAGATACAGTTGAAAGACTAAATCAAACAAATATCTGTAGAAACAAGGAAAAACACCCAGTTAAGGAAAAATGTGACTAATTTAAATATATACTGATAAACATTTTTTTCCCTTTATCAATGTGTACTATTTCTGCCCCATTTATCCAATGTCCATATTATGCTAAATCCAGGATTGCTTTTTTTCATTAGATTTTTATTTTTATTTTTTACATTAATTGCATTTTATTAATTTGGTGTCCTAGCTGTAGCCTCTTGCCTCATTCCCTCCCAATCCCAATCTCCCTTCCTCATCTCCTCCTATGCCCCTCTCCAAGTCCACTGAAAGGGGAGGTCCTCCACCAATTCCATCTGACCCTAGCTTATTATGTCATATCAGGACTGGCTGCATTGTCCTCCTCTGTGGCCTGGCAAGGCTGTTCTTCCCTCAGGGGAGGTGCTCAAAGAGCCAGCCCCTGATTTCATGTCAGAGACAGTCCCTGTTCCCCTTACTAGGGTACCCACTTGGATACTGTCCTATCCAGGTTATACTAACTCCACCTTCTTCCTTTTTATTTATTATTATTATTTTTATTACTTATAGTTTATTCACTTTGTATCCCACCTGTATCTCTCTCCCTCCTCACCTCCCAATCCCACCCTCCCTTCCTATTCTACACTTATGACCCTCCCGCGGTCGACTGATAGGGGAGGTCTTCCTCCCCTTCCTTTTGATCCTAGTCTATCAGGTCTCATCAGGAGTGGCTGCATTGTCTTCCTCTGTGGCCTTGGAAGGTTGCATCCCTCTGAGGGGGAGATGGACAAAGAGCAGGGCAATCAGTTCATATCAGAGACAGTCTCTGTGCCTGTTAATATGAAACACAATTGGACACTGAACTGCCATGGGCTACATTTATGCAGGGGTTCTAGGTTGTCTCTATGAATGCTCCTTGGTTGGAGTATCAGTCTCAGAAAAGATCCCTGTCCCCAGATTTTTTGGTTCTGTTGCTTTTCTTGTGGAGCTCCTGTTCTCTCCAGGTCTTACTATTTCTCACTTCTTTCCATGATTCTCTGCACTCTGCCCAAAGATTGGCTATAAGTCTCAGCATTTGCTTTGATACCCTGCAGGATAGAGTCTTTCAGCGACCTTCTGAGATGCTCAAGTGTACAACAAGGACATTTTCTCAACCTTGTTTTTGCAGCTTTATTTGTAATAGCCAGAAGCTGGAAACAACTCAGATGTCCCTCATTTAAAGAATGGATACAGAAATTATGGTACATCTACACAATGAATATTTAATCAGCAATTAAAAACAAGGAAATTATGAAAATTGCAGGCAAATGATGTGAACTGGAAAAGATCATCATGCGTGAGATATCTCAGAAGCAGAAAGACACACAGGGTATATACTCACTTGTAAGTGGATATTATACATACAATATAGGGTAAACATACTAAAATCTGTATACCTAAAGAAACTAAACAAGAAGGAGGACTCTGGCTAAGATGCCCAATCCTCATTCAGAAAGGCAAAGAGGATGGACATCAGAAGAGGGAGAAAAAGGGGAATAGGACAGGAACCTACCAAAGGGTTGCTTTTTATCCCACTGACCCATCTGTCATTCATTTATTCAGTAACATAGGCAGATTTTATGCTCCTCATTCCCCACCTTACCCTCCACATCCCTGTAATTACAGTGTACAGTATATTCCAGACTATTCTTCTTAAAGACTCTCTTCATGTAAATTCAACAAAGCTTTTATTTTCTTTTTTAAATGACTTCTGTTATTAATACATTTTCTTTCTCTTTGAGGTTTTTATACATACATAGAAAGAAACTTTTGTGATTGTGTGTGTGTTGGGGGGTGGGGGCCTCTGCAAACACCAGGACAGGCAGAGTAACAATCTATGTTATGGAACAGGGAAATCTAGTTCAACATAATCGGCAGCTGGTGCTGGTTCAAACATTTAGAGTCTGACACTTGGCAGTTTCTTTTAGGCATATATGAGTACAGTACAATTTCAAAAAAAAGGTTTCCTGGCATAACAGTACCCCATGTTCATCAAGAAGCATAATTACATCAAAAAGCTTCTCAAAGTGCATGTCACTTCTTCCATGCAGATGTGTACTGAAGATTGGCCGCAGGTGCTAAGGGCTTATGGAAATGAAATAGTCTGAGCAGACTGCTTAGAGGCCATTTTGTATACTAGTCACCTCCATTCCTGATTGTGGAGGACTAGGGACACCAGTTATGGCCTGGCTTTACAAGATAGTGCAGTGGTTACCTAGGATATTAGCCACCCACATCTTTCCCTTTTATAAGACACCATTACAAATGCCTGCTTTATCTATGGCTATTTGAGCAAGAACGTTTATTTTTTATGGGTTCATTTTTTTTTACATTAATTACAGTTTATTCACTTTGTAGCCCAGCTGTAGCCTCCTCCAACATTCCCTCCTAATTCCACCCTCCCTCCCACATCTCCTTCCATGCCCCTCTCTAAGCCCACTGATAGGGAGCAAGAACCTATGTGCTCACAATGGTTTGCTGCTTTTCAGCTTCTTTAGTTTTTTATATATACTGGCTATGAGTCCTCTGTCAGATAAAGGGTTGGTGAAGATTCTTTCCCAATCTGTAGGCAGTCGCTTTCTTTTGATGACAGTGTCCTTTGCTTTACAGAAGCTTTTCAGTTTCATGAGGTTCCATTTATTGATTGTTGCTCTTAGGGCCTGTGCTATTGGTGTTCTGTTCAGGAAGTTTTCTCCTGTACCAATGAGTTCTAGGGTGTTCCTCATTTTTTTTTTCTAGCCGATTTAATGTGTCTGGTTTTATGTTGAGGTCTTTGATCCACTTGGACTTCAGTTTTGTGCAGGTTGATAAGTATGGATCTATTTTCATTTTTCTACATGTAGACATCCAGTTGAACCAGCACCATTTGTTGAAGATGCTATCTTTTTTCCATTGTATGGTTTTGGCATCTTTGTCAAAAATCAGGTGTCCATAAGTGTGTGGGTTTATTTCTGGGTCTTCTGTTCAGTTCAGAGAATTCTTTTTTAAGCTCTGTACCCCATTTTTTTAATTGGATTACTTGATTTGTTGCTTTACAACTTCTTGAGTTCTTTACATATTCTAAATATTAGTCCTCTGTCATATACAGGTTGGTAAAGATTCTTTTCCATTCTGTCAGCTGTCATTTTTTTCTGATGACTGTGTCGTTTGCTTTATAGAAACTTTTTAGTTTCATGAGGTCCCATTTATTGATTGTTGCTCTTAGAGCCTGTGCTGTTGGTGTTCTGTTTAGGAAGTTGTCTCCTGTGCCAATGAGTTCACCGCTCTTCCTCACTTTTTCTTCTAACAGATTTGTTGTACCTGGTTTTATGTTGAGGTCTTTGATGTACTTGGACTTTAGTTTTGTTCAGGGTATTAAGTATGGATATATTTGCATTTTTCTCCATGTAGACATCCAATTAGACCAGCAATTTGTTGAAGGTGTTGTTATATATATATATATATATATATATATATATATATATATATATATAT
>NW_026596051.1:5408523-5445516 GCF_907164565.1 Psammomys obesus
ATATATATATATATATATATATATATATATATATATATATATATATAGTCAAAAATTAATTATCCATTGGTGAGGGGTTATTTCTGGTCTTTTATTTGATTCCATAAGTATTGCAGGCTTTTAATTCAATAGCCTATGATGTCTTTTGAAGACATCATCACATGGGATAGGATAGTAATTTTAATTCCTTCTTATATGCAGACGTGTATACACATATGCATACATTTATTTGTATATATGCATGTGTGTATATTATACATTCTAGAAAGTTCGTGTTCATTTCTTGATTACTGTCTATCCTCCCTCTCAAATCTTGGCCCCTTTTATATACACACCTGCATCATTACTTCCCCCTTTCCTTATTGTCAACTTTGCACATCTTAGCTGTTTGGGATTGGTTCCAACCACCTTAACAATATCACAGTAGCCAGAGGATGCCTCACAGCATAAACACACTAGTAGCTTTTCTCTGCTCAGAAAATCCCTTGAAACAAAGGAATGCAACTGTCACCGACCCTCCTTTGGGTCTGTCTGTAGATAAAGCTTTCCCAGGCAACTTCTCTGACAAGCTTATTGTTTCTTTTAGAGAACAGAAACTAGCTCACTACCCACACTCTGCTTCCAACTTGACGCATTCTGTCTTCGGAGTTACCAGAATTCTTTCACTTCGATGCTTTTATCACTAACTGGCAACCTGTGTATTCTATTTGTTTTCTTACTTATAACTTGTCAACTCCAACTATATGATAAACTGTGAATAGGGATTTTAATTATTTTTGTTTGTGATGTAACTACTTCTCTATCACTGTTCATCTCTTCTACTTGAAGACACAGTTAACCTAATTGCTATAGCCATTGATCAAATGCACTTGACTTAAACTTTACAGAAATGAGAATTCACTAAATGCATATACCAGGAAATGTGGCTCCATTTGTATAAAATTATTTTGTGAAATACATTCATGCTGGTGTATATAACTGTAGATACCTGTCACTTCAGCATGTTATTCAAATAATATTATATCACATTTTACTTACCTTTCATTTTATTTGTTGACAATCACTGGGCTGTTCCTGCTTTTTCACTGCATCAGTTATTCAATGACAATTTTTTTCCTGGACACATTTTATTTCTAAGGAATGTAAACAGAGAAATATTCTAGAAATACAGTGAATATGACTGTGTTATGCTTGTTCTACTTCTATGCATTTTATGTATAATGCCTGCATCTGTGTTTTTGAAAACACTGTCCTGGAATTTTCTTCCCTAAAACACATTTGGCAAGTAGAAGCATCAGCTGAAAGTAATGCTCATACAAGAAGTTGAGAAATATTTTCTGTTTTTAGTTTCTGCACAAGTTAATATGTTTTGTGGCACTGTTCCTTAAATATGTTGTAGTTTACCAATAAAATTGAAACAAAATACTCATAAACATAATTAAGTAGATAAATATGCTACTGTTGCAGATGTATCATATCTTTATAATCAGTTCTTCTTTTTTATGTCATGTGACATTGTTGACCTTGGGGAGTTGCATGCACATAGTGGATTATTCTTTAATACTACACAGTGAAGAGAGAAAGACACAGGTGAAGGGCAAGCTGAGCAGCTTGACTTGGACTTCAGTGAAGGCTGTGTGGAACCATGGAACTGACTGATGGGGCTCATGGAGGTGTCTCACATTAAGGGGCTAAATTTTAGGAGTGGGGCGGCCTTCATCCTTCATTTCTGACAACCACTGTCTGATCCTTGGTAGGATTCATAACATTTTGCATTTTAATGTTCTCATTTTGTTAAGGGAGCTCTTCCTGTTAGCTGCTTACCATCTCAGGCCAGATGTCAATTGGAGAAATGTAAAAGGGAAACCAGGGTCCTGAACTGTGAGCAGGTAGCTAGTAGATTTTCTCTTCTATCTTACAAGAGCCTGCCAAAGAACGCTTTTGAAAGACTCTACTGATAGGGGTATTGAAGCAGAGGTTGAGGCTGTTAGTCAAATTTTGGACAGAATGCATTGCATGGAATTTAATGAAAGGAGGAGGATATTGAAAGACCTGGAGGGGACAGGACCTCCAAAAGGAGACCAACAGAGCCAAAAAATAAAAAAGAAAGAAAGAAAGGAAGGAAGGAAGGAAGGAAGGAAGGAAGGAAGGAAGAAAGAAAGAAAGAAAGAAAGAAAGAAAGAAAGAAAGAAAGAAAGAAAGAAAGAGGGAAAAAAAAACAAACCCTGAATCATGGGGGCCCTGCAGAGACTGATACCTCAAACAAGGACAATGCATAGAGATAATCTAGAACCCCTGCTAAGATGTAGCTCCTAGACACCCTGTCTCCAAGTGGGTTCCTTAGTAAGGGAACAGGGATTCTCTCTGGCATGGCCTCAGTGGCAGGCTCTTTGATCACCTCCCCCTGAGAAGGGAACAGCCTTGCCAGGTGACAGAGGAAGACAATGCAGCCAGACCTGATGAGACCTGATAGGCTAGGGTGAGAGAGAAAGGGAGGAGGACCTCTCTTATAAGTGGACTAGGGGAGGAGCATAGGAGGAGAAGAGGGAGAGAAGGTAGGGAGCTGAGGAAGGGGGCCACAGCAGGGATACAAAGTGAATAAATTGTAATAAATAATTAATAAAAAATTAAAAAAATAAAGCACCTCAGCATTATCTACATGTGCTTGAGTTTCAAAGAGAAAAAAATAACAGATCAGGCAGGGTCATCAGAGGATGGAGAGAATATTGAAACCTGTAATTCTTACTAAAAGAGGAGTCATGCTTTTTCAAGTTAAAAGGAATTTTCCTACTTACTTGAATAGGTATCTACAAATTTGTTTCCATTTATGTATTTATTGATAAGGGAAGTAGACTTAGATATCATGACCTGTCTTCCCTTTTATAGTGCTACTGATTTGAGATAGAAATTTTGAAGAAAAGATAGAAAAAGAAAAATTCAGGAGTTAAGTTCTGATTCCTTGAGACTGGATAATAGAGAAATAGGAAAATAGAATAGTTAAAAGCTCTCTCCTGATTGTGATGTGTGGGTCCCTTATACCTTTTTTCTTGTGCAAACTTAGATCTTATCATGATGCATAGAAGTAAGAAATAGGTGTTGTTCCAAGAACCTGTGGCTGACTCATGAGATCTCTGATGGGAATTTCATTTATTATTTTAAAGATAACATCCTGGTAAATGTTGAGGTTCAGCATAACCAGTGATATTATTTTGAAAACCATCTCAATGAGTTAAGAATATTTCCCAATAGAAAGTTTGGTAATGGAGATAAGAAAAAAAAAATGAGACAACATGAGAACTTCCAAGGTGAATAAATACTGAGGTTTGGGATTCGCTGAATCTTAGGATAGTCAATGTACATTTAACTACCAAATCAGAAAAGGTACAGTCATTACTGTCCTTAAGATAATATAGAAAAAAATCATTTAAATACTTAACTATATTTTGATGCTCTGATTAGGTGGAGAAATATTTAGAAAAGCAGAAAACATTTGGCGTGAATTGATAAAAGATAATTTACTAAAGCAGTGACTTTGGAAGTTGGGAAATATCTATAAAGTAATATCTTTTGGGGATTTGAAGCTTTACAAAGTGATAGGGTAACAATTTCCACTCAAACTATGGATGTGAAAGGTAAAATGGCACACATTTTATTAATTTCCTTATCTATCTATTTGTGCGTGTGGTGTAAGTTGTATGTTTCTGTAGGTGTGCTCACCCACTCAGACATTGTACAAGTCAGAGGCTGATGCAGGCATATCTTTCTTCATCACTTTCTCATTGTATTTTTGAGACAGCATCTCTTTACTGAACATAGAGTTCACCATTTCCACTATAGTGGCTGGCCAATGAGCCACAAGACCCTCCTGTCTCTGCCCATCCCCAAACCATTATAGGGGTTACAAATCCGTATAGTAGTGCCTGATTTCTATGTGGGTCTGGGAATCCAAAGGAAAATCCTCAATCTTGAAAACCATCTCTTCAGCCCCACACTCCACTAGGATTTTATTGTTAAAGTCAGGAGTGCAGACTGAAGCCAAAGTGGGAAATGTAAAGTAATAAATAAATAAATAAATAAATAAATAAATAAATAAATAAATAAATAAATAAAATGAAGGAATGCATTCCAAATAAAATGTGTGCATAAAACTGAACCATTTGAAGTTCAAGATGTCTTCTATTGGCACACAAGTAAAAAGACAATGTTATTTGTTTATTTGCTTGTTCTTCATCACAGAGTTTCTCTCTGTAGATTTGGCTGTCTTCAACTTGCCTAGCAGACCAGGCTGGCCTTGAGTTCACAAAGATCTGCCTGCCTCTGCCTCTGCCTCTGCCTCTGCCTCTGCCTCTGCCTCTGCCTCTGCCTCTGCCTCTGCCTCTGCCTCTGCCTCTGCCTCTTTGAGTGTTGGGATTATAGACGTGGGCCACTTTGAAGGTATAATCTACAACACATAAAACCTGAAAATCTAAAATAACCCTGTACAATAAAAGATCTGTTGGAGGTCTCTCCATCCATGATCTCAAGTTGTACTATAGAGCAAGCAACAGTAATAAAAATGGCATGGTAGTCATAGAGACAGACTGGTGCAGCAATGAATTGAATTGATGACCCCGAAATAAACCCACACACCTACAGATAATTGATTTCTCACAAAGAAACCAAAAGCATATTATAGAAAAAAAGATACCATCTTCAACAAATGGTGCTGATCTAATTAGATGTCTACATGTAGAAAAATGCAAATAGAACAATATTTATCACCCTACACAAAAGTAATGTCCAGGTGGATCAAACACCTCAACATAAAACCAGACATACTAAATTTGTTAGAAGAAAATGTGGGGAAGAACTTTGACTTCACTAGAACAAGAGACAACTTCCTGAACAGAACACCAACAGCACAGGCTCTAAGATCAACAACCAAAACATGGGAGCTCGTGAAACTGAAAAGCTTCTGTAAATCAAAGAACACTGTCACCAGAACAAAACAACAGCCTGCAAAGTAGGAAAAGATCTTCACCAACCCTCCCTCTGACAAAGGGCTAATATTCAGAACATATAAAGAACTAAAAAATTTAGACATCAACAGACTAATCCAATTTTAAAAAAAGGGTTTTGGACCTAAACAGAGTTCTCAACAGAGGAATATAGACTGGCAGAGAAACACTTCAAGAAATGCTCAACATCCTTAGTCATCTGTGAAATGCAAATCAGAATGACCCTGAAATTACACCTTACACACATAAGAATAGCTAAGATCAAAAACTCAAGTGACAACACATGCTGGAGAGTTTGTGGAAAAAGGGAAACCCTCCTCCATCGCTGGGAATATAAAGCTGTACAGCCTCTTTGAAATCCAATCTGGTGCTTTCTCAGAAAATTAGGCATAGTGCTACCACAAGATCCAGCTATACCACTCCCGAGCATCCAAAAGATGTTCAATCATACAAAAAAGGACATTTTCTAAACTATGTTCATACCTGGTTTATTTGTAAGAGTCAGAATCAGGAAACAACCTAGATGTCCCTCAACAGAGGAATGGATACAAAAATTGTCGTCCATTTACACAATGTAATACTACTCAGCTATTAAAAACAAGGAAATCATTGCAGGAAAATGGATGGAATTAGAAAAGATCGTCCAGCATAAGTTAAGCCAGAAGCAGAAAGACACACATTGTATATACTAACTTATAAATGGATATTAGCGGTACAATATCAGATAAATATATTAAAATCTATAGTCCTAAAGAAGCTAAACAACAAGGAGGACTCTAGGGAAGAGGTTTAATTCTCATTTAGAAGGTCAAACAGGATAGACATTGAAAGTAGGAGTATAGATTTTAGTAAGTTTATTCTGTGTTATATGGCTAATATCCACTTACGAGAGTATACACACTGTGTGTGTCTTTCTGCTTCAGCGTTACCTTATTCAAAATGATCTTTTCTAGTTCCCATAATTTGCCTGCAAATTTCATGATTTCCTTGTTTTTGTTTGTTTTTTAATTTTAATATTAATTACAGTTTATTCACTTTGTATCCCAGCTGTAGTCCCTCCATCCTTCCCTCCCAATCTTACCCTTTCTCCCTCATCTCCTCCTATGCTCCTGTCCAAGTCCAGATGGGGGAGCAGCCTTGACAGGCCACAGAGGACGAAAATGCAACCAGTTCTGATGAGACCGGATAAGCTAGGGTCAAATGGAAGGGGAGGAGGACCTTCCCTATCTGTGGACTTGGATCTCCTTGTTTTTAATAGCTGAAGCTAAACAACGAAGACCTCAAAGAAGATAACTCAATCCTCATTCAGATGCACAAATGCTATAGACATTGTAATCAGGAGAAAACAGGGAACAGGACAGGAGCCTACTACAGAGGGCCTCTGAAATACTAAACTGATCGAGGTACTGAAACAGAGGCTGAGTCTTATAGCCAAACTTTGGGCAGAGTGCAGAGAATCTTATGAAAGAAGGGGGAGACAGCAAGTCCTGGAGGGGACAAGAGCTCTACAAGGAGAACAACAGAATCAAAATATCTGGACACAGGGGTCTTTTCTTAGACTAATACTCCAACCAAGGACCATGCATGAAGATAACCTAGAACCCCTGCACAGATGTAGCTCATGGCAGCTCAATATCCAAGTGGGTTCCCTAGTAGGGGGAACAGGACTGTCTCCTACATAAACTCAGTGGCTAGCTCTTTGACCACCTCCCCCTGTTGGGGGTAGCCTTGCCAGGCCACAGAGGAAGACAATTCAGCCAGTTCTGATGAGACCTGATAAGCTAGGGTCAAATGGAAGCAGAGGAAGACCTCCCTTATCCTTGGGCTTGGAGGGGGCATAGGAGGAGATGAGGGAGGGTGGGTGGGTTGGGAGCAGATGAGGGAGGGGCTTCAGCTAGGATACAAATTGAATAAATTGTAATAAAATTTACAATTTACAAATAAAAATGAAAATTTAATTAAAAAACTGGGCCCTGGGGGCCCTACAGAGACTGAAACCTCAACCAAGGACAATACTGCATGGAGAGGACCTAAAATCCATGCTCAGATGTAGCCCATAGACTCAGTCTCCAAGCAGAATGAGTTCATTAATAAGGGTATCAAGAGCCTTCTCTGGCATGAACTCAGTGACAGGTTCTCTGATCACCTCTTCCTGTGGGGTTCAGCCTTGCCAGTCCACAGTGGAAGATAATGCAACCAGTCCTGATGAGACCTGATAGGCTAGGGTCAAATAGAAAAGAAGGAGAACCTCTCCTATCAATGGACTAGGAGAGGGACATAGAGGGAGAAGAGGGAGAGATGGTTGGATTGGGAGGAGATGAGGGAGAGAGACACAGCTTGTATAAAAATTGAATAAATAATAATAACAATAACAATAATAATAATGATGATAATAAAGTCAGAAGACAGGACATAAGCCTTCAACAGAGAGCCTCTGAAAGACTACCCAGCAGGATACTGAAGCAGATGCTGCAACTAGTACCTAAATTTCAGGCAGATTGCAAGGAGTCTTATGAAACAACGGAGGAGATAGAAAGACCTGGGGGAACAGGAGCTCCAAAAGAAGACCACCAGAGCCAAGAAAATCTGGGCCCATGGGCCCCTGCAGAGACTGAATAATCAACCAAGAACAGTGACTGGAGAGGAAATAGACCTCTGCTCATATGTAGACCATTGACAGCTCAGTTTCCAAGAGGTACCCTAGTAAGGGAAACAGAGGCAGTCACTGGCATCAACTATATTGCCTGCTCTTTGATCACCTTTCCCCTGGCAAGGTAGCTTTACTAGGTACAGAAGAAGAGGATCCTGACATTCCTGATGAGACCTGAAAGGGTAGGGTCAGATAATAGGAGAGAAGGACATCCCCTCTCAGTGGTCTAGAAGAGGGGCATGTGGAGAAAGAAGGAGGAGGGACTGGGAGGAGATTAAGGAGGGGGCTACATCTGGATGCAAAGTGAATAAACTGCAATAATTAATAATAATATTAAAATAATATTATAATAAATAATTATAATAAAGAAAAAAATTAAAATATGTATCCTGAATGTTTTCATCTTTTCATAGATCAAATTTGGGTAAGTATCATTTAAAATTCTACATACTCAGAAAGTATGTATTTTCAAGTGGGAAATGAAAATAGAAGAGAAACTCTTCAAGAAGAGAAATGGAAGCAGTGTGGCTGGGATGAGTAAAAGAACTAGAGAGGGTGAAAGGAAGGTGAACCTTACAAAAACACATTGAATGTAAAAGTGACAAATACATTGTTTTGTACAATTAGCATATACTAATAAAAACTTGAAGGCAAAGATTAAGTCACTAATTCTTCAATATTAGAATGCTAGCCATTGAGCAGAATGTATGTGTGTCTACACCAATTATTTTAATTCATACTCTTAGGATCAAAGTCCAAGAAAATGAAAAACATGTCTCCCTATGAAAACCATTATTATTACTATTATTATCATTATGATTTATTCACTTTGTATCCAAGTTTTAACTCCCTCCCTCATCCCCTCTCAGTTCTACCCTGCCTATATTTTCCTCTCCTATCCCTCTTTCCTAGGCCACTGAGAGGGGAAGTCTTAGCCTGTCAAGTCCCATCAGTACTGCCTGGAATCTCTTCTGTGGGCTTGCTAGGTGGCCCCAACAGGAGAAATGATCAAGGAACAGACAACTGGGTTTATGTCAGTCTCTCTCTTCCTTACTACAGGACCCTCGTGGAAACTGAGCTGTATGAGATACATCTGAACAGGGGATCTAGGTTCTATCTATGTATGGTCTTTTGTTGATGAGTTAGTCTCGGCAGTCCCCCTGAGCCCAGCTTTTTTTTTTTCACTTTGTTGGTCTCCTTGTGTGGCTCCTGTCCCCTCCCAGTCTTTCTATATTCCCCTTTTCCAAAAGACTCCCTGTGATCTATCCAAAATTTGATGGCAAGTCTCTGCATCTGCTTCAATCTCCTGATAGGCAGTCTTTTAGAGGACATCTGTGGTAGGCTCTCATCCTGTTCTTTCTGTTCTGCTGTTTCCATTTGTCTATCTTGTTTTCCATTCTAAATGAAAATTAAGTTTCTTCCCTAGGGTTCTCCTTGTTCTTTTAGTTTCTTGGGTCTGTAGATTTTAGTATGTTTATCCTATATTATATGGCTAATATTCACTTATAAGTAAGTATCTATGATGTCTGTCTTTCTGCTTCTGAGTTACCTCACTCAGGATAATCTTTTCTAGTTCCATCAGTTTGCCTGAAATTTTCATTATATTCTTGTTTTTGATAACTGTTGTGTTAATGTACCACAATTTCTGCATCCATTCTTCAGTTGAGGGAAATCTAGGTTGTTTCCAGAGTCTGGCTAATAAAAATAAAGCTGCTAAAGAATAGCTGAGTAAATGTCCTTGTTATATGCTTAAGCATCTTTCAGATATATGCCCAGGAATGGTATAGCTGGGTCTTGAGGTAGTACTATTTCCTGTTTTCTGATATGATAATATGCATGATTGACCCCAAAAATTCTACCAGGGAACTCCTACACTTTCAGCAAAGTGGCTGTATACAAAATTAACTCCAAAAATAATTAGCCCTCCTGTATACAAAAGACAAAAGGGCTGAGAAAGAGATTTGGGAAACAAATTACAATAGCCACAAATTACATAAAGTACCTTGGTCTATCTCTTATCATGGAAAGACTTGTATGAACAAAACTTCAGGTCTCTGAAGAAAGAAATTGAAGTAGATAATAGAATATGCAAAGATAACCCATGCTCATGGATTAAAAGGATTAACATAGTAAAAATGGCAATTCTACCAAAACCAATCTTCAGATTCCATGCAATTCCCATCAAAATACCAACACAATTCTTTACAGACCTTGAAAGAACAATTCTCAACTTCATATGGAAAAACAAAAAACACAGAATTAAAAAAAAAAACCTATATAACAACAACAACAAAAAGATATTCTGGAGGTATCTACATCCCTGATCTCAAGCTGTACTACAGAGTAACAGAGATAAAAATCACATGGTACTAGCATAAAAACAGACTGATGGATCAATAGAATTGAATTGAAGATCCAGAAATAAACCACACAACTATGGACATCTGATTTTTGACAAGGAATGCAAAACCATACAATGGAAAAAAGGTAACATCTTCAACAAATGGTGCTGGTCTAAATGGCTGTCTACTTGCAGAAAAATGCAAATAGATCCATGCTTATCACCATGCACAAAACTTAAGTCCATGGGAGTCAAAGACCTCCACATAAAATCAAACACACTAAATCTGTTAGAAGAAAAAGTGAGGAAGAACCTTGACCTCTTTGGCACAGGAGACAATTTCCTGAAAACAACATCAACAGCTCAGACTGTAAGATCAATTATCACTAAATGAAACCTACTGAAACTCAAAAGCTTCTGTAAAGAAAAGGACACTGTCAACAGAACAAAACACAGCCTACAGACTGGAAAAATAGCTTCACCAACACTAAATCTGACAGAAGGCTAATATCCAGAACATATAAATAACTTGAGAAATTAAACACCAACATACCAAATAAGCCACATAAAAAAGGGGTACAGCGCTGAACAAAGAATTCTCAACTAAGGAATATTGGGTGGTGGAGAAACACTCAAGAATTATTCATTATCCTTAGTCGTCAGGGAAATGCAAATCAAAATGACTCCAAGATTTCATCTCATACCCCTCAGAATGGCTAAGATCAAACAAAAACTCAAGTGATAACTAATGCTTGGGAGGATGTGGAGAAAGGAAAACCCTCCTCCATTGCTGGTGGGAATGTAATTTGTACAACCACTATGAAAGCTTTAAATTCTGTTACCAAGATGGGAAAAACACCAGACTTACAAAGAGAATAAGCTAAACTAAAAATAAATGTGAATTTATATGTCATTAAAATTTGCTCCTTCTTTCTTTTTATTACAAGACAGTGAGAAGTAACATGAAACTCAGAAAAATTCCATACATAAATATATCTTTGTATACCAACTTTGCTCTCTCAAACCAGAAAACTCTGAGAAGGGAAATGAGGTGACATTGGCCATACCATTTCACATAGAATCATTTTCCCAAGAGGAGAGACTGAGTTCCCTTGAACTCTTATTCCAGTTTTCCTGATGGAACTTAGTTTGGCTCATATTAGGGAATATGAACACCAATGACCCTGTGACTCATGCTAACAGCAGTGGATACCAACATATAAAGACAAACTTATTTTTTTTTCTTTATTAATTACACTTTACCCACTTTGTATCACCCCCATGGTTCCCTCCCTCCTCCCGTCCCAATCCCTCCCTTCCTCCACCCTCTGCATGACTGCCCCTCCCCAAGTCCACTGATAGGGGTGGACTTCTTTTCCTTCCTTCTGATCCTAGTCAATTAGATCTCATCAGGAGTGGCTGCCTTGTCCTCTTCTATGGCCTGGTAATGCTGCTTCCCCTGGAGGGGGAGGTAATTAAATAGCAGGCCAATCAGTTCATGTCAGAGACATTCCCTGTTCCTATCACAATGGAACCCACTTGGATACTGAACTACCATGGGCTACATCTGTGCAGGGGTCTTAGGTTATCTCCATGCAAAGTCCTTGGTTGGAATAGCAGTCTCAGGAAAGACCCCTGTGTGCAGATTTTTTGGTTCTGTTGCTCTCCTTGTGGAGTTTCTGTCCTCTCCAGATCTTACTGTTTCCCACTTCTTTCCTAAGATTCCCTGCACTCTGCCCAAAGGTTGCCCATAAGTCTCAGTATCTACATTGATAGTCTGCAGGGCAGAGCTTTTCAGAGGCCCTCTGTGTCAGGCTCCTGACTTGCTCCCTCTTTTCTCCTTCTTCTGATGTCCATCCTCTTTGACTTTCTGGATAGGAATTGAGCATTTTAGCAAGAGTCTCCCTCTTGATTAGTTTCTTTAGGTGTGCATATTTTAGTAGATTTATCCTATATTATATGTCTATATGAGTGAGTATGTACTGTGTGCATCTTTCTGCTTCTGGGATAGCTCACTCAGGATGATCTTTTCCAGATCCCACAATTTGCCTGCACATTTCATGATTTCCTTGTTTTTTTTTATTGCTGAGTAATATTCCATTTTGTAGATATACAACAATTTGTGCATCCATTCCTCCACTGAGGGGCATCTGGGCTGTTTCCAGCTTCTGGCTATTACAAATAATGCTGTTATAAACATGGTTGAGCAAATATCCCTTTAGTGTACTTGAGCAAACTTTGGGTATATACCTAGCAGTGGTATAGTTGGGTCGTCTTGAGAAAAGCACTATTCCTAATTGTCTTAGAAAGTGCCAGATAGATTTCTAGAGTGGTTGTATCAGTTTACATTTCCAACAGCAGTGGAGGAGGGTTCCCCTTTCTCCACAACCTCTCCAACATGTGTTGTCCCTTGAGTTTTTCATCTTGGCCATTCTGATGGGTGTAAGGTGATATCTCAGGGTCATTTTGATTTGCATGTCCCTGATGGCTAATGAGGATGAGCATTTCTTTAAGTGTTTCTCTGCCATTCGATATTCCTCTGTAGAGAATTCTCTGTTTAACTCTGTACCCCATTTATTAATTGGATTACTTGATTTTTTGCTGTTTAACATCTTTAGTTCTTTATATATACTGGATATGAGTCCTCTGTCAGATAAAGGGTTGGTGAAGATTCTTTCCCAATCTGTAGGCAGTCGCTTTCTTTTGATGACAGTGTCCTTTGCTTTACAGAAGCTTTTCAGTTTCATTAGGTCCCATTTATTGATTGTTGCTCTTAGAGCTTGTGCTTTTGGTGTTCTGTTCAGAAAGTTTTCTCCTGTACCAATGAGTTCTAGGGTATTCCCCACTTTTTCTTCTAAGCAGTTTAGTGTATCTAGTTGTTTGTTGAGGTCTTTGATCCATTTGGACTTCAGTTTTGTGCAGGGTGATAAGTATGGATCTATTTGCATTTTTCTGCATGTAGACTTCCTGTTAGACCAGCACCATTTGTTGAAGATACTGTCTTTTTTCCATTGAATGGATTTGGCATTTTTGTGAAAAATCAGCTGTCCATAAGTGTATGGATTTATGTTAGGGTCTTCTTTCGATTCTATTGATCCACCAGTCTTTTTCTATGCCAGTACCATGCAGTTTTTAGTATTCTTGCTCTATAGTACAGCTTGAGATTAGGGATGGAGATATTTCCTGAAGATCTTTTACTGTAGAGAATTGTTTTAGAAATTCTGGGTTTCTTGTTGTTCCATATGAGGGTGAGAATTTTTCTTTTCAGGTCTGTAAAGAATTGTGTTGGTAATTTGATGGGAATTGCATTGAATCTGTAGATTGCTTTTGGTAAGATGGCCATTTTTACTATGTTAATCCTGCCAAGCCATGAGCATGGGAGATCTTTCCATTTTCTGATATCTTCTTCTAATTCTTTCTTCAGAGACTGGAAAATTTTTTCATAGAAGTCTTTGACTTGCTTGGTTAGGTTCACACCAAGGTACTTTATGTCCTTTGTGGCTATTGTGAAGGGTGTTGTTTCCCTAATGTCTTTCTCAGTCCTTTTGTCCTTTGTATACAGGAAGGCTACTGATTTTTTTGAGTTAATTTTGTATCCAGCCACTTTACTGAAAGTGTTTATCCGCTGTAGGAGTTCCCTGGTGGAGTTTTGGGGGTCACTCAGGTTTACTATCATATCATCTGCAAATAGTGATACTTTGACTTCTTCCTTTCCAATTTGTATCCCCTTGATCTCCTTCAATTGTCTTATTGCTCTAGCTAGGACTTCAAGAACAATGTTGAAAAGATATGGAGAGAGTGGACAGCCTTGCCTTGTCCCTGATTTCAGTGGGAATGATTTAAGTTTCTCTCCATTGAGTTTGATGTTGGCTATAGGCTTACTGTATATCGCCTTCACATACTTTCAGGTATGTGCCTTGTATCCCTGATCTCTCCAATACTTTAAACATGAATGGATGTTGGATTTTGTCAAATGCCTTTTCAGCATCTAAGGAGATGATCATGTGGTTTTTCTCCTTCAGTTTGTTTATGTGGTGGATCACATTTATGGATATCCATATATTGAACCACCCCTGCATGCCTGGGATGAAGCCTACTTGCTCGTAGTGGATGATGTCTTTAATGTGTTCTTGTATTCGGTGTGCAAGTATTTTGTTGAGTATTTTTGCATCAGTGTTCATGAGAGGGATTGCCTGAAATTCTCTTTCTTTGTTGGATCTGTGTGAGGTTTTGGTACCAAGGCAACTGTCGCTTCATAGAATGAGTTTGGTAGTATTCCTTCTATTTCTATCTTGTGGAATAGTTTGAAGAGTATTGGTGTTAGCTCTTCTTTGAAGGTCTGGCAGAATTCGGCACTGAAACCATCTGGCCCTGGGCTTTTTTTGCATGGTAGACTTTTGAGGACAGCTTTTATTTCCTTAGGAGATATAGGACTATTTAATTGGTTTACCTGGTCTTGATTCAGCTTTGGCATGTAGAATTGGTCAAGAAAATTGTCCATTTCATTTAGATTTTCAAATTTTGTGGCATATAGACTTTGGAAGTAAGATCTAATTATTGTTTGGATTTCTTCAATGTCTGTGGTTATGTCCCCCTTTTCATTTCGGATTTTGTTGATTTTGATAGTTTCTCTCTGCCTTTTAGTTAATTTGGCTAAGGGTTTGTCTATCTTGTTGATTTTCTCAAAGAACCAGCTCTTGGTTTCATTGATTCTTTGAATTGTTTTATTTGTTTCTAATGTATTGATTTCACCTCTGAGTTTGATTATTTCCAGCCATCTACTCCTCTTTGGTGTGTCTGCTTCTTTTTTTCCTAGGGCTCTTAAGTGAGCCATTAATTTGCTTGCATGAGATGTTTCTAATTTCTTCTTGAACGCACTTAGTACTATGAACTTTCCTCTTAGCACTTTCATTGTGTCCCATAAGTTTGGGTATGTTGTGCCTTCATTTTCATTGAATTCTAGGAATTCTTTAATTTCTTTCTTTATTTCTTCTCTGATCCAGCTGTCATTTAGAAGCAAGTTGTTCAGTTTCCAAGTGTATGTAGGCTTTTTGCTCTTTTTGTCATTGAAGTCCAGTTTTAGTCCATGGTGATCAAATAGGAACAAGGGAATATTTAAATCTTCTTGTATCTGTTTAGGCTTGCTTTGTGACCAATTATATGGTCTATTTTGAAGAAGGTTCCATGAGGTGCTAAGAAGAAGGTAAATTCTTTTGAGTTTGGATGAAAGTTTCTGTAGGTTTCTATGAGGTCCATTTGATTCATGACCTCTGTCAGTGTTATTGTTTCTTTGTTTAATTTCTGTTTTGTTGACCTGTCTTTTGTTGAGAGTGGGGTGCTGAAGTGTCCCACTATTAATGTGTGTGGGTCTATGTGTGGTTTAAGTTTTATTAAAGTTTCTTTTACAAATGTGGATGCCCTTGCATTTGGGGCAAAGATGTTCAGGATTGTGATATCTTCCTGGTGGATTTTTCCCTTGATGAGTAGAAGTGTCCTTCTCTATCTCTTTTGATTGATTTTGGTTGAAAATCTACTTCATTAGATATTAGGATGGCTACTCCTGCTTGCTTCTTGTGTCCATATCCTTGGAAAACCATCTTCCAGCCCTTTACTCTCAGGTAATGTCTATCTTTGTGATTTAAGTGTATTTCTTGTATGCAACAGATTGTTGGGTTTTGTTTACGTATCCATTCTGTTAGTCTGTGTCTTTTTATTAGAGAATTGAGTCCATTGATGTTGAGAGAGATTAATGACCAGTGGCTGTTAGATCCTTTGATATTGATGTTGGCCATGGTAGTGTGTTTGTGTGTTTGGCTAATTTTGTTTTGCTGTAGTGAGGTTATTTATTTCCTTTGATTTCTTGAAAGTAGTTTTCTTGGGTTATATTTTTCCTTCTAGTATCTTCTGTAATGCTGGATTTGTGTGTAGGTATTGTGGAAATTTGTTTTTGTCGTTGAATATCTTGTTTTCTCAGTCTATGAGGACTGAGAGTTTTGTTGGGTACAGTAGCCTAAGCTGACATCTGTGTTCTCTTAGGGTCTGCATGATATCCATCCAGGCCCTTCTGGCTTTCATAGTTTCTGTTGTGAATCAGATGTGATTGTCATGGCTTTGCCATTATATGTTACTTGGCCTTTTTCCCTTGTAGCTTTTAGTATTTTTTCTTTGTTCTGTATACTTACTGTTTTGATTATTATGTGGTGGGAGGATTTTCTTTTCTAGTCTAATTTATTAGGTATTCTGTAGGCCTCTTGTATTCTTATAGGCTTCCCCTTTAAGTTGGGGAAATTTTCTTCAATGGTTTTGTTGAAAATATTTTCTGGGCCTTGGAGGATTGAATCTTCTTTTTCCTCTACTCCTATTATTCTTAGGTTTTGTCTTTTTATGTTGTCTTGGATTTCTTGGATTGTTTGTGTCAGGAATTTTTTAGATTTATTATTTTCTTTGACAGATACATCGATTTCTTCCATTGTATCTTCCACACCTGAGATTCTCTCTTCCATCTCTTGTAGTCTGTTGGTTATACGTACCTCTGTAGTTCCTGTTTTCTTTCCTAGGTTCTCCCTCTCTGTGATTTCCTCCGCTTGTGTTTTCTTTAATTCTTCCAATTCTATCTTCAGATTTTGAACCGTTTTGTAGATTTCCTTCACCTGTCTGACTGTATTTTCCTTCAATTCCTTCAGCTGTTTGTTTGAACGTTCCTCTGTTTCTTTTATTTTTTTCAGTGACACAGACTGTTTGGCTGCATCTTCATGTATTTCTTTACTGATGACCATAATCTGTTTTATTATATCTTCCCCTAATTCTTTACGCATTTTCTTTACTTCTGCCATTAACCTCTTCATTAGTATAGATGTAAGGTCATCTTCTTGAATTTCACTTATGTTAGGGTGTCCAGGGCTTCTTGCCTCTGGATAACTGGTTTCTGGGGATGCCATGTTGTTTTGCCTTTTGTTAGTTGTGCTTTTTCACTGGCCTCTACCCATCTCTCTGTCTCAGGTGTTGTCTGTTAATTTGTGGTGCCTGCTGAGTCCTGGGTCGGGGAGAATCCACTTGGCAGGGTTCTGAAGTTCTCCTCTGCTTTTTGGGTATGGTCAACTGAAGAGTGGTGTTTCTCAGGAATTGTCACAGTTCACTTCAGGTGTATGGACCTATATGGTAACTGTGGTATTCAGGAAGGCTCTCCTCTCATCAGGAGAGGTCCTGGTGATGGCTGTCCTGCTGCTGAGTTTCTTGCTCTGAATTTAGCAGCTGTTGCTCTTAAGGTGTAATTTTTGGGTGCAGCCCTCTTGAAGGACCAGGGATTCCCACAGTTTTGTCAGTGTAGCAAGGGATAACTGGTTGATCCTTGGCACAGTATCTGAGGGCTGCTGAAGTGGCTCTCTGGCTTTTATAGGTCTGAGGATGCAGCTGTGTGCCCCAGTGTCCTGTTGGTACTCAAAAATGATGGGTGAGCACAGCGCTTCTGCTTGCAGTAGAAGGTTAGAGCCTAGAGTCTGTGTGAATCCAGAAAGTCTTTTGGTGCTGGGTGTCCTGAGCGTTAGACCTGATGATCCTCCCGCTGTGGGGTTTCCTCCTGACAGGGACACCCAGTCTTTGCTTTGGGGACCGTCATTCTGTCTGGGATGGGGAGTAGAACCTGCAGGTACAGACTCGTGTGGCTCCGCCTTTCTGGCCTTTGGAAGCCTGGGCGTCTGCCTAAACTGGGTAATTTTTCCAGAGACCTTTTCGGGGTGGTGGTATCAGCTGAGTGCTCTGAGATCAGACCAGCCGTTCCCCTCCCTGTGGGTTTGCACCCGACAGAGATACTCAATCTCTGGAGCCCTGGGGCCCACAGTTCTATCTGAGACAGCTAAGCAGGTGCATAGACAGAGCTCTGTGCTGGTGCCTGGGTCCCCGGCTCTGGCTCCGGGCTGGCTCCTTACCTATGAATACACATTGTATTCTCCTGATATCTTTGGAACAGTTTTGTCCAAGGGCTTCTTTTGGCTGGACATAGATAATATTCTGTTTCTAATCCAGCAAACATAGGCACAAATCTATGTACAGATACATTAAACAAAAGGTACTCACTGTGCAAAGTGCACCTGTGGGCGTACTTCCTAGGATATCATGAAGATAAAAACAATGTATACATATGTGTAATATATATTGGATTCCTTTTAATAAAAAGCTGTAAATATCACTTTAATCATTCTCTTCTTTTTTCTTTTTCTTATTTTTCTTGTTCTCATGTTCTTTGGATTCTGGGTCTTTTTGGCCACTCACTTCCCATAGAGTAAGTTATAAGTAAATATGAAAATTATCTACAACGTTTATATATTTTTCTTTCCCATCCTTCAAGCTTGGCTCTCAGTCTCTCACAAATGTATAATCATGGGTTGATTAAGACATATTGCTTATGAATAGGGTGTAGAGTGAATTGCAGGTTATCAAGTGGTGGGAAAAAGGGAAATGAAGAGATCATTTGATTGAAATAGTCTCTGTTTAGAAAAAAGGTAATATTATAGAATAGTGCTAATGGTTCATAGTGATGTAACCCTAATCTATGCCACTGAATTATACCTTTAAAAGTAGTTAAGAAGTTTTGCTTATATTTTAAAATAGTATATAAATTAATTAAGTTCAAGAAAACAAAAACATACAGAAAAAAACTCCTGAGTTAAATTCTTGTGAAGTCTGTGGAGGTAGAAGAAAAAGGATTTATCTCAGGTACCAGTGCCCCAGGATTATCTTACAGAATGCAAGAAACATTGACTTTCCTTCTCCCCCAAATGCTGCTATGCTCACCCAGCTTGTTTTCGTAAGCACAGTTTCCTGGGTCTCTGAAATGTGTTCTAGGAATCCCCTTCCATGTCTCCCTGATGGGCAAACAAAAACCATTTTGCTTTAGAATGATAGCTTGTCCTTACATAGCAGCACTTTGAATGTCTCATGTAATCTCCATGAATAGCATAACTGAGAACTCGAACAGTCAGAGTTCTGGGAACTGTGTACAGTATGATGCAATATCAGATCTGCATCTGCTCCAAAGTCATGTGAAATTTCCAGTATGTCTATTGGTTTTCACTATATGAATACAGGGCTCAATTTGGGTGTCCTCCAAAATAACTGTTTAAACTATATCCTTCATCAGTTATAGTTCTACATTTTCAAGTTTAACACTGATAGGATACATGGAATGTCTTAAATAGCAATTGACAGCATTCCATCTACTTCAAGTTACCAAGAAGAAAATTAGCCTATAATAATAAAATTGATCCAAACATTAAAATCTAAGTCTCTAGCCCAAAAGAAGAAGCATGATTTTCTGGTTCCTGAAATTTCTTTAAAAATTTATATCAGCATAATTACAAATTAGGCTCCAAAATATCTGTAGAATGAATCTCTTGTGTTTGTATGGAACCATCAACAGTCAATAAAAAGCTAATGGTCTATAGCTGAGGCAGGAAATAGTAGGTAGGGCATCTGGTAGATTCTGGAATAGAGCCGGTGTGGAAAATTTGTCCAGGAAGATGTAAGGAGCACAGACACATGGCATTTGAGCAGGGGTAAACAGCCACATGTTAGAATATACATCAGTATAAACGGGTTATTTTAAGTTACGGGCTAGTCAGAGACTAGCTATATGGCCGAGGTATTTGTAAATATATTTTGAGTTTCATGAGTCATCATTCCGGGAGCTTGGGTTGGGAGGAAAATCACCACAACAAATATCTATGAAAAGAAAATTTGCAGGGAACGTGATGTTACACTCTTTTTATTTTTAAAGCGTTTCTATTTGAAACTTACTTTTTTTTTCTCTGTTGTGCTACGAAGAATAACTTTGGTTTCATACACAGAAATATACAAAGTGAAAATAACTCACATCTTTTTATTTTTGTTTATTTTTCATTTTATTTTGGTAACTGGAATCTCAAGACTAAAACTTGTGTAGAAAACACTTTTGGCTAAGATGGTAGCCATCTTCTATCACTGATGTAGATGGTGATGGAGTCTCATCCCTTTGGTGGGAGCTTGACTTCTTAGCCTGATGCTAATTGTCACAAAGTGGAGCATGCAAGGTCAGGAAATAGTTCATGATGCCCATACCACCTTAGGTGAAAAGTAACCTATGTACCTTTGATAGGAAAATAAACAAACAAATAAAATTTCTCAGTGTGATAAAATAAGTTTAGAGTCTATTTATATAAAATCCAATAAAGCAAATGAAAAAAATAATTTACCATTTATGATAAAATGATCTTTGGCATTTTCAGGAAAATATTTTGGAAGAAACCTATCATACATTTTGGGTCACAAGTGCCTTCTAAAGAGAAATCATTCTAAGTATTATTAATGTTTGGCATTTAAGGAAAATGAAGTATTAGAATCGCAAACAGCATCTCCTATGAGATGAGATGAAAATCAAGCCTATTCCATACCCAATCAGAGCATGGAATGACTTAATTAGCAATTGATAGTATTCAATCTACTTCAAGTTACTGAGAGGAAGATTAACCTGTAATGATAAAATTGAGCCAAAGATTAAAAGTCTAAATGATGTGGTCTTACTGATTTAGTAACATATGCATCCTTCACACAGGAGTTTAATAACAGTTTCCCTGATAGGACCAAGAATTTTCCTAATTCTCTGTCCTTACTGCAGTTAATGATTTTGCAGTTTTAAGCTTTAATTTCTTTCTCTATTTTTTTTTTTGTATTTTAAAAATAAATATTCCAACAATGTGGAGGGAGTAGGAACTCCACAAACCACTGTACAAACACAGGGTGAAGATAGCACTGGGTCAGTGTTTTATAAATATATTGTTCTTATACATCTTATGGGCTATGATATATCACATGAGGCTAAGTGTGTCATTTTTACTAATATTGTCATATTGGTGAGGGGCTCTGAGTTAGACAGACTACCTGATAGGCATACAGACAGACGAAGCAGCCATTCCTGGGTAGTAAAGATGGTGAACTTCCAAGTTGCCTGGCTTCTTCCTTCCCTCCTGACAAAAGGCTGGCATCTTAAAACAAATGCCTTGTGGTCTTTTCCTCCTGCCAGTAGACCCCCTGCTGATGGATGAGCTCAACAAGTTCAAGACCAGTTCAGGATATTTTTATACAACAGTTGTGGACCAATCACACATCCTGTCTTTCTTCAAATTGACCATTTCTAAGTAAGGGGAGAAAGCTCCTTCAGTGGCTTTATAATTTTTTTTTATCTTGTACTTTTTTCTTTTTTTAAATTAAGTTTAT
The DNA here is from genome assembly GCF_907164565.1 of Psammomys obesus. Taxonomy (NCBI): domain Eukaryota; kingdom Metazoa; phylum Chordata; class Mammalia; order Rodentia; family Muridae; genus Psammomys; species Psammomys obesus. The sequence continues at coordinate 5,429,759 of NW_026596051.1, forward strand.
TTTTTTTTCACTTTACATCCAGACTGCAGCCTCCTATCTCCTCTCCTCCTGGTCCCACCCTCCCACCATCTCTCCCTTTCCCTGCTCCCATTTTTCTCAGAAATTAGAACCTCCCTTCGTCCCCATATCAACCCACCCCAGCACATTAAGTCTCAAGAGGACTGAAGGCATCCTCTTCCACCGAGGCTAGGCGTGGCAGCCATGCTAAGGGAAGTGATTCAATAGCATACAACAGAGTTGAAATCAGAAACAGCCCCCATTCCTCGTGCTAAGAGACTCCATGAGTTACAAATGTGTGGTTGGCCAGGTATAGCGCATGCATGTTCCTTGGCTGGTGCTCCAGCCTCTGTAAGCCCCACTAGGCCTGGGTTAGTTGACTTTGTTGGTCTTCTTGTGGAGTTCTTGTTTATTCGGGGTACTTTTATCTATCCTCCCAACGCTTCCACAAGGCTCCCCGAGTTCTTCCCTATGTTTGGCTACAAGTCTCAGCATCTGTATCAATCTATGGCTGGTTGGAGCAGTTCAGAGGGCAGTTATGCTAGACTGCTGTCTGCAAACATAGCAGGATATCATTAATGTCAGGGGTTGGCTCTCTACTGTGGGATAAGTCTTAGGTTGGACCAGTTATTGGTTGGTCATTTCCTCAATCTTTTTCCTTTTATTTCCTGCACTTCTTGTAGGTAGGGTAAATTTTGAGTCAAGAGTTTTGTAGGTGGTTTGCTGTCCCCTTTCTGCCACAGGAGTCCTGCCTGGCTAGAATGTAGCCACTTTAGTCTCCATGGTCCTGTCTTAAAACTTTCAGGTCCTCAGGAAGATACTAGATTTCTCATTTCCCAGTGCCCGTTCTGATTTGCAGAAGGTCTTTATTGTCTATGTGTCTACTGTATGCCCTTTTGCCTTACCCCCAATACATGCCTGATTCTGGCTGCTCCAGCTGGTAGTGTTGATGATTTCTCTGCTGGTACTGTAGAGTTTTTTTCCTGATTTTTTTTTCAATTGGCAGAGAAAACCCCTAGTTAATAATACTGGCGCTGAAAAAGTTGGCAATTTGGAACCTTTCAGATTATTCTGGTGTTGTAGTACACACCTTAGTAACTGAATTTTTGTGGCTTACTTCCTTCATAGTCCTCTCACCACCATATTATTCCCTACCTTCCCATGTACAGAAATTATTATTTTTAATATCTAATATTTAGGGATTGGTTGTTTTCATTTTTGTGTGATTTGCGTTAATGGTGCTGATGAGCTAAGCCTCGACTTTGCACATTCTTGACAAGTATTCTAGCAGTAAGTTACATCTCCAGCCCTGAGGTCATGGTTTTATCATTGGTTAGTTCTTGTTTCTGTGTTTCGTACTTACACTAGTTTTCTTGTATTTCCTTTTTTCTTCTTTGTTTAACTTTCTTAATATCTAATACCCAAAATCAAAATACTTTGAAACATTGTCCCTTTTATCCCCTGTGACCATGTTTTCTGTACGCTGAGGAGGCTGGCCCATGTCATCTTTCTCCCAAGCTCATTTCTCTTTTTGTTCTCTTCAAAGGCCTTGTAATTACCAAAGTACTTCCTTTGGAAGACTACCTTTTGCAAGCTAAAATTTCACCAGTAGAAAGCTTGAAGTTAGCAACCAGGAAGTCACTGCTGATTACTGCAGAGGAAAACAGATGGTTTCCAGAAAATAGCACAGCTGCTCCTCAGTGAAAACCAAACTTAATAAAAAGGATAGTTTTTCTCATTGCATTTCACAGTTCATGGGTGCCCCAAAGGCTTAGACTCTTAGACTCTGGTGTCACAGGGTCACTGAAAGTTAGTTTGTTTGAAATGTTACTTCAGTGAGCTATTCCTTTTGAGAAAAGGCCAGTTCCATCAGTCTTAGTGTTCCTTTTATAAATAATTCATGTGATGTTTTTAAAAAGTTTGAGGGCTACACTAAATTTTAGTGGCATCACAGAGTTCTTATAATCCTCCTCCTGCCCTCAATTTCCTCTGTTCTCAATATGGTGTATTAGTTTGGCCTATTTATTACAGTTGATGCTTTAGATTTCTCCATTCAACTGGGCTTTGACTCAGTGAGCCTGTGAGCATCAGGGTGCAAACATAAGTAGCCACTACTTACGTTAGAAGTCAAGACTGTGCTGACTTGTCAAGTATAGCTCTTTGCAGACCTTTGTCAACTAATCTATGACCACTTCCAACTGGATCACCTTCCCTCTCTCACCCTCTCCCACTATCAACCTTCATTTCAACTGCCTTTCATTCTGGATGGTTTCATGATTGCCTGAGTTTAACTGTCATAGCTTTGGCTTATTTCATTGAATCTGAACCATCACATATGTCTCCTTTGCTTTTCAACTTACAAGTACTCAGAGCACTGACTTGAACACCATAGAGTTGTTGATGTAAGAACCACCAGCAGAGGCAAACAAAACAAAAGTTATTGTTAGAAATCACTTACTAAAGATGCTGATATCTTTTCTTGTTCAATTTTAAGTCGAAGTATATGATTAAATAGTTAGCACTCTTATGCATTAGACAAGGCTATCATTGAAGTTTACCAGAAAACTAACTTATAAATATGTAGGTTTATTTATAAACCCTTTATTGGACAAAGCTCAACTGGATAGGCAAGGTTAGTATAGAGCTATTGAATGCTTCTTACTGTCGATCCTTTTCTTCCTCCTTTGAGCAGTGTCATCAACTCTCTTGCTACATTTGGCTTCATGTCAGTAGCACTACAGGTAAACAAAAACCACATTTACATATAAGGAATCAGTATAGGAAGCAGCCCTTGCTTTCTTGCTTATTTTTTCCACAGGTTTATAAAAACTCCCGGTTTTATAGTCCTTGTTTCTGACTAGTGATGATGGTTTAAATCCTAGGGACACAGCAGCTCAGAAGGCTATTAAAGCTCTTGCTCCAGGCAAGCAGCAATTGGTGCTGGAACTGACACCTTTCAAGATGGAATAAAAAGGCTCCAGGACTTACTTGGAGAGAACAATGTTTACTAAGTTCGTATAGTATTCATTGAAAACAGAAGACATATAGGCCAGAGACACAAAAAACTCTTGACAAAGCCTCAAAAATCTGAGGCTGAACAGAAGGCAGTATTTAATTAGATCATAGTCTGAATGAAAATCGGAGTGAAAAGATATTCAAGCTTAGAATTCTAGAATTTTAATTTTTTTCATTTAATTATTATTTATATATTTAATCACTTCACAACTTGATCCCAGCTCTCTCTTCACCTTCCAGTTCCTCTCCCGAATTTTAATTGAAGGTAAGATGTAACAGCATATCTTTCATAAATGCACATCTATAGTCATTTTACTATTCTAGAAGAAGAAGTAGTTAGGAATCCTGTTTAGTTAACCAGTAAAAGTCATACTTCACATAGTTCCCTTTTCCAATGAATTCAAAGCTACTTACCCGTTTTAAACTATTCATACTTCATAATTTGAAAATAACCACTGCATTCGAAAAGGTGCCATAGCAACATCATATGGTGTGAAATACAGGGCATAGCATATACTGGCCACAATGCTCTGATTTGAGAAATAGAATTATTTCCATCAATAGTAAACCAAAATACTGGGTGATATTTGAAATCCATTAGATCAGACAAAAAATAAATATTTTAAACACTTAGCACTTGTAATGAAAATATACTACTTGCATGTATTTTTGGAAATTTTAAATTTGTAGGCTATCTTTATCACCTTTTCTTTTCAAAGTAGACAATTTTTATTCTTAGACAATTTTGTATATGTAGCTTTTCCTCCTCCCTATCTACCCTCAAACATATATATATATAAACATATATATATATATATATATATATAAAATCACTGTGTGCATATCTATATACATGTGTGTAAATGTGTCTGAATGTATGTATGTATTGCATACACAAACATGTACCTTTTCATTGTATTTATATACTATTTGTATACAAGAATAAAGAACATAAATATCTATACAATTTCACTTTTAACACTAGATACTATAATGTGGACTGAACACTAAACACCAGCATTTGGAATTTGAAGTGTGAGATACTTTAATATCTCTACCCTAAAGGTCTATGCATATCTTTGTTTCATTTGGTAATTTAAGATTTTCTCTTAATATTCTATTGCTGTGAAGAAATATCATGACAACGGCAACTCTGATTTTTTTAAGGCATTTACTTGACGCTTGCTCACAGTTTCAGAGGGTTAGTCTATTGTCATCATTGTATAGGACATGCCCCCAAGCAGCCCAACACGGTGCTGGGGAAAAGCTGAGACATCTACATCTGGATACATAGGCCGCAGGAAGAAAGGGATCATGGGCCTACCATGAGATTTTAAAATCAAAGCCCACCTCCACTGACATACTTTCTCCAACAAGGCCAGACCTTCTCCAAGAAAACCACACTCCCTAATACTTCTACGTAGTGCAACTCCCTGATGAGTCAGCATTGAAATATATGAGCTTATGGGGACCTTATTCAAATAATGGCATCTCTCATTCTTTTGTTTTAGCTAATTGTGTAGCACCCCCACAATAAGAAAAATAAGATTTCCAGAAATACAAGAAGTACCCAAAAAACACTCTACATCAGTCCATTACGATTGGCTCCCTCCACCCTCTTACCTGCATTGCTTTGGTCATTACAACACCAATCATTTCTCATTTCTGTTCTGCAATATCACACATTCATGAACCGTGTACTATAGGGAGAAAATATTGGTTAACATACACTTATAAGATCTGGAAAATTCGGAACAGAATACTCAAGAGTTGTCCTCTCTTTTTTAGTGCATATTGCTATAAAAACAGGAATAAATTCTGAAGAAGCGGTGGAGGATTCTGGAATGTAAATATTACCAGATATATTGGGGAATGATATATTCAAAGTTTCAGGGACTTGTGAATATATCTAGCATTATATTCTCTATACAATTCCAGCTGATCTCATTCATACTCTTTTAAGTGGAAAGACCAGAGCCTACCAGAGACCACTGCAGGAAAAACACTCTAGCCTGACTCAAGGATCCAGAATGGGACATGTCAACACTGACCATCAACATCATCTTGCATGATTTCTGACTGTCTCATCCTTTGTTTTGAGCTGAACTTACCCTTAAACAATCCTGAGTTAGTAGTGGCATCTGAGTCTGAGTTTACTAAAGTGAGCTCTGCTAAGCTGTTTTGAAGCTCTGTTATATTCTCCTCTGGGTGGGGGTTGCCCTTGAACCTTTGATGTGAGTGCAAGCACAGTGGTGGGAAACAGCCAGAGCCTCAGATTTCTGCCATTAAATCAGAAAAGAGAGGGTCAAGGATATCAGGTAGGGTTAAGGCAATAGTAGAGGGAGACCTAGAGAGAATCACCAGGCACCGATTATCCACTGGGCTCAGCTCAGACTGTATATACCAAAACTTGTCCTCAATCACCGAGGTAGAGGAAACACTACTGACCAACTCCAAGAGTATCATTTCCCTGTGTCAGACAAAACCAGCATTGCACATGCTTTGAAATATGGCCCCATTTTGTATAATTCATAATCCACAGACATCTATGGACAACATGCTCTCCAAACTCAATTAGATATTTTTTCAAGTTTAATACTTTACTCACAGGTCCCCAAACCTAACATATGGTATTAATAGTATTTATAGAATAATCTTATTTTTCTGGCACTTAAGAAACATAGAAAATCGCAGTTCATGTGTTAGAGAAGAGTGAACAGATACAAATGTTGAAGTGACACTTTTTTCCCTAAACTCATCAATATAGCTATTATAAATATATTCCAATAAATTTAGATAATCACTAAAGAAAACTCTAAAATCCTAGAGAAAACATAGAACAGAAGATATCAAGATGCAAATGTTTAAAGCTAATTGAAAGGTTAACAAAAATTCAAAGGGAAACACTGGATGCACTCAGTTTTCATAAATTATAATGCCATGTGTACTATAGTAAATTAATTGTCCCAAATCAACAGAAATATCCTTGCAAATAGTTCTAAAAGAAAATTGACTGAAATTGAGGTGTTCAGGGAGAAAAGCTTCAAGTCAATGGATGACTCTGTTCTGGGAAAGCAAGGCTACATCAAGAAATTTAAGAGGTGTTTCCATCTTTTGCCTCTTCCGCTTTTTGCTTATTGGCCAAGTCCTGCACTGACAGTGTATCTCCACTGTCACTCAGCACTGTCAACATCCTTGAACTCTTATTAGTCTGTCAACCACAAGGATAGTTGTCTAGGTATTTAGAAGCTTCTCTGAATAATGAGAGGGACAGCATTTAAAAATCTCTAAATTACAAGTTCAAAAAACATAAAAAACTTCATGTTAGTGTACATATATATGTATATATATCATATATCATGTATGAAATATATATATCATATTTATGGATTTTAGGATATGATTCAGTAAGACACAGTTCATATCAAGATAGACTTCTAAAACTAATTAATAACACTGTGGTGTTAACATTGTTTTGTCTACCTGAAATAATTTAGAATCACCAGACAGAGAAGCCTGTGTGCGTGCTTGTGAAGAATTATCTAGCACGGGTTAACTGAAGTGGGAAGATTTACCTTGAAAGTTTTGGACACTATTTTAAGGTTACAGTTTGAGACTATTTAAAAAAAAAAAAAAAAGGACTAGCCGGATGAAGATAAGCATCTATCACTTTGTTTTTTGATTATGGATATACTTAGTCCAGCTGCCACATACCTGCCATATATATGTGTGTGTATATATATATATACACATTTATATATATTATATATATACATTTATATATATTATATATTAATATATAACATATATATGTTATATATTAATATATAATTACAATGATATATAATTATATATTTTGTACAATATATAATTTTGATATAATATATTAATATAGTGATATATATATATATATATATATATATTGCCCTGTGTTTTAACTTAAAGTAAACCCTTTCTTACTAAAACTGCTTTTCCTAGGGATTTTTATTTTAGCATTAAGAAATGTAACTAACAGAGGAAACGGGCACAAGGAGTAGGGCTGTGGCTGTGACAAATTGGACATGTGGTTCTTAGACCTTGTAATCGATTTATGGAATGAGTGTGAAAGAATCTGAAACTTTGCACTATTGAATTCTCTGAGCAGAGATTGATGGGTATTTTTGGTCAGGATTTGGAAGAGCAGAAGGGCAAGAGAAATGCGGACAGTGATGGTCTGGCTCCCGAGATTTCACCGGGGAGCATGAACTCTCCTGGGAACCAGGCCATGCAGGTGATACTTCATCTAAGAAGGCTGCTTGAATTCTGCCCCTTTCTTTAGATTTTGTGTGAGACAAATTTTAAATGAATGCAATAAAATGTTTCACAATGGAAATTTTAAGACAAGATTGAATTTTTCTATTTATGAATATTATTTATCACTTTTATCAGGGTCTATAACAGAAAAAGTAACAAGAGAAATAGAAACCTATTATATGTATACAGACTTTCAAGGAAAAGAGTGTAAATAAAATTAAAGTTGCAGGCAAAGTCATGCTTAATTAAATACTTTTTTTTTTTTAAAGAGGCCATACTTGTCAAATAGAAACTTTCTCCTCTGTCTTGGGCCAATAAGAAAGGTACCTAAGGCAAGATCCTACCCTCCAATAGCTCCAAACTGTGACAATGCAAGTTCTTTAAAAAAGAGAAAAACTGAACCAAAATACTGCAGAAAGAGTAGCCTTCTCTAAACGAAAGCACAGGAAAACGGTTTTATACAAACAACTGCTAGTGTGTCTGAACCTTCCTCATGTTGTGGTCCATTAATACAGTTGCTTATGTTGTGGTTACACCAAACATCCCAACCCTGAAATTATTATTAGATTTTTTTTGCTACTTCATAACTTTACTTTTGCTGTAAACTGTTCTTTTATTATAAGCCATACTATAAACAACTGATATTTAAGATATCTGGTATGCAACACAAACACAGGTTGAGAACTGGTGACGTAGATACACAAAGGTCATGGCAACGGTGTTCAGAGTATAGCAAGATCCGTTTGGAGCTGGTAGCACAACTCTGAAGGCTTGTGCATGAGGTGCCATTTCTTAGACAGGAAGTATGCAAGATCAAGTGTGTTGTAGTCTTGTTCCAAGTGCCCAGTTAACTGCTGTTGCTAGCCCGGGAGAGGCAGAGTCACAACCTCCTCAGAAAAGTCCTTTTTTTTTTTTTCTTTTTTATTTGAAAATTTTTTCTTTCTTTCTTCCTTACTTTCTTTTTTTTTATTTTTCACACTTTATTCATTATATATCCTTATTGAAACTGCCTCACTCAAATTCTCCCACTCCAACCCTCTCTCCCTCTTCCCCTCAATACCCTTCCCCTAGTCCTTTGAAAAGGGGAATTCTTCTCCTCTGCCCTCTGCCCATAGCTTATCAAGTCTCATCAGAAGTGCCTGGATCCTCTTCTTCTGTGGTCTTGTAAGAATGCATCACCAGTGGGAAGTGATCAAAGAGTAGACAATTGAGGCTCTGCAGAGACTGATGCACTAACCAAAGGCCATGCACGGAGAGGACCTAGACCCCCTTGCTCAGATATAGCCAATTGGCAGCTCAGTTTCCTTATGGTCAAATTTTTAAAGAAATCAATTTATAGAAAAAATTTCACGTTTAAACCATGGCATTCTAGTCCTGCTCCCAAAGCTCTTTCGCTTTCTAATAGTTCAAAATCCATTCAGTCCAAATTTAGAAGTTCCCATCATCTTAATAGTTCTACAACCCTTTGAAAATTCCAAAGTCCAAAATTTTCTCTGAGATCAAAGGTAGTTCCTTAAATATGATCTCTCAAAAAGATACAACTTACATCTAACAAACCAAGGCATAGAGTGCAAAAATTCCCTTTTCAAAAGAGATAAATGAGATCATAGCAAAGAAAAATCAAACCAAACAATTTTAAAACCCAACAGCTCCCTTTCCAATATGTGGGAGTTGTGAATTGCATCTTTGGGTTGAAATAGACTGAGCACGCTTGTTCCATCAATATACTACACTTAGTGTTTCTCTTATAATAGCCCCACACAGTGCCTGCAATTTTAAGACAGTTCCTTGTTTTGGGAATCCCCAACATGGTGGGGTTTCCAATGTAACATCACCTTCATTGCCTAGGGTGAGGTTTATTGAGGAACCTCCTGAAAAGAATCTACCATGCATCATATTTTCTGGCCTAGTAACTTTATGGTATCTTGGGATAAATCTTCATGACCATACAACTCTTACATTTTCATTCCTGTGAAACCATCACTGAATATGTCAAATTCTGCTACTTTGTAATGTAGCCTGCCACATCTCCCATGTAACCAGTGATTCATTTGCCTCTGTGAGATCATCACTGAACAAAGAAAATAATTCCCCCAGTCAATTTTGCTGAAGTGGGATGCTCTGTGTTCAGCAATATCCTTTTCAAATGAAACCCTTTCCGGAGTTTTCAGGTATATACCCTGAGGCCTTCTTTTGGTTGTTTCTTGCCTTGGTAAACTATTACGTCAGTACCCTGTGTATAGTTTCTCTAATGTTATTAGTCATTCTAACATTTACTTTTTTCTCATTTGCTTTATTCCTATGACTTCACTTACACTACTATCCTTACCAAACTATACATTTTTTATATCTTTTGCACAACTTTTTTTTTGTTTTTAATTTTTTATTAATTACACTTTATTCATTTTGTATCCTGCCATAAGCCCCTCCCTCCTACCCTGCCGATCCCTCCCTCCCTCCCCTTTCTGCATGCATGCCACTCCCCAAGTCCACTGATAGGGGAGGTTCTCCTCTTCTTTCTGATCTTAGTCTATCAGTTCTCATCAAAAGTGGCTGCATTGTCCTCTACTGTGGCCTGGTAAGGCTGCTCCCCCCTCAGAGGAAAGTGATCAACTAGCAGGCCAATCAGATTATGTCAGAGGCAGTCCCTCTTCCCATTACTATGTAAAAAACTTGGACACTGAACTGCCATGGGCTACACCTGTGCAGGGGTTCCAGGTCATCTCCAAGAATAGTCCTTGGTTGGAGTATGATTTTCTGGGAAGTTCCCTGTGTTCAAATTATCTTGTTCTGTTGCTCTCCTTGTGGAGTTCCTGTCCCCTCCAGCTCTTACTATTTCCCATTTCTTACATAAAATTCCATTCACTCTGTCCATCAGTTGGCCATCAGTCTCAGCATCTGCTTTGACAGTCTATACTGCAGAAGCTTTCAGAGGCCCTCTGTGGCAGGTTTCAAGGTTGTTTCCTGTTTTCTTCTGGCTCTCAGAGGCGCTCTGTAGCAGGTTCCGAGGTTGTTTCCTATTTTCTTTTTCTTCTGATGTCCATCCTCTTTGCCGTTCAGGATGGGGATCGAACATTTTAGTTAGGGTCCTCTCTTTTGCTTACTTTATTTAGATGTACAGATTTTAGTGGGTTTATTCTATATTGTATGTTTATATGAGTGAGTATATACCATGCATGTCTTTTTGCTTCTGGGACAACTCACTCAAGATGATACTTTCCAGCTTCCACCATTTACCTGCAAATTTCATGATTTCCTTATTTTTCATTGCTGAGTAATACTCCATTGTATAGATGTACCACACTTTCTGCATCCATTCTTCAGTTGAGGGGCATCTGGGTTGTTTCCAGCTTCTGGATATTACAAATAAAGCTGCTAAAAACATGGTTGAGCAAATGTCCTTTTTGTGTACTTGAGCAAATTTTGGATATATGCCTAGGAGTGGTATGGTTGGATCTTGAGGAAGCACTATTCCTAGTTGTCTGAGAAAGCACCAGATTGATTTCCAGAGTGGTTGTACAAGTTTACATTCCCACTAGCAATGGAGAAGGGTTCCCCTTTCTCCACAACCTCTCCAGCATGTGTTGTCCCTTGAGTTTTTCATCTTGGCCATTCTGATGGGTGTAAGGTGATATCTCAGGGTCGTTTTAATTTGCATTTCCCTGATGGCTAATGAGGATGAGCATTTCTTTAAGTGTTTCTCTGCCATTCGATATTCCTCTGTTGAGAATTCTCTGTTTAGCTCTGCTCCCCATTTTTTAATTGGATTACTTGGTTTGCTGCTTTTCAGCTTCTTTAGTTCTTTGTATATACTGGATATTAGTCCTCTGTCAGATAAAGGGTTATTGAAGATTCTTTCCCAATATGTAGGCAGTCGTTTTGTTTTGATGACAGTGTCCTTTGCTTTACAGAAGCTTTTCAGTTTCATGAGGTCCCATTTATTGATTGTTGCTCTTAGAGCCTGTGCTGTTGGTGCTCTGTTCAGGAAGTTGTCTCCTGTGCCAATGAGTTTTAGGCTGTTCCCCAATTTTTCTTCTAACAGATTTAAAGTATCTTGTTCTATGTTGAGGTCTTTGATCCACTTGGACTTTAGTTTTGTGCAGGGTGATAAATATAGATCTATTTTAATTTTTCTACATGTAGACATCCAGTTGGACCAGCACCATTTGTTGAAGATGCTATCTTTTTTCCATTGTATGGTTTTGGCATCTTTGTCAAAAATCAGGTGTCCATAAGTGTGTGGGTTTATTTCTGGGTGTTCTGTTCGATTTCATTGGTCCACCATTCTGTTTCTCTCCCAGTACCATGCAGTTTTTAGAACTGGTGCTCTATAGTACAGCTTGAGATCAGGGATGGAGATACCTCCAGAAGATCTTTTATTGTAGAGGATTGTTTTAGCAATTCTCGGTTTCTTGTTATTCCATACGAAGTTGAGAATTTTTCTTTCCAGTTCTGTAAAGAACTGTGTTGGCAATTTGATGGGAATTGCATTAAATCTGTAGATTGCTTTTGGTAAGATGGCCATTTTTACTATGTTAATCCTGCCAAGCCATAAGCATGGGAGATCTTTCCATCTTCTCATATCTTCCTCTAATTCTTTCTTCAGAGACTTGAAATTTTTTTCATACAAGTCTTTGACTTGCTTGGTTAGGGTTACACCAAGGTACTTTATGTCATTTGTGACTATTGTGAAGGGTGTTGTTTCTCTAATTTCTTTCTCAGCCCTTTTGTCTTTTGTATACAGGAGTGCTACTGATTTTTTTGAGTTAATTTTATATCCGGCCACTTTGCTGAAGGTGTTTATCAGCTGTAGGAGTTCCCTGGTAGAGTTTTTGGGGTCACTCATGTATACTATCATATCATCTGCAAATAGTGATAATTTGACTTCTTCCTTTCCCATCTGTATCCCCTTGATCTCCTTCAACTGTCTTATTGCTCTAGCAAGGACTTCCAGCACTATGTTGAAGAGATATGGAGACAGTGGGCAGCCTTTTCTTGTCCTGATTTCAGAGGGATTGCTTTAAGTTTCTCTCCATTCAGTTTGATGTTGGCTATAGGCTTACTGTATATTGCCTTTACTATGTTTAGATATGTGCCTTGTATCCCTGATCACTCCAGTACTTTAAACATGAATGGATGTTGGATTTTGTCAAATGCTTTTTCAGCATCTAGGGAGATTATCCTGTGATTTTTTTCTTTCAGTTTGTTAATATGGTGGATCACATTGATGGATTTCCGTATATTGAACCACCCCTGCATACATGGGATAAAGCCTACTTGGTCATAGTGGATAATATCTTTGATGTGTTCTTGGATCCGGTTTGCAAGTATTTTGTTAAGTATTTTTGCATCAATGTTCATAAGGGAGATTGGCCTGAAATTCTCTTTCTTTGTTGAGTCTTTGTGAGGTTTAGGTACCAAGGTGATTGTGGCTTCATAGAATGAGTTTGGTAATGTTCCTTCTGTTTCTGTTTTGTGGAATAGTTTGAAGAGAATTGGAGTTAGCTCTTCTTTGAAGGTCTGGTAGAATTCTGCGCTGAAGCCATCTGGTCTTGGGCTTTTTTTGGATGGGAGACTTTTGATGACTACTTCTATATCTTTGGGGGATATAGGACTATTTAATTGATTTACCTGGTCCTGATTCAGCTTTGGTGAGTCAAATCGATCAAGAAAATTGTCCATTTCATTTACATTTTCAAATTTTGTTGAGTATAGACTTTTGAAGTAAGTCCTAATGATTGTTTGGATTTCCTCAGTGTCTGTAGTTATGTCCCCCTTTTCATTTCTGATTTTGTTGATTTGGGTGGTGTCTCTTTGCCTTTTAGTTAGTTTGGCTAAGGGTTTGTTGATCTTGTTGATTTTCTCAAAGAACCAGTTCTTGGTTTCATTGATTCTTTGAATTGTTTTATTTGTTTCTAATTAATTGATTTCAGCCCTGAGTTTGATTATTTCCAGCCGTCTACTCCTTCTTGGTGTGTCTGCTTCTTCTTTTTCTAGGGTTTTTAAGTGGGCCATCAAGTTGCTTGAATGAGCTGTCTCGAATTTCTTCTTGAAGGCACTTAGTGCTATGAACTTTCCTCTTAGCACTGCTTTCATTGTGTCCCACAAGTTAGGGTATGTTGTGTCTTCATTTTCATTGAGTTCTAGAAAGGCTTTAATTTCTTTCTTTATTTTTTCCCTGACCCAGCTGTCATTTAGTAACAAGTTGTTCAGTTTCCATGTGTGTGTAGACTTTTTGCTATTTCTGTTGTTGTTGAAGTCCAGCTTTATTCCATGGTGATCAGACAGGATACAAGGGATTATTTCAGTCTTCCTGTATCTGTTGAGGCTTGCTTTGTGACCAACTATATGGTCTATTTTGGAGAAGGTTCTATGAGGTGGTGAGAAGAAGGTAAATTCTTTTGTGTTTGGGTGTAAAGTTCTGTAAATGTCTGTGAGGTCCATTTGATTCATAACCTCTGTCAGAGATATTGTTTTTTTGTTTAATTTCTGTTTTGTTGACCTGTCCTTTGTTGAGAGTGGGGTGTTGAAGTCTCCCACTATTAATGTGTGGGGATCTATATGTGGTTTAAATTTTATCAATGTTTCTTTTACAAATGTGGGTGCTCTTGTATTTGGGGCATAGATGTTCAGGATTGTGATGTCTTCCTGGTGGAATTTTCCCTTGATGAGTATGAAGTGTCCTTCCTCATCTCTTTTTATTAATTTTGGTTGAAAGTCTATTTTATCACATATTAGAATGGCTACTCCTGCTTGTTTCTTGGGTCCATTTGCTTGGAAAGTCATCTTCCAACCTTTTACCCTCAGGTAATGTCTATCTTTCTGTCTTAGGTGTGTTTCTTGTATGTAACAGATTGCTGGGTTTTGTTTACATATCCATTCTGTTAATCTGTGTCTTTTTACTGGAGAGTTGAGTCCATTGATGTTGAGAGAAATTAATGACCAGTGGCTGTTAGATCCTTTGATTTTGATGTTGGCTGTGTTCATAATGTTGTGTGCTTGGTTGCTTTTTGTTTTGCTGTAGCAAGATTAATTATTTCCTGTGTTTTCTTGACAGAAGCTAATTTTCTTGGTTTGTATTTTCCCTTCCAGTATCTTCTGTAATGCTGGATTTGTGTGTAGGTATTGTTGAAATTTGTTTTTGTCATTGAATATCTTGTTTTCTCCCTCTATGAGGTCTGAGAGTTTTGCAGGATATAGTAGCCTGGGTTGACATCTGTGTTCTCTTACAGTCTGCATGATATCTGTCCAGGCCCTTCTGGCTTTCATAGTTTCTGTTGAAAAGTCAGGTGCGGTTCTAATGGGTTTGCCGTTATATGTTACTTGGCCTTTTTCCCTTGCAGCTTTTAGTATTTTTTCTTTGTTCTGTATATTTACTGTTTTGATTATTATGTGGCGAGAGGATTTTCTTTTCTGGTCAAATTTGTTGGGTGTTCTGTATGCCTCATGTATTCTTATTGCATTCTCCTTTAACTTGGGGAAATTTTCTTCAATGATTTTGTTGAAAATATTTTCTGGGCCTTGGAGAAGGGAGTCTTCTTTTTCCTCTATACCTATTATGCTTAGGTTTTGTCTTTTCATATTGTCTTGGATTTCTTGGACGTTCTGTGCCAATAATTTTTTGATTTAACATTTTCTTTGACAGATATAGCGATTCCTTCCATTGTATCTTCTACACCTGAGATTCTTTCTTCCATTTCTTGTATTCTATTGGTTATGCTTACCTCTGTAGTCCCTGTTTTCTTCCCTAAATTCTTCCTCTCCATTATTTCCTCCATTTGTGTTTTCTTTAATTTTTCTAGTTCTATCTTCAGGTCTTGAGTTGTTTTGTTTACTTCCTTCACCTGTCTCCTTGTATTTTCCTCTTTTTATTTTAGTTCCTTCAACTCTGTCTCTTTGATTTCTTTCAGTGATTTAATTATTTCTTCTCTGAAGGCCTTAAGCTGTTTGGCTGCATCTTCCCGTATTTTTTCACGGATTGCCCTAATCTGCTTGTCTTTATCTTCCTCCATTTCTTTACAGATAGCTATGATCTGTTTAGTTTTATCTTCCTCTAATTCTTTACGTATTTTAGTTGTTTCCTCTACTATTCTCTTCATCAACATAGATGTAAGGTCATCTTCTTGATTTTCTATTATGCTGCATTGTTCAGGGCTGTTCGCCCCTGGATGGCTGGGTTCTGGAGATGCCATATTGCTCTGTCTTTTGTTGGTTGAGCCTTTATGCTGACCTCTACCCATTGGGCTGATTTAGGTGTTGGCTATTAGTTTCTGTGCTTCCTGGAGTCCTGAGGTAGGGAGTATCCGCTTGGCCGGAAGATGATTTTTCCTGAAGGAGTCCTTCTCTGCTTTTTGGTTATGGTCACTGTATGGCCAGTGTTTCTCCGGAGATGCCACTGCTCACCTCAGGTTTATAGCCCTGAGTAGTAGCTGTGGTCTATGTTAGGCAGGGGG
>NW_026596051.1:5455516-5468595 GCF_907164565.1 Psammomys obesus
AAAAACTCAAGTGATAGCACATGCTGGAGAGGTTGTGGAGAAAAGGGAACCCTCCTCCATTGCTGGTGGGAATGTAAACTGGTTCAACCACTCTGGAAGTCAATCTGGCGCTTTCTCAGACAACTAGGAGTAGTGCTACCTCAAGACCCAGCTATACCACTCCTAGGTATATACCCAAAATTTGCTCAAGTACACAACAAGGACATTTGTTCAACCATGTTCATAGCAGCTTTATTTGTAATAGCCAGAACTTGGAAACAACCCAGATGTCCGTCAACGGAGGAATGGATACAGAAACTGTGGTATTTTTACACAATGGAATACTACTCAGCAATCAAAAAGGAAGAAATCATGAAATTTGCAGGCAAGTGGTGGGATCTAGAAAAGATCATTCTGAGTGAAGTATCCCAGAAGGAGAAAGACAAACTTGGTATATACTCGCTTATATAGACCTACAAGACATGATAAACATAATGAAATCTACACACCTAAAGAAGATAATCAAGAAAGTGGACACAGGCGAAGGTGATTAATCCTCATTTAGAAAGACAAATGGGATGTGCATTGAACTTATGACAGGAGTCTATCACAAAAGGCATCTGAAAGACTCTACCTAGCAGTGTTTCAAAGCAGACACTAAGACTCATAACCAAACCCTCGGCAGAGTGCAGGGAATCATATGAAAGAAGGGAAGTTAGTATGATATGGAAAGGATAGGAGCTCCACAAGGACCAAATATATCTGGGCACAGGGTCTTTTCTGAGACTGACACTCAACCAAGGACCATCTATGGATATAACCTAGAACTTCTGCTTGGATGTGGCCTGTGGTAGCTCAGTAACCAAGTAGTTTTCCAAAGTAAGGGGAACACGGACTATTTCTAATAGGATCTCAAGGGCAGGCTGTTTGACCCCCACCCCAGGGGAGGAGCAGTCTGTTAGGCCACAGAGGAGGACTTTGCAGCCAGCCCTGAAGATACCTGATAAAACAGGGTCAGATGAAAGGGGAGGAGGTCCTCCCCTATCAGGGGACTTGGAAAGGGGCAGGGAGGAGACCAGGGAGGGAGTGTGGGGTTGGGGAGGGAATGAGGGAGCGGGATACAGCTGGGACACAGAGTTAACAAAATGTAACTAAAAAGAAAAATAAAATAAAAATAAAAAAATTAAAAAAAAAAAAAAAAAAAAAAAAGGAAATGCTCAACATCCTTAGTTATCAGGAAAATGCAAATCAAAACAACTTTGAGATTCTATCTTACACCCATAATAATGGCTAAGATCAAAAACTCAAGTGACAACACATGCTGGAGAGGAGGTGAAGAAAGAGGAACCCTCCTCCATTGCTGGTGGGAATACCTACATGTACAACCACTTGGAAATTACACTACTCTTAAATTAAGGTTAACTAAAAATTTCAAGGAGTAGGCTGAATTCAGTCATGCTCTATACTATTATATAATATGAATTGCCTCTAGACCAGTTTTCTTATAGTATTTATTCCCTTCTGGAGTCTTCTAACATCAACCTTAACTGTTCTCATTGCTGTTTGCATTCTGGTCTTCTGAGATTCGAGAATGTCAATTAAATGCGATTGTCACATGCTAGAGTTTCTATGGCCCACAGATATAAAAGAATCCAAATTCTTTCCAAAAGACAGTTCAAAAAGCATGCATGTCACCTGTCTGGGTAATTACAGTTATGACACAATTTTTGGAATCGATGTTCTATATTAATTACTTTTTCAATTGATTTAACAAAATTCCTTATGAGAAGCAACTTCAATATATAAGACTTTGTTTTGGCCTGCGGTTTTAAGATACATTCTGTTACTCTTGAGGAGTCATTCATTGGTGATTTTATGGCAGCAGGAGTTGTGGCAGATGCTAGCCCATATCTCCATGAAACAGGAAAAAGTTTTGTAATGTGTAGGACACATCTTTTTAATGTAGGGTTGATGCTGTGTTCGTGGAAGAAAGAAAATGACTCTGTAGGTAGGGAGGAAGATATGAAGGTAATGCAAAATGAAGCATAATCAGAAACTTCATGGTGGGTAACTTATATCCAGGACTAAATAATAAGCTACATTAAAATATAAAATCTCTCGTCCCACCCTCCTGTGATTCACTTCCTCCAGCACTAAGTTCTATCTCTTTAATGCTCTACTAACTCTCCAAATGTAGCACTATGTGATAATTATGAGTTCAAGCACATGAGTAAATTTCACATGACATAAAGGAAGACAAGGTAGGAGAATTTCTTTGCATTGGAGTTTTCCTTCCAGTATCATCTGTGAGACTGGGTTGCTGTGTAGATACTGTTTAAGTTTAGTTTGGTCATAGGATACTTTGTTTTCTCCATCTACATTGATTGAAGCTATACCTAGCTTTGTATAGTAGTCTAGGTTGGCATCTGTGGTCTCTTAGAGTCTGCATGACATCTGCTTAGGACCTTCTGGCTTTCATAGTTTCTGTTGAGAAGTCTGGTATGATTCTGATAGGTCTGCCTTTATATGTTACTTGAGCCTTTTCTCTTGTTGGCTTTAATTTTTTTTCCTCTGTTCTGTAGATTTAGAGTTTTTACTACTGTGTGACACAAAGAGTTTCTTTTCTGGTCTAGTCTATTTGGTGTTCTGTAGGCCTCTTGTATGTTAACGGACATCTCTTTCTTTAAGTTGGAGAAATCTTCTTCTATGATTTTCTTGAAAATATTTTCTGGAGACAACCTAGAACCCTTGCACAGATGTAGCCCATAACAGCTCAGTCTCCAAGTGGATTTCCTAGTAATGGGAACAGGGACTGTCTCTGACATGAACACAGTGGCTGACTCTTTGATTACCTCCCCCTGATGGGGGAACAGCCTTACCTGGCCACAGAGGAAGACAATGCAGCCAGTCCTGATGAGACCTGATAGGCTAAGGTCAGTTGGAAGGGGAGGAGGACATCCCCTATCAGTGGACTTAGAGTTGGGCAAGGGAGGAGAAGAGGGCGGAAGGATGGGATTGGGAGGGAATAAGGAAGGGGGGCTACAGCTGAATTACAAAATGAATAAATTGTAATTAATTAAAAAATTAGTAAAAAAGAAAATAATTTCTGGATCTTGGAGCGTGGAATCTTTTTTTTTTTTTTTCGTCTATTCCTACTATTCTTAGGTTTTTGTCTTTTCATGATGTCCTTTATTTCTTGGATATTTTATGTCAGGACCTTTTCTGATTTTATGTCTTTTTTGAGAGATGTATTAATTTATTCAGTTGTGTCTTCAACACCCAAGATTCTCTCCTCCATAACTTGAATTATGTTGTGGTTTCTGATTTCTTTGAATAGGTTATCCATCTCCAGGACTTTCTCTGTGTTTGTTTTCTTTATTGATTCTAATTCTGTGTTCATGTCTTGCACCATATCTTTCATCTCTTTTTATTTGGATTCCCTTCTGTCCATGATGGCCTTTACTTTTTGTTTGTTTCCTCTCTATATGCCTCAATATGTGTCTCTACATATGCCTCTATTTGTTTGGCTATATTTGCCTGTTTTCCTTTGAGAGTTTATTTTATTTCCTCTTTATGTGCCTCTAATAACTGGATAAGTATAGATTTGAGATAATTTTCCAGGGTTTCGTATGAGTTAAATATCCATTGATTTTGGGGGTTGCTGGTGAAGCCATGGTGTCCTGATTTTGTTGGATTTGTTCTTACACCAACCCCTAGCCATCTGTTTATCTGTAACCTTTGCTGTTTGTTCCTGGAGCCTGTACTTCAGACTGGGTCCATCTGTCTCTAGAGTCTGGAGTATTCTTCAGGAAGTTGAGAGAGGTCCACCAGTTTGAGAGTGGATGTTGGTGTTTCAGCTCTAGCTAAGGGAAGAAGGTTGGCCTTGCAAGTGTGCAAGGGCAGGCGTGTGCTTGGAAGTGTGCCTTGAAGGACAGTGTGCTAGAATATGTAGATGCCGGGAATGTGGGGCTTAAGCTCAGGAGGGAGTGTGGGTGCGGTGCTGTTCTTGGGCACAATGGGCTTGCACAGGTTCCCTGAATACCTCAGTAGCCTACAGGCCTTTCTTACTGTCCTGATATTCAGTTCTGTCTGGGTTCCAGAAATTGTTTGCTTGGACTACGCTGGCAGACTCACAGAGCAGGGGCTTCAATGTTAAGAATGTTGTCCCAAGGATTCCTTTGTTGCCCACAATGGATGTGTGGGTGGGAGGGATCCAATGTCTGGCTGTTAGTATAGAGGGACCCTGGATCTGTGGCTCTGCAAGCACTCAAGTGAAGGCACATTAACTTGTTTGCAGGCCTATGTAGAAAGCACAGGGGAGCCCCCTGTTCACAACTCTCAGATTTGGGCCCACAAAGGTAAATAAAAGTGTAGGAGATCCATCAGTAGTGTTCTCTGTTTGGCAGCCAGGCACGGATGCCTATAGTTGGAGCTTCTGCCAGCTCAGTCATGGAGCAAGGAGGCTCATGCTTGGCGATCTGCCTCTGCAGCAGCGGAGCTGGGAGGTCTGGGCTTGGGGCAAGGGAAAGCCCAGGATATCTAATGTCCACAACTCTCTGATGGCCATGGGTGACCTGGATCCAAACTATCACAGCTCACAGTTGTCCCCTCTTTTCCAGGAAGCCTCAGTGTTATCCTCTGGCTTCAGCTGCCCTTCCACTCACCAGTTTAGGAGTTTTGGATCCTCTGCCCCTCAAATACAGTGAGCGCTGGTCACCACATTCTTAGACTCCTCAAGATTGAAGGAAAGAAAGAAATGACATCAATGAACAGACTCGTGGCAGAGGATGACATTGGTGCCCAGTTTCTATCCCACACTGCCACACTGTACCCATGGCCTATAGAATGGTGATACTGAAGGAAGCTGCTCATGGTAGAGACAAAGCACAGGTAGAAATTCACTGTACTTTCACTCAGTTAAGTGTATTTCTTAAATTAGTTTCCAAAGTATTGGTCTCCATGTAGAGTTCGTTTTCGTGTTTCATTTTTGTTGATTCCCACCCTTCACATTCTCTCTTAACTTCCTGCATCTCCCTTTTTCTGATATATTCTTTACCCCCAGTGTTCCCTCTTCCAGCTACTTTTCCAGCCTACCTTTCCATTAAAGCCCTTTTTTTTCCCCTGCCAAAAAATTTTGAGAAGAATGGGATTTCTGGAAGGTCTGAGAATTCCTATAGATGGCAGCTGGCTTTCCTCCTCCCGAGTTCAAGGTTTGTGCAATCTGTACTTATGGAGATCTCAGAAGGATCTCCATAAGATCCCAGTTTTGTAAGGTATAGGACACATCAGTTTACTGGAAGTGTTAGTGGAAAATAAAGAAAATGACTCTGTAGTAGGGAAGCAGAAATGGATGTGATGCAGAGTGAAGCATAATCAGAAACTTCTTGGAGAGTAATTTACATCAAGTAGTTCCTTCCCCATTAATCTTCCTAAGTTACATTTAAACAGACGACTGAAGATGATAGATTAAGCATAATGTAGCAGAACCTAACTCTTGTCTATCTCTAGCAATCCTTTTTAAATTACAATGAAATTGTAATTTTACAGTATGAGATTTCATAAGAATTTATTTTAAGAATAACTACAAATGAAACCTTAGAAAATTAGATTCACAACTTAGAGTTAATACTTAAACTTGCAGGATTATATCCTGCTGTGTTACAAATGATTTTGTTAAGGCTGTTTGAGAGAACATTTTATCCTATGTGTCTTCCTACCTAAAATAAGAATTCTAATGAATACAAACATTTTAACTTATTTTTTCTTACACACATTTTCATACAAACACCATTCTGTTGATGAATAATTATGAATGACTCAGATTATAAAACTTTCATATAGATGTTATTTAAGACTATTAAAATTTAAAATTGAAAGTATTTAAGGAAACAGAAACTGTTTTTTATAGGCCAGCACTGGCCTGAAAACTTGGGATAAATGCAGTAAGATTGTGATATGTGGGAAGTTCTCTGAGGATTTAAAAAAAAGTTTTGTTATACATCCATTCTTTGTTGTATTAGAATCTACGAGGCATTTCTCTGCATTCCTATTACCTGGAAATCATCAGTTTGAACATTTTTCCACTGATATAAACAACTTAAGGACACTATCACCATAGAAGGTAGCCTCATGGGAGAATTTTTGTGTATGGAAAGGCTAAGAATTAAAAAAAATAAACTATTTTGTTCTGAAATGATAAAATATTAATGTGTAGTAAACAGATGAAAAAATATTCAATCTCATTTATCAACAGGAAAATGCAAATGAAAATTACATTGAAATTCCATCTCCTCATCATAGTTCAGAATGGTAGTCATTTAGAAGACAACCAAATTTTGGATAGAGCGCAGGGAATCTTATGGAAGAAGAGGGTGGAGGGAAAGTGGGTAGAAGGACATTGAGGGACCATGAGCCCCACAAGGAGAGTAACAAAGCTAAAATTCTGATCCCAGAGGGTCCCTCAGAAACTGATGCCTTAACCAAGGAGAGGACCCAAAGAGGACCTAGACCCTCCACTCAGATGTAGTTGATTGGCAGCTCAGTCTCTATGTGGATTCCTGAGTAAGGGGAATAGGTGCTGCTTCTCTGTGTGTGCTGTCTAAGTAAGGGGAGCAGGGGTGCATCTATCAAGAACTTGATTGCCTGCTCTTCGATCACTTGCCCCTAGTGATGTGGTATTGACATGCTACAGAAGGAAAGGATCCAGGCAGAGGCTTGATGAGACTTGATAAGCTATGGGCAGATGGCAGAAGAGGAGAACTCCCCCTCCCAGTGGACTAGAAGAAAGAGATAATGGGACAGAGGGAGGGAGGATGAGAGGAGTTGAGGGAGGGACCTTCAATCAGGATATATAATGAGTAATTGGGAAAAAATATATTTTTTAAATTTATACAAAAGAAGAAGAAGAGGAAGACAAAAGCCTGGTGTGGTGGCGCACATATGGAAACCCAGCAAGTAAGGGGGCAGAGGCAGGCAGAGCTTGTGAGTTCGAGGCCAGCTGATCTACAATGGAAGTACAAGATAGCCAAAGCTAAACAAAGACAACCTGTCTCAAAAACAAAAGCCAAACCAATTCCACTGAAATCAGGGTTAATACAGGGTTACCCACTCTCTCATCTCTTCAACATAGGACTTGCATTCTAGCTAGAACAAAAAGACAACTAAAGGAGATCAAGGGGATACAAATCTGAAAGAAAAAAGTCAAAGTGTTACTATTTGAAGATTACATGTTACTATACGGAAGTAACCCAAAAAATTCCACAAGAGAGAATTCTTACAACTGATAAACACATTCAGCAAAGTAGCTGGATACAAGATTAATTCAAAAAATCAGTAGGCCTCCTGTACACAAATGAAAAACAAGCTGAGAAAGAAATTAGGGAAACTACACCACAAATAATATAATGTATCTTGGTATAACTCTAAAAAAGCAAGTGAAATACCTTCATGATAAGAACTTTAAGTCTCTGAATATAGAAATTGAAGACAATGTCAGAAGATGAAAAAATACACCATGTTCCTGGATCAGTATGATTAACATAGTAAAAATTGCCACCTTACCAAAAGCAATCTGCCATCAAAATCAAGATTCAATGCAATACACATCAAAATATAAGACAGTTCTGTACAGATTTTGAAAGAATATTTCTAAACTTCACATGGAAAAAAAAAAAACGAAGAGCAGGTAAAACAATCCTATACAATAAATAAAAAAATAACAAAACAAAACAAAAAACTTCTGGACTATCTCCATCCCTGACTTCAAGCTATAGTAAAAACTATATGATACTGGCATAGAAATGGACTTGTTGAATGGAATGAAACTGAAGGCCCAGAAAGAAGCCCTCAAACCTACAGACACATAATTTTTGACAAAGAAGCAAAAGTTATACAAAAAAAAAAAGAATCTTTAACAAATGGTGCTGGACTAACTGGATGTCTACAGGTAGAGAAAGGCAAACAGATCCACATTTATCACACTACACAAAACTCAACTCCAAGTTGATCAAAGACCTCAAAATAACACTAGACACACACACACACACACACACACACACTATTAGAAGAGAAAATGAGGAAGAGCCTCAAACTCATTGGCACAGGAGACAACTTCCTGAACAGAACACCAACAGGTCAGACTCTAAGATCAACAATTAATAAATGGGACTTCTTGAAACTAAATAGCTTCTGTAAGGCACCGGACACTGTCAATAGAAGAAAATTATAGTTTGCACACTGGAAAAAGATCTTTACCAATCCTTTATCTAACAAAGGGCTAATAATCAAAATATATAATGAACTCAAAAAATCAAATACCAATAAACAAAAGAACCCAATTTAAAAAATGGGGCAAAGAACTAAACATAGAATTCTCAACAGAGAAATCTCAAATGGTCTAGATACACTTGAAGAAATGCTCAACATCCTTGGTCTTCAGAGAAATGCAGATCAAAGCAACTGAGATTCCTTCTTGCCCTCGTTAAAATGGCTAAGATCAAAAACTCAAGTGACAACACATGCTGGTGAGGATGTGGAGAAAGGGAGCCCTCCTTCATTGCTGGAGGTAGTGCAGACATGTACAATTACTTTGGAAATCAATCTTGTGCTTTCTAAGAAAATTGGGAATAGCTTTACCTAAAGATCCAGCTATACCGCTCCAGTGTATATAACCAAAGACATTAGACCATTCAGGAGGACACTTGCTCAACTATGTTCATAGCAGCTTTATACATATTAGCCAGAATCTAGAAACAACCTAGACAGTAGAATGGATAAAGAAACTGTGGCACATTTACACAATGGAATTCTACTTAGCTATTTAAAACAAAGGAATCATGAAATTTGCAGGCAAATGGATGGAAGTAGAAAAGTTCATCCTGAGTGAGGTAACACAGACCAGAAAGACACACATGGAATATACTCACTTATAAGTGGATATTAGGCATACAAATAGGATAAATGTACTAAAATCTACAGACCTAAAGAAGCTAGACAACGAGGTCTCTAGGAAGGATACTTAAATTCATTAAGAATGGCAAATAGGATAGACACCAGAAGCTTGGAAGAGAGGGAACAGGACAGGCTTGCTGAGGCTGAAGTATCAACCAAGGACCATGCATGAACTAGACCTAGACATCTGTACAAAATATAGACATTGAGCAGCTTAAGCTTCATATGCGTCCTCAACTAAGGAAAGCAGAGACTACACAGGACTTGGACTTTCCTGACAGTTTTTTTTTTTTTTTTATATCACTTTCCCCTGGTGGAACTGCCTTGCAAGGCCACAGCAGAAGAGGCCATGCTTAGTTCTGATTCAATGAGAGGAGCTGGGGTTGACTGGAATTGGGGAGGCTCCCTTTTCTGAGGAATATGGGAGGAGGTATATGAAAGGAGGGATGCTGGGACTGTAAGGAGAGGTGGGATTGGGCAATAGCCAAGATGTAAAGTGAATAACACATAAATAAATAAATAAATAAATAAATAAATAAATAAATAAATAAATAAATAAATAAATAGCTAAATAAATAAATAGCAGAAAGCTCAGAGAGGATCCTTTGTGCAGCAAAATAAATTTAATTGGTTATTATACTTTGTCATTATATTACATGTGGCTCAAAGTGGGATTATATAAAAATGAATGCCATAATTTTGTTACTAAATATTTTCAAATGACTTGTATGTTAAAGGTTTGGGATTTTCTCTGTGGAAAGCGGTAGAACTTTTAGGAAATGGAGCTTACCTACACGATGGAAGTTTGCTTACTGGGGATATTTCTGGAAGAAAATACTGAAAACCCCACCCCTTCCTGTTATTAATTTCTTCCAAGCTTCCATAAGATGAACAGGCTCATTTATAGTGCACCCCAACCATGATGTTTGTGCTGCCACAGATCTAAACAAACAGATTAGTGACCTTAGCCTGAAGCCATAAAGCCAACTCACAGCTTTATATGGGCTGATTGTTGTAGGTAATTTGTCACAACAGCAGAAGGTCAACTCTCTCTCTCTCTCTCTCTCTCTGTGTGTGTGTGTGTGTGTGTGTATGTGTCTGTCTGTCTCTGAATCACAGATATATATATATATATATATATATATATATATATATATATATCTCCAAGTGTGGAACATGCATGTGTAGATATGATGAAATGGACCACTGAAATGCATAGAGGCCATACTACTATTACTACTTTTTTTTAAATCTTTTATTTTTTTTATTAATTACACTTTATTCATTTTGTATCCCCCCATGAGCCCCTCCCTCCTCCCCTGCCGATCCCACCCTCCCTCCCCTTTCTGCATGCATGCCACTCCCCAAGTCCACTGATAGGGGAGGTCCTCCTCTCCTTCTTTCTGATCTTAGTCTATCAGTTCTCATCAAAAGTGGCTGCATTGTCCTCTACTGTGGCCTGGTAAGGCTGCTCCCCCCTCAGGGGGAAGTGATCAACGAGCAGGCCATTCAGATTATGTCAGAGGCAGTCCCTCTTCCCATTACTATGGAACCCACTTGGACACTGAACTGCCATGGGCTACACCTGTGCAGGGGTTCCAGGTCATCTCCACAAATAGTCCTTGGTTGGAGTATGAGTCTCTGGGAAGTTCCCTGTGTTCAAATTATCTTGTTCTGTTGCTCTGCTTGTGGAGTTCCCGTTCTCTCCAGCTCTTACTATTTCCCACTTCTTACATAAAATTCCATTCACTCTGCCCATCAGTTGGCCATCAGGCTCAGCATCTGCTTTGACAGTCTATACTGCAGAAGCTTTCAGAGGCCCTCTGTGGCAGGTTTCAAGGTTGTTTCCTGTTTTCTTCTGGCTTTCAGAGGCCCTCTGTAGCGGGTTCCGAGGTTGTTTCCTATTTTCGTTTTCTTCTGATGTACATCCTCTTTGCCTTTCAGGATGGGGATTGAACATTTTAGTTAGGGTCCTCTCTTTTGCTTAGTTTGTTTAGATGTACAGCTTTTAGTGGGTTTATTCTATATTGTATGTTTAAATGAGTGAGTATATACCGTGAGTGTCTTTTTGCTTCTGGGTCAACTCACTCAGGATGATCCTTTCCAGGTCCCACCATTTACCTGCAAATTTCATGATTTCCTTATTTTTCATTGTTGAGTAATACTCCATTGTATAGATGTACCACAGTTTCTGCATCCATTCTTCAGTTGAGGGGCATCTGGGTTGTTTCCAGCTTCTGGCTATTACAAATAAAGCTGCTACAAACATGGTTGAACAAATGTCCTTGTTGTGTACTTGCGCCTCTTTTGGGTATATGCCTAGGAGTGGTATGGCTGGATCTTGAGGAAGCGCTATTCCTAGTTGTCTGAGAAAGCGCCAGATTGATTTCCAGAGTGGTTGTACCAGTTTACATTCCCACCGAGAGTGGAGAAGGGTTCCCCTTTCTCCACAACCTCTCCAGCATGTGTTGTCCCTTGAGATTTTCATCTTGGCCATTCTGATGGGTGTAAGGTGAAATCTCAGGGTTGTTTTGATTTGCATTTCCCTAATGGCTAATGAGGTTGAGCATTTCTTTAAGTGCTTCTCTGCCATTCGATATTCCTCTGCAGAGAATTCTCTCTTTAGCTCTGTTCCCCATTTTTTAAGTGGATTACTTGGTTTGTTGCTTTTCAGTTTGTTTAGTTCTTTATATATATTGGATATGAGTCCTCTGTCAGATAGAGGGTTGGTGATGATTCTTTCCCAATCTGTAGGCAGTCGCTTTGTTTTGATGATGGTGTCCTTTGCTTTACAGAAGCTTTTCAATTTCATGAGGTCCCATTTATTGATTGTTGCTCTTAGAGCCTGTGCTGTTGGTGTTCTGTTCAGGAAGTTTTCTCCTGTACCAATGAGTTCTAGGGTATTCCCCACTTTTTTTTCAAGCCGATTTAATGTGTCTGGTTTTATGTTGAGGTCTTTGATCCACTTGGACTTCAGTTTTGTGCAGGGTGATAAGTATGGATCTATTTGCATTTTTCTACATGTAGACATCCAGTTGGACCAGCACCATTTGTTAAAGATGCTATCTTTTTTCCATTGTATGGTTTTGGCATCTTTGTCAAAAATCAGGTGTCCGTAAGTGTGTGGGTTTATTTCTGGGTCTTCTGTTCGATTCCATTGATCCACCATTCTGTTTCTATGCCAGTACCATGCAGTTTTTAGAACTGGTGCTCTATAGTACAGCTTGAGATCAGGGATGGAGATACCTCCAGAAGATCTTTTATTGTAGAGGATTGTTTTAGCAATTCTCGGTTTCTTGTTATTCCATACGAAGTTGAGAATTTTTCTTTCCAGTTCTGTAAAGAATTGTGTTGGCAATTTGATGGGAATTGCATTAAATCTGTAGATTGCTTTTGGTAAGATGGCCATTTTTACTATGTTAATCCTGCCAAGCCATGAGCATGGGAGATCTTTCCATCTTCTCATATCTTCCTCTAATTCTTTCTTCAGAGACCTGAAATTTTTTTCATACAAGTCTTTGACTTGCTTGGTTAGGGTTACGCCAAGGTACTTTATGTCATTTGTGGCTATTGTGAATGGTGTTGTTTCTCTAATTTCTTTCTCAGCCCTTTTGTCTTTTGTATACAGGAGTGCTACTGATTTTTTTGAGTTAATTTTATATCCGGCCACTTTGCTGAAGGTGTTTATCAGCTGTAGGAGTTCCCTGGTAGAGTTTTTGGGGTCACTCATGTATACTATCATATCATCTGCAAATAGTGATAATTTGACTTCTTCCTTTCCCATCTGTATCCCCTTGATCTCCTTCGACTGTCTTATTGCTCTAGCAAGGACTTCCAGCACTATGTTGAAGAGATATGGAGACAATGGGCAGCCTTGTCTTGTCCCTGATTTCAGAGGGATTGCTTTAAGTTTCTCTCCATTCAGTTTGATGTTGGCTATAGGCTTGCTGTATATCGCCTTTACTATGTTTAGATATGTGCCTTGTATCCCTGATCTCTCCAGTACTTTAAACATGAATGGATGTTGGATTTTGTCAAATGCTTTTTCAGCATCTAGGGAGATTATCATGTGGTTTTTTTCTTTCAGTTTGTTAATATGGTGGATCACATTGATGGATTTCCGTATATTGAACCACCCCTGCATACCTGGG
>NW_026596051.1:5473595-5570546 GCF_907164565.1 Psammomys obesus
GTGGGGTTATCTCTCGACTGGGAAATCCAGTCTATGGTGTTGTGGGCCCACAGTTCAGTCTGGGACCGTGACCAGATCGCGCTGGCGGGTAGCTCTGGGCTGGCGACCAAGCGCCTGGTGGAACGGGGATCTCTTCCGCGGTTTTGCAGGGTGAGTTAAAGCTGATCGAATCCCCCACCGTGGGGTATCCTCTCACCTGAGAAACACAACCACTTGTGTTTTATGGCCGCGAGTTCTGATTGCTGGTCACTGTGCCAATCCTGCTGTGCTGCTCCTCAGAATGAGAGTCCTCCCGGTGCTGCCATCTTGCCCCCCCTACTTTTTTTTTATTAATTACACCTTATTCACTTTGTACCCCCCTATAAACCCCTCCCTCCTCCCCTCCTAATCCCACCTTCCCTCCCCCTTCTTCACGCATGCCCCTCCCCAAGTCCACTGATAAGCTAGGTTCCCCCTCTCCTTCCTTCTGATCTTAGTCTATCAGGTCTCATCAGGAGTGGCTGCATTGTCATCTTCTCTCAGGGGGAGGTTATCAAAGAGAAGGCCAATCAGATTATGTCAGAGGCAGTCCCTCTTCCCATTATTATGGAACCCACTTGGATATTAAACTGCCATGGGCTACACCTGTGCAGGGTTTCTAGGTTATCCTACTTTTTAAATAAAGATTTGACTAAAATACTGTGAGGTTTTTTTTTTATATTAGTCCATTAAATCATTTCTCCACATATATTTCTAAAGAACCAGCTAGTGAATGCTTATTTTTCTTTTTTTTCCCATTCCATCTTATACTTCTTCTCATTTTCTCTCTCCATACATACCACATCTATTTCAGCTAGTGATTTCATAGACATGTTGTAAACTAATCATTTGAAATCCAATTTGAGCTGTTGTTTATATCTGATGGGCTAATATTCAATATTTACTCTATTTCTAAACAACCAGTTGGGTTCTCCATATTAAGATTACAGTGATCATAACTTACCAATAAATCCAGAGGAAACCTTTGAAGATATTCAAAGAACTTTCCTGCAATGGGAGGTGGAGACATGTATAAAGAGACTAAAATCTAATGCCAAGTTCCCATAGAAGATATAAAGGCCTTGAGAATGTTGGCAGTAAGGAAGATCATCTTGTTGCACAAGTGAAGATAGCTAAGGAAGGATGTCTTAGAACGTTCTTTGTTCTTTCAGTTTTCTGTGCAAACATAATGACATTCTTTTGTATTCCCAGACACTCAAGAGGCTGACTCTGAGAAACTCTGGAACCCACGGGTTTACTTCCAGGCTCGACAAAAGATTGGCATTCTTGTTATTAAACAGTTTTAATATTTAACATAAATAGGTAAAAAACAAGTAGGAGAGAAAATTCATATCAGTGGTCTCTGGAGGACAAAAATAGTTACATAGATGGGAAAATGACTAAAGCTTGAACATATTTTGGCAAATATAGATCTGTAATAATTATTCCATGTCTAGGAGCAATCACCCCCAAAAGTTTAAAAATTTGCTGGCTCCTTCAAAATAGTGTATTCAGCTTTACTACAAACGTGGGGAAAAAAAAACCACTAGTTCAAGAGAACACAAACATCCTACAGCATAGAATATAAACTCATCACCACACATATTCATCCACCAGAAAAGCCAATACAGATCCAGCAGCTTACTAAGATCTTTTTAATGGATTCCAAACATGAAAACAACCGAGGGACTGAGAGAAGAACCACAGGAAGAAATTTCTTTTCAAAGAGAAGAGACAAGAAAGTAAGGATCTGCTGTACTCCAGGCAGTCTAAGATATGGTCCTGCATTTTCCTGCCATTCCAGCAAGGTGAGCCTACTGATAATGTCATGGCCAGAACTGCACCCGTTAGTCTCAGTTTTAAAATAAGCTTGAACAGTCAAAGCAAATACAATACACAAGAAAACTTGAGAAATGATTGTTTGTCAAAGCTTTTTGTTTAAATTAGAGGGAATTTGATTGCCTGATCACAGTAAGAATATTTATGTTTGAAAAGGTGAAAGAAAACATTTGTCAGTAGAACGAGGACTAAATTAATGTGGTACCAAAGGGAAGCATCCAGGATGGCTTACTATAACATATCATTTTATAATCTACATCTTAATAAAGCAATCTTAAACCAAAACATACATGGGGAAGACCATCCAGAGAAATAGAAAAAAAGTCACCTACACACACTTACACACACCACACACAAACACACAAATAAAAATGAAAATGTGATGTCTTGCCCAAAAATTTGTGTAGCTGTGAGCAGACTTCTGGAAAAAAAAATATGTGTCTGCAAAGACTGACTAATTAGAGTTTCAGTACTGTGGAGAAATTAGAATGTGCCAGGTCCAGAAGTTAATTATCCTGTCTTGGGCTAGGTTTAGCCCCCAGAACAATCATTACCTGCCCATCTCTCTGTTATAACTAACCCTGTGATTAAAAGTTAAACACCTTTGCAATCTATTACTTAAGAAGACCACTAGCTTCCTCCAATCTACAAGTTTAGAATGCCATCAGTTATTACCTTGAGCATTTAGGAAAAGCCACTTCTCTGATGTATCCACCGATGCATTGTCAACTTGCTTTGATTTAATGCTTTGTTCTGTCGCACAATAAAGCTTCATATAATTGCTTTCACACTGGGACATGGAATTTGGGGTAAGCTATATCTCTGTTGCTGTCTACGGTCATTCAAAATAGTTCCAAAGTAAATGATGTCTTATTCCCTTTAAGATGAGCAGTTTACTATTTTGTTTCTTCAGTGTATCCCAGACATGCTTAAAATTTCAGTTTGACAAGGAATACTCCTCTTTCTCCTGATTTCAAAATTAAAATAAATAACAATTCTAGAATCACAGAAAGTATCAATCGAGTCCAAGTGAGAGTCTCTGAAACCATCTGCAATTACGGCTTCATTATTTGCTGTTAAAACATTCTCTTTCTAGTTTGACAATTCACTCATCTTCTCAGCAGCATTCAGATCCAAGCTCAGTTCTAGGTAAAGCACCATGGGTAGAGGGTTCAAAGCCATCCTGAGTCCCTCACAGTACAGAGTCTGTGAGTACTAAGTATCCTCCTTCATGGAAAAGCCAATACAAATGCCAAAATTTAACCATACTTTCATTTCCCTTGGTTTCAGTTATAACTGTGAGCTCTGTTGTGCTGTGAAAACACTAATGGGAACCTTCAAGTAACCACTTTATAATTTTTAAACTACATGTTGTTCTGAGTACCATGAGGCATTTTGTACTTGTCTCCCTTGTCCAACCTAGCACTCGCTCTTCCCTCTGCTCTACCTGCCTATAATGTATAACCCCCTTTTCGGTACTCAGTCAGCAATTGCCTGTAGTCGTCATATTTGCACTTGTGGCATTATAATTCTCATCTCCAAGTAACCCTCAGTTTACTTAAAATAAGGTCATTGCTTCAAAGATCAAGAATAGTGATACTGTTAACTATACAAGCCAAAGAGAAGTTGTAAAGTGCTTCCCTTAAACAAAAATGTGAAAATTCTCTGCTCAATAAAGATGAAAATAGACCACTGGTGAGCTCAGGACAATGTAATATTTTGAGAGCAGCTATCTTCAAATAAATTAGATTGCCATGTTTCACTTCCCCTATTTTGTTATTATTCGTTACACTGTAGCTCTCGCTATGCTTTGGAAGCTAAAATTTATTACAGGAAACAGTATATGTAGCAGTATGTCAGTAGCTTCAAACATGCCTTGGAGCTCCTAAATTCTTCTATAGCAAATAACATGGAGTTTCTGCACATCAAGACGCAATGAGTACTTTAAAAAGCCAACTGTCACAGGTGGCTGGACCTAAGAATATCAATTGGCCCAGACCCTGAGGTAAGCCACTCCTTCTCTAGGGTAAACTTCGGAAATTTCATGCCTCTTTACTACTCTTAACAGTGAATAAGGTTTTTAATTAAATAGGCCCTAGGCCAATTTGGCAGAGTACACTGTATTCTCTCTGCCCAAAGTATTAATAAATAGAAAAATCATCTCATACATGATAAAACACAGTTTTATATTCTAAAAACAAAATGTGCTATGGAGGACACCTAGAAGTTTAGAACACAGACCGCTTCATGAAACACCAACACATGCACAAGGAAAGAGGGGAAACTATCCTAGAATCATGCAATAAGAACAGGAGTCACTTGGCTGGGGGCATATTTCTGGTATGTTTTGTGGAAAAGAGCATGGGCTTGACCCAGTAGATCACCCTAGAACCCATGCTGTAGCTCCTGCAGCCTTGCTCTCTAAGCTCAAAAGCATGTAGATGCTGCACTGCTAGTGTGCTTGGTTTCCTCTTCTTGTCATTTTTGTCTGGCCAGCTCATCGTGGATTCAGAAGGGCAACAGGGTAGTCCACAGTGCATGATGTTTAAGAAAGCAGTGTGTGTTTTTCTTGCTTAGACGACATGCTGAAGATCAAAAATGAAAAAATTCCTTTCCCAACACTTTGGGTTTGAGTGAATATAGGCATGGTTCTTGAGTGTGTCCCTTCCATTGATTGGTGGTTGCTTCAGCCACACTCTTCGGCTTTCTCCTCGTGGATATATTTCTCCATTTCGAGGAGTAATCTGGGACTAGGATAATAACTGCATACAGGAAAACACTCACTTCTGTTGAATAGTTCTCCTGAGGGACCATGATACAGTCCAGTGGAAGAGAACTTTCATAGTATGCCTAAGGATCAGATCTTTTTGTTCCATCCCAAACAACATTGATTCATACAAGCATCCATGAATACACATATGCACCCACACACAGAGACACACATACACAGAGAGAGAAAGTCTGTTTATCCTCAAATTTGAAGTCAATTAGATTCCTGATAAGATTTTCACCACACAATATAGATTCATATTATAATTCCTAATTTAAATATATCTCAGTTTATCTGTATTATTGAGCCATTAACATAATATTCAGGGCCTGCTACACTGCAACATCTTTCTAATCATCTTTTATTTAACACATGTGATACCTCCATAAGTTACATGGCAGCTTTCCTATACTTGGGACACTAGACAGCATGCCAGAACAATGCTTAGAGGGTATGTTAAATAGTGAACTCCCTAACAAAAGTAGCTCATTTGAAATCCAATACACTAAGCAGACTTAAAAGGTTGTTTGATTCTGAGACAAAAAGGCAGTAGCTTTTTCCTATCTCAGAGAGGAATGTTCATGTTTGACAAGCAAAATTTTTCACTCTCATGAAAATGTCAGTAGATGACTGTAAAAATGCCACAGAGTTGATCTGGGAGTTAAAAATAATTTAACAAGTAGGAGAATTTGCAAATACAGATCTATGTAGAAGGATGGTCAACTGTCTGTCAATAACAACAGTTCTAAACGGCATGTCTAAATATGGTCAAAACTCAGCTAAAAAGACAATAGAAAAATTTGATTTCACTCTTTTGCTACATTTTTAAAACTTAGAAATCCGGGGGCGGGGCAAAATGGCAGCGCCAGGAGGACTCTCATTCTGACCAGCAGCACAGCAGATCAGCACAGTGACCAGCAATCAGAACTCTAGGCCATAAAACACAGGCGATTGTGTTTCCCAGAAAAAGACTCACACACAGGCCAGCAGGGTCGAGCCGCCATCACTGAGCTGTGCTTCAGACACAGGCAGTTTCTGCGCGCCAGCTAGCTGGCGGACACTGAGCAGTGCACCCCAGGGCAAAAAAGAGACAGGGAATCCCTGTCTCAGGAGAATCCACAGAGAAGAAAGGAAACTGTACGGACTTAAATCACACAGTCCTTCCCTGGAAAAAGTCTCGCAGACCAGCGGGGCCCAGCCACCATCACTGAGCTGTGCTCCAGACACAGGCACAAACAGTTGCTGTGCGCCAGATGTCCAAATGTGTCACAGCAGCTGATCATTAAATTTATAGCAAGAAACCCAGAAACAGGTCAGCTGTCTTCAGGACTTCCCTGGGTGAGAGGAGAACCCTCTTGACTAACAAAGACCACAGTTACCACTCAGGTCTCTATCCCTGAGGTGAGCAGCTGCAACTCCTGAAAAATACCAGCCATCCAGGGACTATATCCAAAAAGCTGAAAAGACATCCTTCAAGAAAAACCAGCTCTCTGCCAAAGGGATTCTCTCCACCACAGGATCCCCAGGAACCACCAGAAACTAACCCCAAACACCTACGATAGCCCAATGGGTAGAGGCCAGCGTAAAAGCTCAAGCAAAAAAGGCAGAGCAATATGGCATCTCCAGAACCCAATTACCCAGGAGCAAGTAGCCCTGGACACCCCAGCATAACTGAAATCCAAGAAGATGACCTAACAACTATACTCATGAAGATGATAACAGGAAAAAAATAAAATATGTAAAGACATAGAGGAAGATAAACTCAAACAGAATATTGCCATCCCTAAAGAAATGGAGGAAGTTGCAGCCAAATAGTTTGTGGCCTTTAGAAAGGAAATGCTTAAAGCAATGAATGAAATAAAAGAAACAGAGGTTGGTTCAAACAAACTGCTGAAAGAAGTGATGGATAAACAGGACAATACAGTCAGACAGGTGAAGGAAATCAACAAAATGGCTCAAGATTGAAGATAGAATTGGAAAAATTAAAGAAAACACAAATGGAGGAAATTGCAGAGAGAAAGAACTTAGGAGGAAAAACAGGAACTACAGAGGTTAGCATAACAAATAGACTACAAGAAATGGAAGAAAGAATCTCAGGTGTAGAAGATACAATGGAAGGAATCAATGTAACTGTCAAAGAAAATATTAAACCAAAAAATTATTGACACAGAATGTCCAAGAAATCCAAGACAATATGAAAAGACAAAACCTAAGAATAATAGGAGTAGAGGAAAAAGAAGATTCAATCCTCCAAGTCCCAGAAAATATTTTCAACCAAATCATTGAAGAAAATTTCCCCAAGTTAAAGGACAGGCCAATAAGAATACATGAGGCCTACAGAACACCCAACAAATTTGACCAGAAAAGAAAATCCTCCCGCCACATAATAATCAAAACAGGAAGTATACAGAACAAAGAAAAAAATACTAAAAGCTGCAAGGGAAAAAGGCCAAGTAACATATAATGGCAAACCCATTAGAATCACACCTGACTTTTCAACAGAGACTATGAAAGCCAGAAGGGCCTGGACGGATATCATGCAGACCCTAAGAGAACACAGATGTCAGCCCAGGATACTATACCCTGCAAAACTCTCAGTCCTCATGGATGGATAAAAAAAGATATTCAATGACAAAAACAAATTTCAACAATACCTACATTTGTAAAAGAAACATTGATAAAATTTAAACCACATATAGATCCCCACACATTAATAGTGGGAGACTTCAACACCCCACTCTCAACAAAGGACAGGTCAACAAAACAGAAATTAAACAAAGAAACAATGTCTCTAACAGAGGTCATGAATTCAAATGGACCTAACATACATTTACAGAACTTTACACCCAAACACAAAAGAATTTATCTTCTTCTCAGCACCTCATGGAACCTTGTCCAAAATAGACCATATAGTTGGTCACAAAGCAAGCCTCAACAGATACAAGAAGATTGAAATAATTCCTTGTATCTTTTCTGATCACCATGGAATAAAGCTGGACATAAACAACAATAGAAATAGAAAAAGCATACACACACATGGAATATGAACAACTTGCTACTAAAAGACAGCTGCGTCAGGGAAGAAATAAAGAAAGAAATTAAAGCCTTTCTAGAACTCAATGAAAATGAAGACACAACATACCCTAACTTGTGGGACACAATGAAAGCAGTGCTAAGAGGAAAGTTCATAGCACTAAGTGCCTTCAAGAAGAAATTCGAGACAGCTCATTCAAGCAAGTTAATGGCTCACTTAAAAACCCTAGAAAAAGAAGAAGCAGACACACAAAAAAGGAGTAGATGGCTGGAAATAATCAAACTCAAGGCTGAAATCAATCAATTAGAAACAAATAAAACAATTCAAAGAATCAATGAAACCAAGAACTGGTTCTTTGAGAAAATCAACAAGATCAACAAACCCTTAGCCAAACTAACTAAAAGGAAAAGAGACACCACCCAAATCAACAAAATCAGAAATGAAAAGGGGGACATAACTATAGACACTGAGGAAATCCAAACAATCATTAGGACTTACTCCAAAACTCTATATGCCACATAATTTGAAAATGTAAATGAAATGGACAATTTTCTTGATCGATTTGACTTACCAAAGCTGAATCAGGACCAGGTAAATAAATCAAATAGTCCTATATCCCCCAAAGAAATAGAAGTGGTCATCAAAAGTATCCCATCCAAAATAAGCCCAGGACCAGATAGCTTCAGCACAGAATTCTACCACAACTTCAAAGAAGAGCTAACTCCAATTCTCTTCAAACTATTCTACAAAATAGAAACAGAAGGAACATTACCAAACTCATGTTATGAAGCCAAAGTCACCTTAGTACCTAAACCTCACAAAGACTCAAATAAGAAAGAGAATTTCAGGCCAATCTCCCTTATGAACATTGATGCAAAAATACTTAACAAAATACTTGCAAACCGGATCCAAGAACACATCAAAGATATTACCCACTATGACTAAGTAGGCTTCATCCCAGGTATGCAGGGTGGTTCAATATATGAAAATCCATCAATGTGATCCACCATATTAACAAACTGAAAGAAAAAAACCACATGATAATCTCCCTAGATGCTGAAAAAGCATTTGACAAAATCCAACATCCATTCATGTTTAAAGTATTGGAGAGATCAGGGATTCAAGGCACATATCTAAACATAGTAAAGGCGATATACAGCAAGCCTATAGAACTAAAGAAGCTGAAAAGCAGCAAACCAAGTAATCCACTTAAAAAATGGGGAACAGAGCTAAACAGAGAATTCTCAATAGAGCAATATCAAATGGCAGAGAAACACTTAAAGAAATGTTCAACCTCACTAGCCATTAGGGAAATGCAAATCAAAACTACCCTGAGATTTCACCTTACACCCATCAGAATGGCCAAGATCAAAAACTCAAGTGACAACACATGCTGGAGAGGTTGTGGAGAAAGGGGAACCCTTCTCCACTGCCAGTGGAAATATAAACTTGTACAACCACTCTGGAAATTAATCTGGCACTGTCTCAGACAACTAGGAATAGTGCTTCCTCAAGATCCAGCTGTGCCACTCCTAGGCATACACCCAAAACAGGCTCAAATACACAAAAAGGACATTTGCTCAACCATGTTTGTAGCAGCTTTATTTGTAATAGCCAGAAGCTGGAAACAGCCCAGATGCCCCTCAACTGAAGAATGGATGCAGAAAGTGTGGTACATCTATACAATGGAGTATTACTCAGCAATGAAAATTAAGGAAATCATGAAATTTGCAGGTAAATGGTGGGACCTGAAAAGGATCATCCTGAGTGAGTTGTCCCAGAAGCAAAAAGACACACACAGTATATACTCACTTATATAAACATGCAACATAGAATAAACCCACTAAAATCTGTACATCTAAACAAACTATGCTGAAGAGAGGACCCTAACTAAAAATGCTCAATCCCCATCCTGAAAGGCAAAGAGGGTGGACATCAGAAGATGAAGAAAACAGGAAAAAACGGAGGATCCTGCTACAGAGGGCCTCTGAAAGCCAGAAGAAGAAAACAGGAAACAACCTAGGAACCTGCCACAGAGGGCCTCTGAAAGCCTCTGCCCTGCAGACTATCAAAGCAGATGCTGAGCCTGATGGCCAACTGTCAACTGTTGGGCAGAATGAATGGAATTTTATGTAAGAAGTGGGAAATAGCAATAGCTGGAGAGGACAGGAACTCCACAAGCAGAACAACAGAACAAGATAATTTGAACACAGGGGTCTTCCCAGAGACTCATACTCCAACCAAGGACTATTCATGGTGATAACCTAGAACCCCTCCACAGATGTAGCCCATGGCAGTTCAGTGTCCAAGTGGGTTACATAGTAATGGGAAGAGGGACTGCCTCTGACATAATCTGATTGGCCTGCTTGTTGATCACCTCCCCCTGAGGGGGTGAGCAGCCTTACCAGGCCACAGAAGATGACAATGCAGCCACTTCTGATGAGAACTGATAGACTAAGATCAGAAGGAAGGAGAGGAGAACCTCCCTTATCAGTGGATTTGGAGAGGGGCATGCATGCAGAAAAGGGAGGGATGGTGGGATGGGGAGGGGAGGAGGGAGGGGCTTATGGGGGGATACAAAATGAATAAAGTGTAATTAATAAAAGTTAAATAAAAAATTTAAAAAAAACTTAGAAATCCAAGGAAGAGCTAAACAAATGTACATAATAATCTTACAAAATATATGGGGTTTTCATACTTTGACACCTTTGCAATTGTCTCCTCAACCCGTATTTATAACCCTATGCTTTGCTTTCTTGCAATTCAGCATCTTATAAAACTTTGAAATCTAGCTATAGTTTGCAGTTTTACACCTGACTAAAAATCATATTTAGAATGGAGCATTTTAGCAACAGTCTTCTCTCTTGATTAGTTTCTTTTTTTATTTTTATTTTTTTTTAATTTTTCATTAATTACACTTTATTCATTTTGTATCCCCCCATAAGCCCCTCCCTCCTCCCCTCCCGATCCCACCATCCGTTCCCTTTCTGCATGCATGCCACTCCCCAAGTCCACTGATAGGGGAGGTTCTCCTCTTCTTTCTGATCTTAGTCTATCAGTTCTCATCAAAAGTGGCTGCATTAGTTTCTTTAGGTGTACAGATTTTAGTAGGTTTATCCTTTTTATATATCTATATAAGTGAGTATATACCGTGTGCATCTTTCTGCTTCTGAGATAGTTCACTCAGGATGATCTTTTCCAGATCCCACAATTTACCTGCAAATTACATGATTCCCTTGTTTTTTATTGCTGAGTAATATTCCAGTTTGTAGATATACCACAATTTGTGCATCCATTCCTCAACTAAAGGGCATCTGGGCTGTTTCCAGCTTCTGGCTATTACAAATAAGGCTGCTACAAACATGTTTGAGCAAATGTCCTTATTGTGTACATGAGACTCTTTGGGTATATGCCCAGGAAGGCAAAGAGGATGGACATCAGAAGAAGGAGAAAAGAGGGAACAAGTCAGGAGCTTGACACAGAGGACCTCTGAAAGGCTCTGCCTTGCAGGCTATCAATGCAGGTGCTGAGACTTATGGGTAACCTTTGGGCAGAATGCAGGGAATCTTAGGAAAGAAGTTGGAAACAGTAAGATCTAGAGAGGACAGGAACTCCACAAGGAGAGCAACAGAACCAAAAAAAATCTAAGCACAGGGGTCTTTCCTGAGACTGATACTCCAACCAAGGACTTTGCATGGAGATAACCTAAGACCCCTGCACAGATGTAGCCCATGGCAGTTCAGTATCCACGTGGGTTCCACTGTAATAGGAACAGGGACTGTCTCTTACATGAACTGATTGTCCTACTCTTTAATTATCTCCCCCTGAGGGGGAAGCAGCATTACCAGGTCACAGAAGTTGACAATGCATCCACTCCTATGAGACCTAATTGACTAGGATCAGAAGGAAGGAAAAGAAAACCTTCCCTATTAGTGGACTTGGGGAGGGGTATTCATGCAGAGAGTGAAGGAAGGGAGGGATTTGGATGGGAGGAGGGAGGGAGGGAACCACAGGGGGAATACAAAGTGAACAAAGTGTAATTAATAATGTAAAAAATACATAAAAATG
This sequence comes from Psammomys obesus, assembly GCF_907164565.1. Taxonomy (NCBI): domain Eukaryota; kingdom Metazoa; phylum Chordata; class Mammalia; order Rodentia; family Muridae; genus Psammomys; species Psammomys obesus. Next base: position 5,485,325 of record NW_026596051.1, read on the forward strand.
ACATTTGGGATGGAGAAGCTGGCAGATTTCTGAATTTGAGGGTAGCATGGTCTACAAGCAAGTTCTAGGACATCAAGGACTACACAGAAAAACTCTCTCTATGTATATATATATATGTGTGTGTGTGTGTGTGTATAAATATACATATATATGTTTGTACATATACATATATCTAAATCTATCTATCTATCTATCTATCTATCTATCTATATCTATATATATATACATATATACATATACATGGCCCATATATACATTTACATATATATGCATGGGCAAAAGGCTGGAGAGTGGAATATGAACAACATACAGTGGTAAACATTCATGAAAATAACATAGTGGAACTTAATTTTGTTCACAAATTCAAATAAAAAATATGCTCATTCCAAAACTGGTCTGCACAATGCCTGTGTTCATTCAGGTTCTTTCAGGTGCTAGGAAGAAGTCTTTGCATTTTATTTTTAATTCCGCAGTGACGGAAGTCTCTCTTCTCATATTACTGTCAATTACAAAGCTTTGAGAGCAGCTGACTAGAGGAATGCCCGTGTTCTGTCCTTTCTCAGCGCCTTAGTTAGGATTACTTCTAAGTTGATCCACTCTAGCAAGAATGCTGCACAGTGACAGGAGGCATTTCTCACTGTAGGATATCAGAGGCAGGCAATGCCAGGTCTTCCTGCCCTGAATGATCCTCACCTCAATCATTTAGTTAAGGTGGTGACAGCAAAATGGAGAGAGATTTATTGTTTAGCCTCCTAAAGCCCTAACTATTCTGAGCTCCGCTGATTCCTCCTAGAGCTTCCTCTGCTCAGCTTGCCTGCTTGCCAGTATACTTACGCCCTCATGATTTTTCCCTCAGTTGAATGCATAGAAATGCTTAAAAATTTTAAGCTCATAAACTACAGTAGAAACACGTTCTGGCTCTGGGCTCTGGTATGTCACATCCTCTCCCATTCCTTTAAGAAATGTATTTTTGACAACTTTGTTACATGTCCTCAGTACTCAGCTCTACGTGACTCAGTCTATATAATCTGGGTATTTCCACTTCAGTCTAAGCTTCTCTGTAAGCTCTATAAACTCGCCACTAATGGAAACTTCTGCTTTTTCAGTTCACCAAGTCTTCTTGCATGAAGTAAAGCTTCTAAAGTCCTCTACTCTTAAAACTCCCTTTTCCTCTTATTATCAAAAACATTACCATCTTATTTTTCCACTTTCCTCTCTACTTCTTTTATTATAAGTCTACTTTGGGAGTTTTCTGCTGTTTCTGTTTAAATATTGGTTATCTTCACTTTTTAATTCTTAATACAGTAATTCACAGACTGTATATTTTTTTACCACTTTTTGTCTTTCATGTTCATGTGAATTCTAAAGACCTTTTTCGTGGATACAAGCTTTTTTCCTGTGCCAGGTCCTACTATGCCGTGCTGATTTATACTTCCTTCTTGTATCACTCCATATCACTCTAGTTGTCCATACAGATTTACAGAAACATTGGCAAGTATAAATTTGTTGAATTTCTTTGGCATACTTTACTATGCATATATTCGTGCAAGTGGCGTGTGTGTCCACCATATCCTAATTTCTTGAGCCAGAATTGATTGAGAAGTAAAATACTGAAATGTTTGCACATGGACAATCATGTCTTTTAAGGAAAGAATGCAAATTCATTCATAGTTCATATATCATATATATGATAGTTTTTTATTTTATTTATTTTTTATTTTATTTTATTAATTACACTTTATTCACTTTGTACCCCCCCCATAAGCTCCTCCCTCCTTCCCTCCCGGTCCCACCCTCTCTCCCCCTTCTTCACACATGCCTTTCCCCAAGTCCACTGATAGGGGAGGTCCTCCTCTCCTTCCTTCTGATCTTAGTCTATCAGATCACATCAGGAGTGGCTGCATTGTCATCTTCTGTGGCCTGGTAAGGCTGCTCTCCCTTAGAGGGAGGTGATCAAAGAGCAGGCCAATCAGATTATGTCAGAGGCAGTCCCTGCTTCCTATTACTATGTAACCCACTTGGACACTGAACTGTCATGGGCTACATCTGTGTAGGGGTTCTAGGTTATCTCCATACATGGTACTTGGTTGGAGTATGAGTCTCTGGGAAGACCCCTGTGTTCAAATTCCTGTTTCTGTTCCTCTCTTTGTAGAGTTCCTGTCCTCTCCAGATCTTACTATTTCCCACTTCTTACATAAGATTTCATGCACTCTGCCCAACAGTTGGCCATAAGTCTCAGTGTTTATATGATAGTTTTTTTTTTAATGTATAGAAAGTAACTTTTATTTGCCTGATGTAATTGTCATCTCAGAAGTTGAATGACTCTGTCTGCTAACCTAGACCTAGTCCTGGAAGCTTCTAGCCTCCATATAATCTAATCTAGGCCTAGAATATTTTCAGCCTGCAATACTTTCTGCTGAATAAGCTCACCCTTTCCAGCTCTTTCTGAGCTCTGGCTGGCTAGTTCAGCTTTTAGTGTATTTACATGTAAGTCAGAAGCAAAATTTTTCATTTCGAATTTATGTCATTTCTGAAAAAGTATTGGAGTCAGGAGGATTTAATAACTTAGATTTTAGAGTTATACATGTTTAATCAGAATGTACACAATATGTGTATAGTGTAAATGCATATATATGTGTGTGTCTAGTAGCTGTATCTAATTTATATCTGTGCATGTGTATGCACACATACATACATACACACACAAAGAATGAGAGGTGTATATGTTCAAAATAGTGATATGGTCTTGTGCAGTTTAGGAGCTAGTTAAGCATTGGTTCTAATACTGATCTCAAATATTTTCTACTGGGCATGATACTCACAGGACAAATAAGTATAAATTATAAGTGTGACTATTTGAGAAAGGGAGAGAAAGAATTAGTGGGAACTCACAAACAAGAGCTAGGCTCAAAGCTATGAACAGACTTGAATAAGTCCATGTTTCCCTAAACAGAGGTGCGGGTTTCTCACAGAACCCAAAACCTTTGAGCATGAACTGAACACAGACAATAGTCTCCACAGTTGCAGAAATTAAAGTACTAAGATGTAGCTAATATAGACCCAGATGCTGGTTAAACTTCATTGTTACTTGCACTCCCTAAGTCTGGCTCAAAAGTCTGGGTGTAGCTATTCAAAATATAGGAGAGAAATAATTATATGGCACTTAGAAACATAGTTGAGTTGAATGGCCCATGCTGATAAGTAATATACAGGAAAATCAGTTCTGCAATAAAGAAATAATAATAATAATTCTCCCTTCCCATACCATCATTCTATGCAGTCAATTAAATGCAAAGTGAATTGTTGTTACCAATAAATGTAGAAGAAAATTACTCTGGATTTAAGATATCAGTTAATGTTCTGAAATTATTAAAAATATTAACATGTCTCACATCATGATAAGGATTGTGAAATATTTTATTGTGTGTAGTTTGCTTTCATTGAAAATGTAAGTGGAATGTTATGGAGTAAATACTAAATTTTATTGGTGAAAAGTCTTTTAATATCTTTTAAAACAAACACTAAAATTCTCTACAACCTTCTAATATGACTATTTATTAGTTAGGAGTTGTCTTTCCTATATTATCATGTGTTTGAAATTTTTATTTTTTAATTTATTTTTTTATAAATTACAGTTTATTCACTTTGTATCCCTAATGTAGCCCCCTCCCTCATCCCCTCCCAATCCCACCCTTCCTCTCTCATCTGCTCCCATGCACCTCCCCAAGTCCACTGATAGGGGAGGTCCTCCTCTCCTTCCCTCTGAGACTGGTCTATCAGGTCTCATCAGGAGTGGCTGCATTGTCTCCTCTGTGGCCTGATAAGGCTGCTTCCCCATCAGGGAGTGGTGATAAAAGAGCCAGCCACTGAGTTCATATCAGAAACAATCCCTGTCCCCACAATTATAGAAATCACTTGGATACTGAGTTGCCAAGGGCAATATCTGTGCAGGGGTTCTAGGGGTTCTAGGTTATCTCCATGCATGGTCCCTCGTTGGAGTATCAGTCTCAGAATATGCCACTGTGCAGAGATTTTTTTTTTTTTTGGTTGTTGTTCTGTTGCTCTCCTGTGGAGCTCTTGTCCCCTCCAGGTTCTCCTATCTCCCCCTTCTTTCATAAGATTCCCTGCACTCTGCCCTACTTGATTTTTGACAAAGAAACCAAAACCATACATTGGAAAAAAGACAGCATCTACAACAAACGGTGTTGGTCTAATTGCATATCTACATGCAGGAAAATGCAAATAGATCCATATTTTTCTCCCTGCACAAAACTAAAGTCCAAGTGGATCAAAGACCTCAACATAAAAAAAATACACATTAAATCGATTAGAAGAAAAAGTAGGGAGGAATCTAGAACTTACTGGCACAAGAAACCACTTCCTTAACAAAACACCAACAGCACAGGCTCTAAGATCAACAATCAATAAATGGGACCTTATGAAACTAAAAAGCTTCTGTAAAGTAAAGGACACCATCTTCAGAACAAAACAATAGCCTACAGACTGGGAAAGGACTTTACCAACCCTTTATCTGACAGAGGGCTAATATCCAGAATATGTAAAAGAAATTAAAGAAGTTAAAATGCGAAATATCAAGTGATCCAATTAAAAAATGGGGTACAGAGCTAAACAGTGAATTCTCCTTAGAGTAATATCGAATGGCAGAGAAACACTTAAAGAAATGCTCAACATCCTTAGTGATCAGGTCAATTCAAATCAAAACGACCCTAAGACTTCACCTTACACCCATCAGACAGCCTTACCAGGCCACAGAGGAAGACAATTCAGCCAGTCCGGATGACAGCTGATAGACTAGTCATATGGAAAGGGGAGAGGATAACCCCTATTAGTGGACTGGTTGAAGGGCATGGGAGGATAAGAGGGAAGAAGAATGGGAGTGGGACGGAATAAGAGAGGGGGCTACAGTTAGGATACAGAGTGGATAAATTGTAATTCATTAAAAAAATAAATTAATTTTAAAAATCTCAAATGAGAACACATTTTGGAGAGGATGTGGAGAAAAGGGAACCCTCCTCCATTACACTGGTGGGAATGTAAACTTGTACAACCACTTTGGAAATCAATCTGATGCTTTCTCTAACAATTAGGAATAGCACTTCCTCAATATCCAGCTTTACCACTCCTAAGCATATATCCAAAACATGTTCAAGTATACAAGGACATTTGCTCAACCATGTTCATAGCAGCTTTATTTGTAATAGCCAGCAGCTGGAAACAACCCAGATGTCCCTCAAAGGATAAATGGATACAGAAATTGTGGTACATTTACACAATGGAATACTACTCAGCAATTAAAAACAAGGAAATCATGAAATTTGCAGGCAAATGGTGGGAAGTAGAAAAGATCATCCTGAGTGAGGTATCCCAGAAGCAGGAAGACACACATGATATATACTCATTTATAAGTGGATATTAGACATTATATGAGACAATAATACTAAAATCTGTACATCTAAAGAAGTTAAGCAAGAAGGAGGACCTTGGGTAAGATGCTCAATCTTCATTCTGAAAGGCAAACGGGACAGAAATTGGAAGAAGTTGAAAACAAGAAAAAAGAGGGCCTCTGAAAGACTATACCTTGCAGGGTTTTAAAGCAGGTGTTGAGACTCATAGCCAAACTTTGGGCAGAATGCAGGGACTCTTACAAAAGTAGATAGAGATAGAAGACCTGGAAGTGCAGATTAGTCTTAGCCCAGAGGAGAGAGGGATGGGAACTGATGTTGACAAGGATTCGAAAATGGAAACAAAGCCAAAGAAAGTAAATGAGGAACATGAACAGAAAACAGCCACTCCTGAGAACGAAGATGCCTACCTGCAGCCCTTCCAGACAGCTGGCATGCCCAACTCAGAGAGGGTAAAGGCAGTGAGCAGCCTAGAAGCGAGCTCTTCTCTCCCAGACCAAGGCAAAGCAGGTTGCATAGAGGTTCAAATCCAGAACTTTGACACACTGGTCACTCGAACAGCGGTAGCTCGGGAAACTATTGCAGAAACTGTCAAGGTTTCAGGAACAGGTGAAAGTCTGGAGTGTGTGGATGCACACTTAGTCCCAGCAGAGCAGTCCTCTGCAAAGGATGACCATTGCCCTCCTTGGCAAGGAGAGGACACTGTGCCTTTGGAGCCTGAGTCTCAGGCAGAGTCCGTCCCAGCCATAGTACCACCTGCTCCTGCTCCTGAAAGGGCCCTACATTCTGACCTACAAGGAGAGATAAGCGCATCCCAGAAACAGCGACCAAAAGATGACGAGCTGATCGGTGGTGCTGATGGCAAAGAGAATGCAGCAAGAGAGGAAGTCCTCGACGCTGAAGCCAAGATCTTGGAATTTGAGAGCAAGAGCAGTAGGCTTATCCAGAACATCATCCAGACAGGTGTTGACCAGTTTGCACATACAGAAAAGGTCCCTGAAACCTGTGCTGCCGATTTACAGACGCAGGTTCCTGAGACGCATGCTGATAGCCAGGGATCTCAACAGATGCCGGACAAAGAAGGCTGCTGTTAAGCCTCCACCCACGGTGAAATCCTAACTGCTGCAGCCCAGGACGGACTTGCGATTTCTGATATTTCCAAAGGCACGGGCAAGACTTCAGAAAAGATCAGTGTTCCTGCAGCTGAAAGTGCCAGTGTCAAAGACCAGCACTGTGAAGAGCTGATTGCCTCACTCAAGGCAAAGGGCAATGGAAATGATGCCAAACCTGTGCCAGGTGACACTTGTGCCGTTAGAACTCTTTGAGAAGCCACCACCGGAATACACAGGTCAAAAGGGGCATGCCGCTGATGGCCCCCAGCACCAAAGCCTCCAGGCAGAGGGGGAAGCCTCTGCAAATCTAACCAAAAAGTCTCCAGATACCAATGGGCCAAAGCTAACAGAGAATGGAGATGTTCAGAAATTAGGGATGCAGGAGGAAAATATGCCCACAAGGCCAGCCAGAGAGATCAGGCCTCAGACAGAAGAGGACCTGCAGGAGCCAAAGGAAGACCTGGCAGAATCCTAAGACATTGGACCAAGATTTCAGAGCCCTTGAGTGCTAAGAGAGCAGGGCCATTGAGTAATTTCAAACCCCATAAAGCAACCCGGACAATCCTGAGACTTCATCTTGAGCTACAGCCAGTCAACATTTCCTTATTTCAAGACTGCCTTTGATTTATTTGATATATTTCTGATTTAAGGTCCTACATTCTCAGCCTGGAGCCTATTTTGGCAATACCTAGTTCTCCTTCTCAAACTGGAGCATCCTCCTCTCTGTATTTACATGTATGTTTTATTTATGTGTATTTATATGTAGTCCTTCTCCTGTACAAACTGTATATTTTTCTAACGTTTAAGCACATGCCTTCTGTATTATGCAATATATAATGGGTGTGCAGCCATAGCGAAGCCTTAAGAAGCCCCAAGTCTCAACTGTTTAACCTGTGGCAAACAGAGAAAGAACAGTCCTGCAGGAAGGTACAAGTATTTTTAAAGTTCTCTGATGCTTAGGTCCATGGGTTTGTAGTCCTATGAAAGTGGTCATTTTCCTCTGCACAGCGAGCTTAGTAATAGAACGCCATTTTGAAACACACAACATGTCCCAATATTACTGTGACTTTTTTTTTCTAATCCAGTCCAAGTTGGAACGAAGTCTCCTTAGTGACAGATTAAGTGCCATCTCTTAATGATATGGACAGATGAGTGTACCTAAGGCCATGAACTGTTTCCCATGCAGAAGGGATCTGTTGTACTTTTTGATTGTACTCTTATATTGCTGAACCAAATTCATATGCAGAATGAAGTGAATCCTGTTCTTTACAAATAGTATTTTGATAGATACTAGAGTTTGTCTGTGTTATATCTGTGCCATTTCTTTTAAGAACAATGTTGCATTATGTTCATTTGGATAAATTGTGATTTGACAGCTGATTTAAATAAAATATTTTCTTCACTTAAAAGAGAGAGAGAGAAAGACCTGGAAGAGTCTGGAGCTCCACAAGGAGAGCAACAGAACCAAAACAAAACAAAACAAAACAAAACTGGGCCTAGGGGTCTTTTCTGATACTGATGCTCCAACCAAGGAGCATGCATGGAGATAACTTAGAACCCCTACATAGATATAGCCCATAGCAGCTCAGTGTCCAAATGGGCTCCCTGATAAGAAAACAGGGTTTGTCTCTGACATGAACATAGTGGCCTGCTCTTTGATCACCTTCCCCTAAGGGGGAGCAGTCTGACCAGACCACAGAGGAAGACTATGCAACCAGTCCTGATGAGACCTGAAAGACGAGGGTCAGATGGAAAGGGAGGAGGACCTCCCCTATCAGTGGACTGGGGAAGGGGCACAGGAGGAGAGACAGGGAGGGAACTAGGGAAGGACTACAGCTGGGATACAAGGTAAATAAATTGTAATGAATAAAAAAATTAAAAAAAAAGGAAATCATGTAATTTGCAGGCAAATGGTGGGAATTAGAAAAGATTATCCTGAGTGAGGTATCACAGAAGCAGAAAGACATATATTATATACTCACTTTTTTTTAGCTTTTTTATTTTTTAATTAAATTTTATTTACATTAATTACATTTTAGTCACTTTGTATCACAGCTGTAACCCCTCTCTCATTCCCTCCCAATCCCAACCTCCCTCTCTCTTCTCTTCCCATGCCCTTCTCCAAGTCCACTTATAGGGGAGGTACTCCTCCCCTTCCATCTGACTCCAGCCTATCATGGGCTCATCAGGACTGGCTGCATTGTCCTCCTCTGTGGCCTGGTAAGCTTGCTCCTCCCTCAGGGGAGGTGGTCAAAGAGCTCACCACTGAATTCATGTCAGAGGCAGTCCGTGTTCCCCTTACTAGGATACCCACTTCGATACTGAGCTGCCATGTGCTACATTGGAGCAAGGGTTCTAGGTTATAACCATGAATGGACCTTGGTCCTTGGTTGGAGTATCAGTTTCAGAAAAAAAACCCTGTGCCCGGATATTTTGGTTCTGTTGCTCTCTGAGACTCCTTACCAAACTTAGGGCAGAGTACAGGGAATCAAATGAAAGAATGGGGAATTACTAAGATATACTCATTTTTTTTAATTTTTTTAAATGTTTTATTAATTACACTTAATTCATTTTGTATCCCCCCCATAAGCCCCTCCTTCCTCCCCTGCCAATCCCACCCTCCCTCCCCTTTCTGCATGCATGCCACTCCCCAAGTCCACTGATAGGGGAGGTCCTCCTCTCCTTCTTTCTGATCTTAGTCTATCAGTTCTCATCAAAAGTGGCTGCATTGTCCTCTACTGTGGCCTGGTAAGGCTGCTCCCCCCTCAGGGGGAAGTGATCAACGAGCAGGCCAATCAGATTATGTCAGAGGCAGTCCCTCTTCCCATTACTATGTAACCCATTTGGACACTGAACTGCCATGGGCTACACCTGTGCAGGGGTTCCAGGTCATCTCCATGAATAGTACTTGGTTGGAGTATGATTTTCTGGGAAGTTCCCTGTGTTCAAATTATCTTGTTCTGTTGCTCTCCTTGTGGAGTTCCCATCCCCTCCAGCTCTTACTATTTCCCACTTCTTACATAAAATTCCATTCACTCTGCCCATCAGTTGGCCATCAGGCTCAGCATCTGCTTTGACAGTCTATACTGCAGAAGCTTTCAGAGGCCCTCTGTAGCAGGTTCCGAGGTTGTTTCCTATTTTCTTTTTCTTCTGATGTCCATCCTCTTTGCCTTTCAGGATGGGGATTAAACATTTTAGTTAGGGTCCTCTCTTTTGCTTAGTTTCTTTAGATGTATAGATTTTAGTGGGTTTATTCTATATTGTATGTTTATATGAGTGAGTATATACCATGCCTGTCTTTTTGCTTCTGGGAAACCTCACTCAGGATGATCCTTTCCAGGTCCCACCATTTATCTGCAAATTTCATGATTTCCTTATTTTTCATTGCTGAGTAATACTCCATTGTATAGATGTACCACACTTTCTGCATCCATTCTTCAGTTGAGGGGCATCTGGGTTGTTTCCAGCTTCTGGCTATTACAAATAAAGCTGCTACAAACATGGTTGCGCAAATGTCCTTTTTGTGTACTTGCGCCTCTTTTGGGTAAATGCCTAGGAGTGGTATGGCTGGATCTTGAGGAAGCGCTATTCCTAGTTGTCTGAGAAAGCGCCAGATTGATTTCCAGAGTGGTTGTACCAGTTTACATTCCCACCAGCAGTGGAGAAGGGTTCCCCTTTCTCCACAATCTCTCCAGCATGTGTTGTCCCTTGAGATTTTCATCTTGGCCATTCTGATGGGTGTAAGGTGAAATCTCAGGGTTGTTTTGATTTGCATTTCCCTAATGGCTAATGAGGTTGAGCATTTCTTTAAGTGCTTCTCTGCCATTCGATATTCCTCTACAGAGAATTCTCTGTTTAGCTCTGTTCCCCATTTTTTAAGTGGATTACTTGGTTTATTGCTTTTCAGCTTGTTTAGTTCTTTATATATATTGGATATGAGTCATCTGTCAGAAAAAGGGTTGGTGATGATTCTTTCCCTATCTGTAGGCAGTCGCTTTGTTTTGATGACGGTGTCCTTTGCTTTACAGAAGCTTTTCAATTTCATGAGGTCCCATTTATTGATTGTTGCTCTTAGAGCCTGTGCTGTTGGTGTTCTGTTCAGGAAGTTTTCTCCTATACCAATGAGTTCTAGGCTATTCCCCACTTTTTTTTCTAGCCGATTTAATGTGTCTGGTGCTGGAAGTCCTTGCTAGAGCAATAAGACAGTCGAAGGAGATCAAGGGGATACAGATGGGAAAAGAAGAAGTCAAATTATCACTATTTGCAGATGATATGATAGTATACATGAGTGACCCCAAAAACTCTACCAGGGAACTCCTACAGCTGATAAACACCTTCACCAAAGTGGCCGGATACAAAATTAACTCAAAAAAATCAGTAGCACTCCTGTATACAAAAGACAAAAGGGCTGAGAAAGAAATTAGAGAAACAACACCCTTCGCAATAGCCACAAATGACATAAAGTACCTTAGTGTAACCCTATCCAAACAAGTCAAAGACTTGTATGAAAAAAATTTCAAGTCTCTGAAGAAAGAATTAGAGGAAGATATGAGAAGATGGAAAGATCTCCCATGCTCATGGCTTGGCAGGATTAACATAGTAAAAATGGCCATCTTACCAAAAGCAATCTACAGATTTAATCCAATTCCCATCAAATTGCCAACACAATTCTTTACAGACCTGGAAAGGAAAATTCTCAACTTCGTAAGGAATAACAAGAAACTGAAAATTGCTAAAACAATCCTCTACAATAAAACATCTTCTGGAGGTATCTCCATCCCTGATCTCAAGCTGTACTATAGAGCAACAGTTATAAAAACTGCATGGTACTGGCATAGAAACAGAATGGTGGATCAATGTAATCGAACAGAAGACCCAGAAATAAACCCACATACTTACGGACACCTGATTTTTGACAAAGATGCCAAAACCATACAATGGAAAAAAGATAGCATCTTCAACAAATGGTGCTGGTCCAAATGGATGTCTACATGTACAAAAATGAAAATAGATCCATACTTATCACCCTGCACAAAACTGAAGATATACTCACTTTTAAGTTGATATTAGACGTACAATATAGGACAAACATACTAAAACCTGTACCCCTAAAGAAGCTAAGCAAGAAAGACGACCCTGGGTAAGATGATCAATCCTTACTCAGAAAGGCAAATGAAACAGGCATAGGAAGAGGGAGAAAACAGGCAACAGGATAGGAGCCCACTACAGAAGGCTGTTGAAAGACTACCCAGCAAGGTATCAAAGCAGATGCTGAAACTTATAGCAAAATTTTATTTTTTAAGAAACTGTCATTTAACAATTTTATATATCTACTCAACGAATTCTAATTATTCTCTCTTCTCTTCCTCCTCCTCTAATGTTCCTCCCTTCACTATCAAAACTACTGCTTCGTTAATTCCAGTAATATTCACAATTTCATGACTTCCAGTTAGGTTTTTTGTCAATTTTGCTTAACAAGGGCCACCTTTGTGAGCATTGGTTTCAAACTATTCATTGGAACCTTGTGGAATCATCAGGGGGTACAAAACTAAAGGTAATGATTCTTCCTTCCATGCATCTGTTCTTAGCAAAATAGTCTGGCAGTGAAGTGTGGGACATTCCTGATCCCTGCTGGTTGTGAAGTGTTGGACCATCCTGGTCCTGCCTCTATCTGTGCTGGCAGTTGACATGCTCATTTTTTGTGTAGACATCTTCAGCTACTGTGAGTCTTTATTCCAGTGGCTTTGTCTCATCCAAGAGATAAAAATTCTTAGCCCTTCTTCCAATCTTCTTACTATCATTGTACCCACTTCTGCAATGCTTCTGGAGCCTTAGAATGAATGAAATAAATGTCCTATTTTGAGCTAGTGCTCATCTGTACATATTCTCTTATCTCCTTTCACTTTTACCTTCACTAGGATAATGCTGTGCTCAGTACAAAGATACTCCTCCCATATTATCTTCTCCCTATGCGGAACTCCTTGCTAGGGACACAGACATGCATCAGCTTAGCCAGTTTTCTTGTTCAAATACAATGTTACTGTTTGCATGGCTTTGAAAAACTGTTGACAGACTATTGAAATGGTTTATTTAGTTGTTACTTTTAAAATTATTCTAATCCTTTAGTTCAAGTCATCCAGTCAAGATCCAATGATGAACTTACATTTTACTTTAATATTTAGAGAAATTCTTTGTTGTTGTTGTTGTTATAAGCCATGAGGGTTTTAAAGTTCGTCTTTGTAAATACACACTTATACAACCATATGAAAATTCTGACATATGTTAAATCAGTACTATATATTTTCAGTTTGGAGAGATTGCTCTGTAATTAAAAATGCTTGCTGTTAAAGCCTGACAAATTGAGTTTGATCTCTAGAAACACACACACAGAAAGAGAGAGAGAGAGAGAGAGAGAGAGAGAGAGAGAGAGGGATGCAGTGGCTTCCAAAGTGTAAAACAAGCAGTGTTATATTAAGATGTAAGGTAGAGATAGAATTTTCTCAAAGCACATGTGTTAGTTAGCCTGGAGCACACAGTTTGTCAGAAACAAAACAAATCCTATCTCAACCAAGTGGAAATATGTGAATGGACACGTGAAATATGTCCTCTGACCTCTATGCATGTGCTTCTGCAAGTGTGTTCCCCTCCCCAACACACTCATCACAATCATCATCACCATCACCATCATCACTCACACCATCCATTTGTGAAAAATAAACTCAATAATTAAAATATCATATATATGACTATATTTTGTTTTTCTTATTATTTTGGAAATGCTGGATTTGTTCTTTGGTTTATTTTTTTCAGCTTATATTGTAGTGAATGCATAAATACCAACTAAGTATTAAAACACCTGGAAAGCAAATACACTAACTTAAATATTTTAAAATATATACACCAACCCTATGTCTCACAGAGGGCTAATATCCAGTATATATAAAGAACTCAGGAAGTTCAACAGCAAAAAAATCAAATAATCCAATTAAAAAATAGGGTACCGAGCTGAACAAAGAATTCTTAATAGAGGAATATCGAATGGCAGAGAACGCTTAAAGAAATGTTCAACGTCCTTAGTCATCAGGGAAAAGCAAATCAAATCAAGATCCTGAGATTTCACCTTACACCCATCAGAATGGCTAAGATGAATAACTCAAGTGATAACACATGCTGGAGAGGATGTTGAGAAAGAAGAACCCTCCTCCACTGCTTGTGGGAATGTAAATTTATACAACCACTTTGGAAATCAATCTAGCTTTTTCTCAGACAATTAGGAATAACACTTCCTCGAGATCCAGCTATCCTACTCCTAGACATATATCCAAAAGATGCTCAAATATACAACAAGGACATCTGCTCAGCCATGTTTGTAGCAGCTTTATTTGTAATAGCCAGAAGCTGGAAACAGTCCAGATGCCCCTCAGTTGAGGAATAGATTCAGAAATTGTGGTACATCTACACAATGAAATATTACTCAGCGATAAAAAAACAAGAAAATCATGAAATTTTCAGGTAAATGGTGGGAACTGGAAAAAAAATTATCAGGAGTGAGGTATCCCAGAAGCAGAAAGACACATAGGGCATATACTCACTCATAAGTGAATACTAGACATATAATAAAGGATAAACATACTAAAATCTGTACACCTAAAGAAGCTAATCAGGAAGAAGGACTATGGCTAAGATGCTCAATCCACACTCAGAAAGGCAAAGAGGGTGGACATTGGAGGAGGGAGAAAAGGGGGAACAGGACAGGAGCCTACCACAAAAGGCCTCTGAAATGCTCTATGTTGCAGGGTATCAAGACAGATGTTGAGACTCATAGCCAAAGTTTGGACAGAGTGCAGGGAATCTTATGAAAGAAGTGGATATAGTAAGACCTGGAGAGGACAGGAGCTCCACAAGGTCAGTGACAGATCCTAAAATTCTGGGCACATGGGTCTTTTCTGAAACTGATATTCCATTCAAGGACCCCTCATGGAGATGGCCTGGAACCCTGCACCAAGGTAGCCTATGGAAGTTCAATATCCAAGTGGTCTTCATAGCAATGGGGACAGAGACTGTCTCTGACATGAACTGATTGGCCTGTTCTTTGATCACCTCCCCTTGAGGGGAGAGCAGCATTACCAGGCCACAGAAGAAGACAATGCAGCCAGTCCTGATGAGACCTCATAGACTAGGGTCAGAAGGAAGGGAAGGAGGATCTCCCTTTTCAGTGGACTGGGAGAGGGACACAACATGGGTGGGTAAGAGGGAGGGTGAGATTGGAAGGGGAGGAAGGAGGATGGTGTGTGAGAGATACAAAGTGAATAAACTGTAATTAATAAAAATAAAAATAATTAAATATTAAAAATAAAAATGAAATACATACTAGTAGATATATAACTTCTGAGGACATTAGCATGTCACTTTTCTTCTAACTGAGCTCTTTTTCTATGATGAGGCTGACAGTGATAATCTAGAGACAGCATGGCTAAGAACTCATCTAATTTGGAAAGTAGACTTTGTTTATTAATTAATTAATTACAATTTATTCACTTTGTATCTCAGTTATAGCCCCCGTCCCTCATCTCCTCCCAGTTTCATCCCCCCTCCTTCTTCTCCCTCTATGTCCCACCCCTAGGCCCCTAATAGGGGAGATCCTTCTCCCCTTCCATCTGACCCTAGTCTATCAGGTCTTATCAGAACTGGCTGCATTGTCTTCCTCTGTCCTCTGGCAAGGCTCCACCCCAGGGGAGGTGATCAAAGAGCAGGCCACTGAGTTTATGTCAGAGACAGTCCCTGTTCCCATTACTAGGGACAGATTACTTTGAACCAATTTAAAAACTGATCTTTGGATTTTAGACTTACAGTTATATAAAATGACTATATTAATGAATAATGACTAACTCTAAAAAAGCTCTTTGATTTTAAACCCATAACTGTGTTTAGTGAGATATTTCTAATACAGAATTAAGAACTGAGTTAAAATTGAGGATGATTTTATTATGTATTTCTTACCTGAATAAATATTTTATCTAATAATTTTTGTTTTATTTTATTATTTTAAGAATAATTTTAAATTAGCACACAGTGTATTGGCTGTGTGGAATTACTGAATAAAGTATGAATTAGTGACTCTCTAACCCCTCATCTCTTCCACTCCCCATTACCCCTGACCCCCTAAATTCTTCTCTCTGACCTCTTTTCTTCTTTCAGATCCACAAGTACTATGTGTCCTTGCCCACCCCCATCCTTCCATATCACCTATTTTACCACCTCTTGTTCTCCTTTTGTTTTATATTTCCTTAAAATATTCATGTGTCAACATATATTGCCTAGTAAGAGTGGATGAAATAATTTTTTTGTTATTTTAAAATATGAATTCTAATCAAGACATCAATAATTTTAGGCATTGTGGGAACATATTCAAATAAAGTTCTAAATACAGTGGTTTAGCTAATTATAAGAGATTTATAAATACCATGGGAGTTATTGAATTAGACACTGATATTCCACATTTTCCTTCTGACATGATTCAGGCATAATCATGTTGAGATCTTTTTGTTGTGTGTCATTTTCTTGTTAACTGAAACATTCCTTCCTGGAGAGAAGATGGTGAGGGTCACGAGCCTGGGGAAGTCGGGAAGCCTTGCACCTCTGAGAAATAGACACTTAGATGACTGTAAGGCCCTTCACCAAGCCTAGGCGAGCAGTAAACAATTGCTGGACTCTGACAGGCTGAGCCGCCTCTGGAACGTACTGTGAACTGTGGAGCTACGCGTGAGTCATCCATTGTGAATCATAACCATGGAGAGGGATCCTCAGTGATACAACCGCCTTTGGGCCATCTACGATCCTGTAAGTAATCTCTCACCCATCCCCTTGTAAGTAACCCCGATAAATGTATCATTTTATAAGTGACCTACTCTCTGGTATTTTATAACAGTATCTGGAAGAGATTGTACATTCTCAGAAGCAAAGCAGAGTCACATTTGATAATCCCTAGTTTAAAGTGAATTAATAAAGCAGGAAGTGAGGAAGGAGGAGATTTTATGTGCGTGTTCTTGCATGTTATGACATAAGAAAACATTGATAAAGACACAACCCTGTACAGAGATAATCACAAACTCACACAGTGCTTCCAATGTGTATGTGCAAGATCTATCACTTCAGTTTCAAACTACTGACACATTCCTTATTAATTCTTAAGACTAAGGATTATATTCTTAAAGCAAATTTTACAATCCCCACTTTTGTTTTAAAATAGCTCCTTAACCTCTTTGCAAATATTCACAATGTGCTCTAGTGCATAGTAGGAATCACCACTGCAATGCCGTTTAGTTCCCAAGGAAGTTTGATTAATGTTTAAGAAATCTATAGCTCTGATGGTTGTTTAGTGGCAGGCCTAAGGCAATATAACAAGTGTTTCTCCCCTGAACTAGAATTCATGGAATGTTAGCTTAGAAGGCTTGCTGCTGCTCAGAATTCGGCTATAGATGTGAAATTAAGAAGCTGTTAATCATGATCCCCATTTTACCTTTCAGCCATGGACAATAAGGCCATGCTCTGCAGAGTTTCTAGTCAGAGTATCTTATGGCTTAATCTCCCATTTTTTGTTCCACATTTATCTGCAGTGCAATTAAAATTATCACCTACCAAATACACAGGTGAAGTGTCAAACCTTCTGATTATCCTTTACCATCTGAGTTTCCAAAGTCACAATCTCTTAAACCTGTGCAGAGAATCAATCCACCACAGGCATGCACATTGTCTTGAGCTCGCTTTAAAAGCTAGGGTAAGGGATGTGACACAAGCAAAGGTACTTACACTCCATTCTGAACCAGTAATGTCTGATGCAGGGAGACAGTGCCCCTAAAATGTGTATCTCTGCAGGCAGAGGCAACTGCAGCAATTTTAAATTACTGGCTATTCATGGACATGATGCCAACAGTGGTGTTAGTGTCCAACAATAAGAAAGAGCAGCTAATTGGCGCACACACTTACACTATAGATAGAGCACAGAAGTAGTGACAATAGTTGAGGTCCCCAATGGAGTCCCCATCTGACTGGATACTGTATCCACTGAGAATAAAAAAAAAAAAAAAAGCCTTTCCTTAGTTTACCAGCATCAGTATCATCTAAATGACTGAGACGGAAAAACTCCTGTTCCTATCATAGCTCCAGAATCGGTAGCTCTTCAGCTCTGGAATCTCAAGCAGCATGCAGTTTAACCTGTGCATGTGAGTCTCTTACAGTTTCAAGGCTGTGGGTTCATATTCCACAGCCAAGCTGTAGAGCAAAGAAAGTTTGGAGTCAAATCCTATTTTACAACTTGTCTTTTGTGTTTAGGTGTGTTTATCTTTTGAACAAACCATGATCTCTCTTCCAATAACAAGTTTTATTTCATGGGAATACATTGATGATTTCCAGTTGCATTATGATAAATCTACACTGCATTTTAAGTTCATGAAATTAGTTTGCTTAAATTGCTCATAACTACCAATACCATATGTTGCAGGAATCAGAAAAAAAATATGTTAGTTACCACTCTGTGATGTTTCATATTTAGAGATTAAAATATTTTAAAACATTTTTATAATTTTTATTTTTATATTGATCACAGGTTATTTGCTTTGTATCCCAACAGTAGCTCCCTCCCTCATTCCCTCCCAATCCCACCCTCCCTCCCTCATCTCCTCCCTGCCCCTTTCCAAGTCCACTGATAGGGGAGGTCATACTCCCCTTCTGTCTGACCCTAGCTTATCAGGTGTCTTCAGGACTGGCTGCAATATCCTCCTCTGTGGCCTAGCAGGGCTGTTCCTCCCTCAGGTGGCAGGGGGAAGATCAAAGAGCCAGCCATTGAGTTCATGTCAGAAATACTCCTTGTTCCCATTACTAGGTTACTCACTTGGTTACTGAGCTACCAAGGACTACATCCAAGCAGGGATTCTAGGTTATATCCATACACAGTCCTTGTTTGGAGAATCAGTCTCATAGAAAAATCCTGTGACCTGATATATTTGGTCCTTGTGGAGCTCCTGTCCTCTCAAGGTCATACTAACTCCCCCTTCTTTCATATTATTCCCTGCACTCTGCCACAGGTTTGGTTATGAGTGTCAGCATCTGCTTTGATACACTGTCAGGTAGAGTCTCAAAATAATATTACATGCATTGAACAATAACTCTTTATTGTTCCCTTTCTGCAAGTAGTGGCACCCAGCCTACTACTTATTATGCTGATGAGATTGACTGTTTTAATTACCAAATTTAACTTGAATGATACAACATATGTCTTTAGATAACTGGCTTATTTCAGTACATTTCATTTCCTAAATTTAATGAATTCATAAATGTTCCTGTATACATATTATATGTCATATTTTGTATCTTCATTTATTTATTGTAAACTTGAGTATTTTCCATATTTTTATTTATTTATCTTGTATATGTTTGTCTACCATATTGACTCAGGACACAGACAAGGTCAGAAGAAGCCATTGGATCACCCAGAAACTCAGGATCATCCAAATATGGGCCACCACGTGGGTGATAAAAATAACCCCAGGTGTTCTGTATGATCAGCCAGTGCTCTTAAATGCTGGTTTATATTTCCAGCACAAGCTCTCACACTCTGATTATTGTGAATAATGCTATTATGATATGGAGTAGAATTACTCTCATATGACAGTGTCATTACTAGCTTTTTGATTTTTTATATTAATCATTACTTTTTAAATTATCAAGTAATGAACAGGCCCCTTTAAGATACTTTTTACTATATGCTGAAATAAAAACAACTGTTTTAAATTAACAAACCCAAACATTTACAATAAAATGTGCTTACACATAGATATAATCAAATTTATTTAAAGCCAATGGATAGATCCTAATTATATGCAGTTACTATGTAAAAACAAGATCCTAAGTAATTTCAAAAAAAAAAAAGTCAGAAATCACTGTTATCAAACTAGAAAAGAAACAATAAAATACAAACAGTTAATAAAACATAAAGAACTAAGAAATCAGCTTTAAAGAAAATAGGACATTCTAATCTTGCCACTGTCAACTAGCATGATTTAAAGGAGATACTGAGACTCACGACCAAACCTGTAGCAGAGTACAGGGAATCATATGAAAGAAGAGGGAGTTAATATGACCTGGAGAAGACAGGAGCTCCACAAGGACCAAATATACCTGGGCACAGGGGTCTTTTCTGAGACTGTTTATCCAACCAAGGACCATGAATGGATATAACCTGGAACCTCTGCTCGATGTAGCCCGTGGTAGCTCAGTAACCAAGTGGGTTACCCTAGAAAGGGGAACAGGGACTATTTCTGACATGAACTCAATGGCTGGCTCTTTGACCTTCCCCCTGCCACCCGAGGGAGGAACAGCCCTGTTAGGCCACAGAGGAGGATATTGCAGCCAGTCCTGAAGACACCTGATAAGCTAGGATCAGACAGAAGGGGAAGATGACCTCCCCTATTTGTGGAATTGGAAAGGGGCAGGGAGGAGATGAGGAAGGGAGGGTGGGGTTGGGAGGGAATGAGGGAGTGGGATACATCTGGGATACTGAGTTAATAAAATGTAACTAATAATAAAAATAAATAAAAGTAGAGAAAAGAGCTCTTAAATGTCCACACTGCCACTTATAAAATATTTTTCTAAAATACTGTACTTGGAATTTCAAAACATCCCAATTCAGAAACTGATTCTTCCCAAGCCCATGCTTCAAATGCATGAGAAGCACAATACTAAGAAAACATTCTTTTTTTTTTTTTTTTACTACAATTCTGTTTTAATCATGCATAATCAACACTTCCTATATTCCTCACTAAGAGTATATAGGGATTAATTTTCTTATGTTTGCACAATGTTGGTTGTTTTCTGCTTCTTTGTTTTTGGTGACAGCTACTTTAATAGATACTAGGTTACTTGTTTTATTTAGTTATTAATATTTACTATGGGTTTATCTTCTAGTAATGATGCTGTTAATCCTCAGCGGCTGTAAAACCAAATCACCACACAGAGACTGGGTTTTTAGTTAACCTAGAACACAATGCTGGGCAATATTTACTCCCTCCTAAACCTCCAAGCCCTCAGTTTCCTAACATTTAGATTTCCCACATTTTACTTGCTTTTTGTGAAATCTTAGGTGTGGTTCATGCTTTAAGTCCTCCAAGCTCTCTCCTCCCCCTCTGCTCTCCTGGTGCTCTCCTCTCCTCAAGCTCCTCCTTCTCAGCCCTTCCTCTTCTCTAGTTCCTCCCCTCTTTCTTGTCCTCTGGCTCCTCCCATTGCACAACACTGTATCTAGTTGCTTTATTTGTGTCCTGTTTACACAAGAGTTGAGACAGGATGCTTATAGTGAGTATCACAATGCAATATCCAGGTTGAAACCAGAGAGTTGGGGGTGGGGAAGTCAGCATTTGAATTAATAAGGGTAAGGCATATACATTTTAAAAGAACATTATACCAACAGTTACTATTTCATTGAAGTATTGGTTTGCATTTCCCTCATCACTAGTCATGGTACACAGCCTATTTGTGAGTTCATTTGCCTCATTGGAACAATAATTATAAAATACCCTTAGAGGCCATTGTAAATTCCCTTTAGGATGAAAAAGAGGAGGCACACTGTTATAAGTTCAACAGAGCAGATGGTCTCCATAGATCTTCAGTAACCAAAACAAGGTATGTAATCATTATTTTCTCCTTATCTTTCTGTGAACATTTGTGTTGATAGATATATAAAGTATCAAATATTAAACACATTTTACATAATTAGCAATTACATTTACTTTCTGTTCTTATACAGTGTTGACTCTTATTTGTTTCATCTCATAGCACTTAACTGAGTCAAGAAGTTCTAGGAACTTTCCTCCTTTTCTTTAAAATATAATAACATTTTATAATTTCTTGAAAATCATGTGATATTCCAGTGAAATTAGTACTTTCTCATGCATAGAGTATATGCCTGAGGAGCTGGATAAGTCTACCAATTTCACAAAAGTAGCTTTTTCATTGCTATTTTTATTTGTCAGCTTGAGTATACTGCAGGTACTTAAATACTTAGCCAAAAACATACTAGCTAGTTTTAAGGTTTCTAAAATAAATAAATAAATAAATAAATAATAACATTTAATTAGTTGGTAGAATGGCTTCTTCTTAATTATTTGAAGGCTCATATAGAACAAAAAATCTACACATAGATTTCTTGTTGTTAGAGTAAATTGTAACACAAGCTTTACTTCAATCTACAGTTTGACTAAAACTATAGGATTGGTTTTCCTACTTCACAAACCTACTCAGGCTGGGCCTGACATTCAACTCTCATAGGTGTTTATCTTACCAGACCATCTCTAGGGTTTATCGGTCTCCACAATTGTGAGAAGCAATATCTTACCTCTTTGTTCACCCTCCACACACACACACACACACACACACACACACACACACAGAGAGAGAGAGAGAGAGAGAGAGAGCTTCAATGGCAGCATGGGCTATAAACAGGTATATGTACATATACGTAAACATATATATGTATATGTATGTTTATATTTGTTCTGTAAAATATATTTCTTTTTTAGTTAGTTTTTTTTTTGCCACAAACACACATATAGGATAGATAGATATAGCTAGATAAAATGATAGATAGATAGATAGATAGATAGATAGATAGATAGATAGATAGATAGGAGATATGGCATTTTGACCATGTCACGTGAGTTCTTTAGTTTCCTTCTCCTGAAGTACAACTCAGAAGAAGAGAAGGAGGAGAAGGAAGAGGAAGAGAAAAGAGGAGGACGAGGAAGAAGAGGAGGAAGAGAAGGAGGAGGAAAAGAAGGAAGAGGAGGAAGAGGAAGAAGAGAAAGGAGAAGTAAGAGGAGGAAGAGGAGGAGTGGTAACCAAACACACCTCTCTGACTTTGTGAACTGTGCAAGTGATGTTTGAAAGCTGGTGAGATTTGCAATTGCCCCCAGTGATGATATGCCCTGGCAAAGATCATTTGGCCACAAAGGGTATGTTCATGGACTTATACACAATGTGAAAAGGTGGCTCCAGGAATCTTAACTTGATGAAATACCTTCTTTATTTCTTTTCTTCTCAGGCTTTTCTTCACATATGCAAAATATAAACAGTAATATTTTTGCTTCAGGCATTTATGGAGACGCTTCTGCCTTAAAATGTTTGTGAATCGCTATTTTTTTTTAACAAAACTAGTAAAGACACAATACAGTTTATCAAATATTCTATACTGAATTTAGAGGAAGCATACAAAATGACTTAGGCTGTATATGTTTATGTGGAGGGGTGGAAGTGTATGTGTTCCCTCTATTATTGGGGATGAATTAACCTCAAATAGGGAACACACCTGGCAACTTTAAAGACTATTCCCCAAGCAAAAATGGTGGATGGCAAACAAAATATTGATTTTTGGAGATACTCTTCAATTTCTATTTTCCATTTGCTAGCAATACATATTGCTGAGTAACTTATGTGCATGTGTATATAAGATGCTACTGAGGCTTCCCACTCGTCAAAACACTCGTTTTTACATGCTGATGTTATCTGGCAGCTATAACCCTTTGTATATTTCCAGAGCAGTTCAAACCATCATTCTAAACACTTAGAGGTTTTGAATGTTCTTGCTAGGAGAATCATTGTAGCTAGTTACTCTGCCATTCCACTGGTATTATTTCTTGGTTGCTCTTTGTAGCAATATGGTTTGCCTGTTGTGTGGAAAGTCCTTAAGATTAGACTCTTTCTTAAGTTTAGTATTTTTCAGGAAGGCTTGAAGAATGGTTCTTTTCACTTTATAGTGTCAAGTTCATGTAAAATCAGTTGTAGAACATGTGACAATTCATATGCTGGTACATATGATTATTGTGTTCATATAATTCCATATGATTACTTATGTGATACATAAATCCTACCATGAGACCAAGCTGTAACCTCTGACCTGAGGGAGCTCAGAGCAGAAACAGAGTGGCTTTTCTCTTTTCTATCCTTATAATCAAACTTATATGGTACAGCTTACTGAGCATAAGGTTGATAAATGCCGTTGACTACTGTGACAATCAAGGAATGCGTTCATGAAAGGACTTCCAGATTCTCATTCCTGTTCTTGGCATCCCTGGCATCCTTGTCTGTCTATTTGCCCGATGATAATTTGAGGGAATTTTATTTTGTATTAAGTTATAAATGTTTAATCACAAGCCAGCTTTGGAAGTTATATAGGCACTTCTGGGTTAATATCAGAAATCAAACCTCAAGTGACCTTGAACTCAGAGCCTCATTTGAGAGCAAATCCAGATATGCAGAACATTAGTCTTGAGACTGATACTTTCTTCCTACATACCTTTTCTCCTTCCTATGTCATATCACACTATAAAAAGGAAGCATTTTGATCAAACACCTCACAGAAATGTTCCATTTGTTTGACTGGAAATATACCCACTATGTTTGCTTGCAAAAGAGAAAAACAAACAAAGAAAGAAACAAAACAACCCAGCAACAACTGGTTTCAGAAGAGTAATAAGAAAATTTTGATTGAGAACCATCTAGATGAATGGAATTAGTACTAAAATAAATGAACAAATGAAGCGATAATTCCAAAACTGTAAATAAGAAAAGCTAATAAAAGTGGAGAAATTCCTGTGCTGAGGAAAAGCATGGAGCACTGATATTAGTAAGATTTGAATCAAAAAACTAAAAGAAAAAAGTTCACAAGTTAAATTTATATATATATACATACATAGTTGTGAACTTTTTTTCCTTTAGCTTTTTGATATAACACATATACACATACGAGTTTTTCTTCTTTGTATATACACATATACACATATGAGTTTTTCTTCCCAGCAGCAGGCATTGCTACACTGACAAATAAAATAACAAACGACTCTTTGCAATTAGTAGAAGCCACATTAAGTAATGGAGCATGGAGAGGTGGCCATTCACCACAGTGAATTCTCCCCGGGGAACAATTATGTCCAGAATACTGGCTATCTCAGAGTTCTGGTTTTAGTTTATGAGGATATTTTCATGGAAACAGATAGGCAGATAACATTCAGTTCTCAAATGATCCTTGTAACATCTTACATAAAGTGAAATAGCAAAAATACTCAAGGCAAGAATAACACCAGTAAGGCTGGTCAGTAGTCTTGCATTTCTTATGTTCCACTTAAACTCCAAAGCTACAATGTTAGCTCGTTCTTCAGTGTATGGAATTCAAAGGAGAGCTTAATTAGCAGGCTCCATCCCACAAAAGGACCGTTCTGCATGATTAGCCTTACCCATCATTGTTTAAATATAATCCTGCCCTAAAGAGTGAGACGTTAATCCAGAAAATAATTAAGCAATCTAAGTAACAAATGAGATGCTGCCCTCCCAGTGGCAACAATGATCAAGACAAAAGAACACCTGAAAAACTGTAGCTACAAAGCAAAACCTAGTCGGAGGGAAGGCTGCATATTTACAAAATGACATTAACTTAAAGAGGAAATGATCTTTATAATTTTGTAAATCAACATGAGTAAAAATAATAATTTTTAAGGTAGCATTTCTTCTGGGCTGAGATGAAACTACATTAGAAACTGCTCCCTTATAAATGAGATGGGAAAAATCACTAAAAGGATTTGCTGTAAAGGTCAATATTCAATTAATGTAATTGCCGAGATCCTGACATGGGGCCTGATTTATGGATATTTGTAAGACTAAAATGTCCTGTTTTTTAGAAACCAATGTAATTTTTGCAGTTTGCGTCATAAGCTACAGCCTCATATATCCAAACTGATGAGGATTAGAAGGTACTCTGTGGCCCCGAAAGGCCAACCTCCCATCCACAGGAGATAATGGATTAATTTCAATTTGTGGGAACGCATCCAATTAAGAGAAGCTGAGGCTTTAATGGAAGTGACCCACCAATATGTAGGGTACAAGTCCCTCCTTCCTGGTAGCTGGACTCAGTTGAGAACTAAAAGACATGAGCTGTCAAAAAATAAAGGAGATTGATTAGTCAATAGTGATTATTAGCCCTATAACCTGACAAATGTGTCACTTTGAGTCTATTGAACAGTTAAAAGAGCAAAACGTAACATATGTATTATTTTCCCACTTAAGCTACTAGCTACAATTTCTAACTTCTCAGAGTGGTCTAAGTTATGTCTGAGTTTCCCAAGTATAAGCAAGTTGAAGGTCTTATGTGGTTGTTGACAGTTTTGATTCCACCCATCAGGGAACAAAACTTTAGTGAGGAAGACTAGACTCTATGAGGCATGGTTATTTTACATGATTGTTCCTAAGTACACATACATATGTGTTTCATCCTAGGATCCCAGAGGCAGAGAGCAAAGACCAGGGCCATATTCTAGGGTGGTAGAAAGTAGCAAGTAGGCCTGCTGTTAGTTCCAAATACAGCTTCTCTTATGGAGCTGTCCACTGAAACTGCACAAGGTGGGGATCTGCTCAGTAACTAGGGACCAAAGTTAAGTGGCACAGCTCTTTATACATGGTTGATAATGAAACTACCTACTAAGTAGATTTAACAGAGGTTATCTCAAGCAAAGAACACCTGTGTTTCTGTGCAAGGCTATGTCTCTATTTTTTTTTTTTTCATCATGCATCATTGCCAACTGACAGGGGATAATTAGGATAGAAGTCACTGTCTTCACTTTTAAAAGTTGAATGGTATAAAGGAGGGGCCATATTTATGGTTGTGAGCCTAACATTTAACTACTAAGCATCTCTCCAGTCATGCTATGCTCAGATGTGGCCAATTTGCAGGTCAGTCTCCATGTGGATCTTTGATTGAGGGGAGCAGAGGCTGCCTCTATCATGAACTCTGACTACTTACCCCTGATGATGCAGCCTTACCAGGCCACGGAGGAAGAGGATCCAAGCAGTCCTGATGAGACTTAACAGGTTATGGGCAGATGGCAATAGTGGAGAACTCCCCCTGTCAGTGGACTAGAGGAAGAGGATGGGGGGAAGAGGGGAGAAGGGTGGGACTGTGAGGAGTTGAAGGAGGGGGCTTCAATCAGGATACATAATGAATAAATTATGAAGAAAAACTTAAAGAAAAGAAAGGAAGGGTCATTATGTAATTTACAGATTCCATTTGCTACATGGAGGGCATAGAAGCTGAACAACTTAGAAATAGTTCTCTACTTCATTGTCAGATAAAGAACTCTTCTATAAAAAGACTTTTATTAAAACAGTTATATTTTTTCCTTATTAATCAGTATGAGTATCAAATATATATTATTTAGCCCCATAAAATTTTAAATGTTAAATAATTATAAAGAAAATTAAGACAAAGTTATTCTGGTTTTGTCTTCCAAAACATTGCAAAATATAGGATTAAATCATTAAAAGTAACCCACAAGCCAAGTAAAATCAAATACGGACTAAGATACAGGCACATGCTGACAGATTTGGGCAGCATCAGATGAACAGTCATTCATAAAAGACTTAAAGAAATCCATCTACTCTGGGTAATTGGAAACAGGAGTGAAGGTGCACTGTCAGGATCCACAGCATCCTCGCCTCATGAGAAAGTAGTGTTCAATGCTTCAATTCCAATAAAAATAAAGTTATGGAACCAACACAAAGGACTCACTATTCAGAAGCTGTCTCTGACCATGTTTAGGAATAGCCATTTACAAACCATCTGTCACCCGTGACGCTGTGAATCTGGTTTGTGTTCCCAGGACCAGCCTTTTCCTGTTTCTAACTGGGATGATAAATTCAGTAGCAAGAGAGGTGAGTAGCTTGTTTATGTCTGTGGCCTCAGCAATTCTGATTGAAATTTCCTTAAGACACTATATCATAATTTCCTTCTACATGTCTTGTTTACTCAACCCTGCCCATGCAAACTTAATTAAATCTCTCCCTGCCAAATTCATTTTCTGTTTCTCTCTCCTGACTCTTTTTTTTTTTTCCTCCTTGCCCTGTTGGCAGATCTATTACCTGTCCAAATTTACACAAAGTGTATCAATCCAATTTGGCATGTAATTATTGTACAAAATGTCTATACTGTGCAGTATAACTGAATATCGAGTGTAAAAAAATACAGCTTCTCACAGCAGAAATTTATCAAGTTAAGTTTTGAGTCTTGTGAGATACCATTACAGAGTTTTCCCATAAATCTTGTACTAACTCCTCCACCAGTCAATCCTGATTGCTACAAATGTGCATTTATAAGGTACATTTGATGTATAGTCATTTTGGGGGTATGTTGATGAAAGAACAAGGACCTTGGAAACAGAGGCCATAAAGTTGGAGAACTTAAGAATCAGATATGTTGACTTCCAGGAAACTGAATTGTTAGTACAGCTGAGTTGCAGAAATTAAAAGATAGCCTAATAATTTTATTGACATAGTCACTTATAGCAAAGTTTTCATACATATTTAGTTTCTTGAAAGTTCATTTTCAAAAGGAGACTGGGACTCAGAGGATAATCAGATCCTTAATATACATGAGGACAGAAGTCCAAGATTGCTGTAGAAGCATGGCAATTTTGCCAGTTACATCTTGCCTGAGAAATTCCCTGAAAATAATCAGCCTCTAAGCCTTTCTTTTCTAATTGTCAGTGTTACAGAATACAAAGGATATCATTGTTCCTTTTAATCCTTACAAAGAAGCAATCAAGGAGTAACAATGCTAAAATTTGAAAAAAAGAAAGCATAGAAATTATGTGGAAATGTGTTTAGTGTTATTGCTTAGAAAGGCCACAGGAATATGGACTGTTTTACAGTCTTATTTAAATGTTTATTACATACGAATATATGAACATGAGCCATAGACTCTTTAACAAAATCTCGAAAGGCAAACACGGAAACCTTCCTTCAAGTTGCTGGTCAGGAGTATCGAGGAGACTACTCTGATATATTGGTTATTGCCATTACACTTTGTTGCCAACATCCCAGAACACGAAGGTGTGACTCTGCTGCTGAACATCCCATAAACTTTGGATACAGGACTTGAAAAAAACCCAGCTGTAGCTATTGAAGCCTCCTCCAAGAGGACTAGTTTTCAGAGTAACAGAGGTTCTCTGCAAGCTGATAAGGGACAAAAGCCATCGTTATTTCTGCCCACATGTTAAATCTAGGAACCACAATTATTGCCTTGCTAATTTTCCCAGTAGTGCAACAGTGGCACCAGAATCTTGGAGGTAAGTAACAGCTGTCTAATTTATCTCATTGCCTACTCAGTAAGAGGGAGTTCGTGCCTGGTACTGTAAACCAAGGCAACTAGCACGTGGCTGAAGGGTCATAAGCAACCGAGGAGATTGTATCACTGCTATTTTTGTAAACCAATATAATTTCTCTCTATATTCTAAATGCTTACTATTTTCTCCAGACATAAATATACTTCTCAACACCCCATCAAAGAAGCTTCCTTTTTTGCAACACATGTAGACTACTGAGATCCAAAACTGGTCAAAATGCAGAAAATAAGTTACTCTTAAGTGCCCAATCCCAAACGGTGCATCTACCATGCAACACTTAAACCTAAAAGTTAGGGGATACCATGGAAGTGATGCAGAAAGCCCAAGACACTGTTGGGAGGTACTGTCTTCTAGATGTGGAAGTAAGTTTCACCCATGGAATCAACAGTATGTTTGCCTACACTGTATCTGCACAATGACTGATAACAAAGCATGCTAAAATGAATGGGCAAATCTCACAAGACACCCGCAATCGCCTGAATCTGAGAGATGCTGATGCAGTTTTCTTTAATGAAAATTTCCCTCACAGGTTATCCAATATCAAGTGGCCATCCCCAAACACGTGTACATATGAGCAACACTGAATATACTCAGAGGGTATGTGTATGTGTGTGTGTATGTGTTCACATGTGATACTAGTAATTTAAGAAGTCATCAAGGTGAGAGGAGGTATGGAGGCGTGGGAGGATTTGTAGGGAGATGGAAAAATGTAAATTTGTACTCATGTATAAAATTCTCTAAGAAATAATTTTAAATACAGGTGTAGATTATAAACTACACATATATTTTAAGTGTGATCTTATTTACTTTATTGTCATAAAATTTGCTATTTTGTAGATGAAATTGTAAAGTAGATCATGAGGTACATAGCACAAGCCGAAGAATTAGACAAAACAGGTGGTTGAACCCAAATGATGTGTACATTTTGACTCCCACATCCCCCCCAAAAAAGCATAGGATACTTGCCTTTTTCAATGTTTTCATTTAAATTATCTGAGAAAAATGAACACTGTCTCTAAAAAACCTATTTTATAACAATGCTGTCCTACTTTCTCTTGTTGTCTTTCTGCTGAATTGAACTCCTTGACTTTTGGCCAGCAGAAAAGAAAAGCACACATTTCTGGACCTGTAGCTTCTTCATCTTCCTTCTCATGCACTGAGATTGTCCTGCCACTCTGCCCCATCTCAGGAACCCAGTCTCCATGCCTGCTTCATCTTTAGTGCGTAGATACTAGATTTCATCTAATAAAATACATCTGCTTCACATGCGACTTTTCAGAAATTTTAGCATCTTAGGATCTACGTATGAATATTTCAGAGATCGAGGTTAACGCCGAAAAGAAGTTTCAGTCCAAGTATCAATTTAATTGCCCCTTGAAAATTGACGAACTTAGTTTATGAATATCTAATTCAGGATTAAGTACTGAAGAGAATTTCTTTTAATCATAGAATAAGCATAAATAAAGGTGTACATGACTCAGGCAAAGCTTTGGATGATTAAACTGTGGAAATGAGTGTGCTTTCATACATTCCATCAATTACACTGAAGAAGTAAGTGTGTGCTGAAATCTGATTCCTTCTTTATCCCAAATGGATTCTGACTTTCTATAGTTTTCTTATATCTATTCAGGCAGACAAGATGATTTCTTTCTTCACCAATTGCAGCATATGGTCTTTTTTTCATTTTTTAGTTTTTATTAATTACAGTTTATGCACTTTATTTCCCAGCTGTAGCCTCCTCCCTCATCCCTCTTCCTCATCTCTTCCTATGACCCTTTCCAAGCCCACTGATAGTGGAGGTCCTCCTCCCCTTCCATCTGACCCTAGTCTATCAGGTCTCATCAGGAGTGGCTGCATTGTCTTCCTCTGTACCTTGGTAAAGCTACCCCCACCTCAGGAGGAGGAGATCAAAGAGCCAGTCAATGTGTTCATGTTATTGAACACTTTGACTTCTCCTTACTAGGGAACCCATTTGGAGACTGAGTTGCTATGGGCTACTTCTGTGCAGGGGTTATAGGTTATCTCCATGCATGGTCCTTGGTTGGAGTATCAGTCTCAGCAAAGGCCCCTGAGCCCAGATTTTTTGGTTCTGTTGCTCTCCTTGTAGAGCTCCTATCCCCTTCAGGTCTTTCTATATCCCCCTTCTTTCCTAAGATTCCATGCACTCTGCCCCATAGTTCAGCATTGAGTCTCAGCAGGGGCTTCAATACTCTTCTGGGTAGAGTCTTTCAGAGGTCCTCTTTGGTTGGCACTTGTCCTGTTCCCTTTTTTATCCCTCTATGGAGCTGGCAAGAAGGAGTACGCTGTGTAAGAAGATCAATCCACACTCAGATAGACAAATGGACAGGCATCATATGGTCTTTACTTATATAAACTATGGAATAGTTTATTATCTATATTATGTTATTGATACTCTAGCTTCAACAAACCTTCCCTCTGTCACCATTTGTAATAGTCTCCTTAAGATACACGTCTTGACTCGACTATCTGATCAACTAGGAAAATATTGACTCACATATCACCCAGGCTGACATGGACATATACCAATTTGGACATGTTGAATAGGTTCTGAGCATTTCTGTCCATCTAGAACTTCCCTTCCCTGTTTATATATGCAAATCTGTTTCAGACTTCAGCCCTGGCATGGTGGTGAAATATCCAGATTACATCTTTTCTTCATTGATTGTGACACTATCTTATGAATTCCTGAGTGTTTTATGTATCATTCATGAGTCTTGCAAAGACTGAAAGGAATATATTTGCACAGTGTTAGGCATGTTGTATGATGTTTAGGAAGGGAAGTTATTGTCATAGCTAATTATGATTTTGTTTGCTTTCTAGGTCTTCACACTTCACGCATCTTGTGTAATTATATGAATATAATGGAAGTCATGTTTTGTCATCTCCCTGACTAGCAAGGTGTCATATCTGGTATACAGTGAGTGAAAATGACTTAAATATAAACATTCTCCAATTGTTTTCATGTACTTGAATATTTCACTTCTGCAATGAATTCATCTTTTTATTAACAAATTTGTTGAAATTTATATATAAATGTCCTACATAATGAAACTAATATTAATTATGGTGTGTACGTTCTCACACATGGAACAATCTTTCTATGAACCTTGGTATAACTTAGCTAAGTTTAGAGTATGCTTAAGAACCCTGTTTAAAGCCACTAAGTGTGGTTTAAGAATTCTGGAATGCCATTGATTTTCCTGTATGTTTCTTAATTTTTCTTTAGAGCTACATAATGTTCAGTTTTGTGTAAGTATCATGTTTCCCTTACCTATTAATCTGTTAATAGACATCTGAATTAGTTCCATTTTTCAGATAG
Organism: Psammomys obesus; assembly: GCF_907164565.1. Taxonomy (NCBI): domain Eukaryota; kingdom Metazoa; phylum Chordata; class Mammalia; order Rodentia; family Muridae; genus Psammomys; species Psammomys obesus. The sequence continues at coordinate 5,517,414 of NW_026596051.1, forward strand.
TATGAATAGATCAGAAATGAACATGGATGTATCTCTATAGTAGGATGACCGAAGTAACTGAGGCCAACAAAGACAAGTTATCACATATTTTCTCAAACCATTTGTTTTGTGTTCAGTAGGAAGCATATGTCAAAACAAGGAAATTAAAAGGGACCATTGTAGTGATGGTAGATTTACCAAGGCATTTTGGATAATAGATTACAGGTAGCATGAAAATAAGGAAATAAAATACTAAGGGTCTAAAGGTTTTACTGAGGATGGTGCAGGTGATTTGCAGATGCCAGGAAGTAGGGAAGATAGTCAACCTAAAGAAAAGATGTATAAAAAAGCTATATGGAAATTTATTATCTTGAAACCAAAAATATAATTGAAAGATAAAATGCAGTAAGATGAATTAAGAGGTATGGGGAGATCCTGGGTGTTGAAGGTTTAAACAGAAAATGGAGATGGGACAATGATAGAGAAAAGTACTTTCTTTGCGTTGACTAATCAATATTAAGGATATTTGAAAATCTTTATAAAAAGCCCACTAATAACCAAAGCAATTTCAAAACATAATTTAGAAAACAAAGTTTGAGCAGAAATATATTTCATGGATAGACAGTGCTTCTCTTAGATGACATGAATTATTAAATAAAAATTATAGTTAAATAGTTAACTAGTTAAATCATATTAAATAAAAACCATAGGGCACCTATTAGTTACTCATTGGTCAAAGAGGCCCAAAGATCTCAAGAATAACATAAGATATGACCATTGCTCTTTGTTATTTGTGATGACTATAGGGTAAGACCCTATTGATGAATATGTATTCACTTTAGATGCAGGTCATAGAAAAATGAAGTTCAAGCCATCTGAGAAATTACCTTTTTCCTGCATAACTTTTAAAGTGCCAGAATGAGATTGGTGAATAAAGGGTATCAATGATCTTACCCGACATTGGGCCCTTCATACTAAAAAACCAGACAGGACAGTCAAAATATGCCCATTGTGAAATAATGACATGGCTGTTATGGGGTAGCCAACTGCTTTATAATTGGATTTGATGCCTGCTTCACAGTACATAATTCATTCCTAATACTGTAAACCTGGTCAAATACCTTTGAGTTGACAAGTAATTGGCCCAAGGTAGAGCTACAGTTGTTATTTTGTTAACTTATCATTCTGTAAATATTAATTCTAAATTTTTATGTTTATATCCACATACCTGTGCTGCTCTCAATTTCATCCAGAGAAGGTACTTTTTTCACCAGTGGACCTCAGTCAAAATGGAGAATTATATTACTGAGAATATGTAACTATGTGTACTTACCTCTGAGTGGCAGCATCACAAAAACATGAAGTAGAAAAAAATGTAAAAGCTGGAGGATGGAGAAGGACGTCTTTAAAATATTGTCTTTTAGATGTAATGTGAACATTGTAGTCATTTACTCACAGGATCTGTGGTTAGTGCAAAAGAAGTCCAAAAGATTAAGCCATCCAAAATACCAGCATATATTAGGGAGGCCCCACCTTACATGGGAGATATTGCTAGCGCTAAAGGAAGGAAAATCATTCTTGCTTGGACATGTGGCCACTAGTAGTTTTCCCTTGTACCAGAGGCTGGGCCCATGCCCATTCATATACAGGAAATGCTAATTGAACTTAGTAGGCTACAGTGTCATCATAGGCATAAACCTATACATGATATACAAAAATTATTTTCAAGGATAAAAATACATGTTCTAGAAATGATGTATTGTCAGATCAATGTGGAGAACATTTGAACAGCCAAGCAATGAAGAATGAATGCAAAAACTTTTATGAATCGTTCATAAAATAATGTCCAACACTGTGAAGTGAGACATGGCTGGCAAAATTTCTTTTGTTATTCTTTAGGCCAATGTGATTTTGTTTGTTTGTTTAGTTGGTTGGTTGGTTGTTTTGTTTTTATGACCTTGCTTGGTTCCAGAAACATCACTAGAGAGAGAGAGAGAGAGAGAGAGAGAGAGAGAGAGAGAGACTGGCAGTGTTAGGGAACTGAAACTTGTAACTTATGTTTTAATCCAGGGTTGTTATGGAAGTTTCATATGTCATTCTTTCTTGTCCTTCCCTCAATGTCTGCAGACCCAGGAATGGCTTGCTTAGATATAACTTAATCAATGCTCTATGATGTTTGTACAACCTGAGCTGGATTTTCTTGAACTAAACACAAGTTTCCCCATCTCTAAGTATAAAGTACCCATTCATTATCCTTAGCCTGAACCTAATAACCAGAGACATTGCTCATCTCTATAGCTTACCTTACATAGAACCAAGAATGAAGTTTATTTCTAACAGAAAATTAGTGAGTATGATTATGCATATCTACTTAAACACAGTTATTATAATTATGTTACGCTAAAATAATACAGACTTTTCAGATGTCTATTTTTGGATATTTTTATTATTTTTTTAAAGAAGGAAATATTAAAGTTTTGAATAGGTGATAGAAAATAAGCACTTTGATAAACATATTATTCTTTCTTTTTAATTTATTACTGTGAAAAAATTAAAATTGCTTTAATTTTTAAGAAATGTAATTTTCAATGTAATAGAAACTGTTATAAACAGACCTAAAAGGTCTTCAAGCCTTTGATGCATTCTAAGTGATTAACAAAACAATTTACATCAATTTTAAAAATATACAAATGAGGTAACTGTTTTCCCATCAAAAATGAATGCTTTGAATGCTAAGGAGATGAATCAGGGGATAAAGCACTTCTAGTGAGATTATTAAGAATACAATTTGGATACCAAGAAGCAATTTATAATCCAGGTAGATATGATTATACTTGGTCTACAGTTCTAGCAGATGTGGGAGGCAGAGACAAGAAATTACTGGAGAAAGATGGCTAGCTAAGCCACAAAGGCAAGTTCCAGATTTAACAAGAAACCATGCTTCTGTATTTTCTCCCTCTAAACATGGAACAGGTCAGGAGCCTGCCATAGAGGGCCTCTGAAAAACTCTACCCTGAAAGCAAATTTTGAGATTCAGCCAAACTTTGAGCAGAGTGCAGGGAATCTTATGAAAGAAGGGGAAGATAAAAAGACCAGGAAGAGACAGAAGCTCCACAAGGAGAGCAACAGAACCAAAAAATCTGAGCCCAGGGGCCTTTTCTGAGACTGATACTCCAACCAAGGACCAAGTATAAAGATAACCTAGAACCCCTACAGAGATGTAGTCCATGGCAGCTCAGTATCCAAGTGGTGATTCCCTAGTAATGGGAACTGGGATTGTCTCTAACATGAACTCAATGGTTGGGTCTTTGATCACCACCTGCTAAGGGGTGTACAGCCTTACCAGGCCACAGAGGAAGACAATGCAGCCAGTCCTGATGAGAACTGATACTCTAGAGTCAGATGGAAGGGGAGGAGGACCTCCCCTATCAGTAGACTTGGAGAGGGGCATGGGAGGAGATAAGCGAGGAAGTGTGGGAGAGGGAGGGTGGATGTGGGAGGGGATGAGAGAGGAGGCTAGAGCTGGGATATAATGTGAGTAAACTGTAATTAATAAAAAAAAAATTAAAGAAACCATGCTTCAATGTATAAGGTAAACTTGTTTGAGGAAGGCAATCAGCATGAACATCATGCCTTCTCTTTCTCTCTTTCTTTGTCTCTCATACACAGACAATTTGTATGCACATGCATGCAATCAAAAAATCACACATACATGTGCAATACATACATACACATTGAAAAAAATTTAAAGTCTTGTTAAGTTTGATATTTTCCATTATTTTTTCTTTCTAGTAGTTGATTTACTTGAAATTTAATATTGCATGACTACAGATTTTCTTTTATCTTTTTTCTTTTATTATTATCATTTATTACAATTTATTCAGTTTGAATCCTGGCTGTGTCCTCCTCCCTTGTCTCCTCCCAATCCCACCCTCCCTCCCTCTTCTCCCCCTGTGCCTCTCCCCTAGTCCTCTGATAGGTGAGATCTTCTTCCCCTTCCATTTTACCCAAGTCTATCAGGTCTCATCAGGAGTAGTTGCATTGTCTTCCTCTGTGGCTTGGCAAGGCTGCACTCCCCAGAAGGAGGTGATCAGAGAGCCTATCACTGAGTTCATGCCTGAGAAAGCCCCTTATTAGAAGACCCTCTTGGAGACTGAGTCTATAGGCTACATCTGAGCTCTGGTTTTAGCTCCTCTCCATGCATTGTCCTTGGTTGGGGTATCAGCCTCTGCAAGGTCCCCAGGACTTAGGGATTTTGTTTGTTTTGTCTTTGTCTTTGTCTTTGTTTTTGTTTTTGTTTTATTTGTTTGTTTGTTTGTTTGTTTGTTTTGGCTCTGTTGGTCTTCTTTTGGAATTCCTGTCCCTTCCTGGTCTTTATATCTGTTCCTTCTTTCATAAGATTACGTGCACTCTGCCCAAACTTTGGCTGACTCTCAACCTCTGCTTCAATTCCCACGGATATCATGAAATTTGCAAGCAAATGGTAAGAACTAGAAAAGATCATCTTGATTGAGGGAACCCAGAAGTGAAAGACACACATAGTATATACTCATAAGTGGATATTAGCCATATAATATAGGATAAACATACTAAAATCTACACTCCTAAAAAAGCTAAACAATAAGGAAGACACTAGGGAAAATGTTCAATCCTCATTCGGAAAGTGTAATGCGATTTTCTTTTATCTTAACATGTGTCATTGAGCAAACTTTCCTTAAGTAGCTACATGCCTGTCTGATTTAAACACAGCAATGTACAGCCTTGTAGGTCCCTGTACTCTAGAGAATTATAATGACAGTACACATATAACAGATGGTATAGTAGGACTAAGCTATTGCTAATCAGGCTTGTCACAGCTGGCAATTTCTAAAGTCACTTTTGCTGCCCATATCTTTCTTGGTACATAAAACCTACTTTTGAAATTGCTGATTGCTTCAATCCACTAAAATATTCTGGCATCCACCTGTATCTATTTCCTGCTTTCCGGCCAAACTCTATGATTTCTAGCTTTGATTAGACATCAGTGCTGATTCTGACTTAATGCTATCTTCATGACTCTAAATATCGAAGTGGAAGATAATGCATCCTGAAACAAGTATTCTTGATTCTCATAATGTGTAAAAATTAGGAAATAGCAACTTCTACCCAGTGCTTAACTTCATATAAAAATCTTCATTTATAGACTCAAAGTTATAGCTAAAGGGCAAGGCCATGTCTATAAGCTCAGCATGCTGAGGATGCCAACCTACCTGTCATGGGATTTGTTGAAGATATGCCAAAATCAATACAAAAGCTTAGGATGCTATTTTAGTAATTGCTCACCTATGACACTAAGAAAAGATGATACCAGGAGTTATTTGTTCACATTGAAAGGAAGTAGAAGAATGTCACTTAATGTTTTGAAATCTGCTGTAATGTGCGCCAGATAGTTTGGAGGTGGAAGCAGGGTTCAAGATTATCCTCAGCTACACAGTGAGTTTCACGCTAGGCTGGAAAAATATACAACCTGTCTTTTTAAAGATCAAACAAATAAGTTTTTGAAATCTGATGAGTGTCTTAGTGCCATAAATTTTATTTTGGAAGGGGAAATATTACATAAGTGAAATATTACTTTGTCATTGTAGTCAATCTTTCCTTTCCTCCCTTTCCTCTCTCTTTCTCTTTTTCTTTCTCTCGTTTTTTAAAGAAAGGACGTTAAGCTAGTTTGCCTGCAGCTCATCACTTCGTTGACAAGGCTGGCCTCGAATTCTCAAAGAATGAGCCACCTGCATCTGTCTCTGCCTCACAAGTGTTGCAATAAGAAGCATGAGCCACAAAGCCAGGTTTTAACATTATAGTGAACATTATGATATGGCTACTATTTCTTCATATGAGGCAACTTCCTCAATCCAAGACCTTGAATGAAAACACAGAGTAATAGTTGGACACAGTGATCAGATCACAAACACACACTCACAAATGATCTTACCCAGGGTAAACCTAGTCTTTGACTTTCAGAGTCACAACATTTCTAGAATCATCATGCTGTTTTAGGAATGCACGGTCTTTATATCCATCTTTTCTAGTCACCTCAGATATTCTTCACTGTTGTGTGAATTTTTACTTTATTCAGTGTGTCACATGAGGCACTAAAAGGTTGATAAGTGTGCTTAGGACAGCTCTCCATTTTCAATGTCTGCTTTAAAGTGAAAGAAGAAAAAAGATTCTGAGAAAGAAACAAACCATTACTGTTACATTAAAAAAAAAACCTTTCCATTTTTTTCCTAAAGATATAGAAATTTTTTATCACTATATCAAAGAAAAGACATCATCACAAACACAGGTGTATATTGAATTTGCAGGTCACCCAGCACCCATCATTTTCTAGGTTCACCTCACAACATTGGGCACACACCAGTAACTCTTTTTCTGGTTTAGTAAGCACAAAAACATTACCTGAATAGCAAATTCGGTTTATGTTTTCTGCAAGGTGATTATTTATGCAAGTTTACCTCAATGATAACATTTTATCGCTGTACTCAAAATTTTATCCTAAGTTTTCCTCTGACATCAAGAGAAACAAAAGCTCAGCATAATGTAGCAAGACTGAGCTAATGGAACTTAGAGGTGCAAGGCTCATATGTACAAAGATGCACAGACCCACAGAGACATTTCTACAGCACATACAATTTCAAAATTCTGTATCATTGGAAGACGAAAACTGCCTTTCCATTAATTTTTCTGGTCACTGCTCTGGTATTTCTCTGGAACTCCCGTTTGAGTGTTTATCCTCCATGCCTTTTATCTTCCTTTCATCATTTTGACTTGTTCTTTGTATTTTACCAATAGGTCTAGAAACTTCCCAAGATGGAGACACCCAGCACATACTGTGCCTGAGGAGCAGAAGATTAGAGACTGCAGACCCAGTGGCCTGGTTCCTAACTTCAAAATGCCAACATGTATGTTTCCTGGATGGGAGGAGGCAGCCTGCGAGCCGAAGTTGCACAGTTCCTGCCCCATGCAGACAACTCCAGGGTCCAAGAGTCACGCATGATCCTAAGCTCCCGACACCTTGTACCTTGTTCCTATGCAAACAGGACTCCCAAAAGCACAGCTCCAGCATCAGGACCCCAAACTCCTCCCGCCTAGCTGAGGACACCTCCTGGATACCACGGATTGTGTCCCAAACTCCTGTCATGGTTCTACTGGTACTCCTGCTGAGGCCAGCTGGACCAAAGGAGCATGAAGGGTCCCCAATCCAACATGACAGTATCCAGCGAAGCCGGAGTACCAGGAAACAGAATATCAGGCCACTGCTGAGTATAAAACGCCAGCAACCCTTGGTGTTTTCCCAGAGAAAGGAAAGGATCCCAGCTACCAGATTCACAGAGTACCACTTTCAGAGCTCTCAGTTACTCCCGCCAGCCTGAAGATGACTCCGGATATGTGCAGATCCAGCCTGCAATTCACAGACCTACTAGATACCTTGAGCAGACAGGCAGGACCTCACAGGATCACACAGGTTAGAATCTCCCACTGTAGTTTTCTGCCTATAGGTCCAACTAAGTCACAACCAGCAGAAGAGTACTGTAGGCTATGACAGAAGATCAAACTCCCCTGCCCACAGTCTAGGGCTCCTCCTAAATGCCCGAGAAGACCAGGTTCCAGTAACAAACAGTAAACCAGGGGCAACATCTAAAGGCCATCATAAGAATGCAATAAAAAAGGGAGCCTTGTGGAAGAGTGGGAGGAAGGATAGAAAGACCAGGAAGGAACAGGATCTCCACAAGAAGACTAACAGAGACAAGTAACCTGGGCCCAGGAGTGCTTTTAAAGACTGAAACACCAACCAAGGACCAAGTAAGGACTGGACCTATGTCTCCAACACATATAGACGTGATGGACAACTTGGTCTTGATGTGAGTTGTCTGAATGGTGCCTCTGGCAGCTGCTTTGATATTTAAATCTCAGCTGAGAGACTGCTTTTACCAGACCTTCACTAAAGGCAGGGTATAATTTGCAAGCCCATCTCCTTTTGTTTGTGAAAGCAGTTGGGATAGCTTGTAAGGATCACACCTCTTCCTCAGGCTCCTCATGGAAATTAAACCATTGTTCTGAGATGTTTCTACTCTGGCTTAAAACCTCTACAATAAGAAGACAGTTACGGCTAAGGGCTGGCGGTTGCAGCTAGGAGAGTTGCTGCTAGAGGCTAAAGGCTTTTTGCTGTGGCTGTCGAGTCAAGACCTTCTTAAAAAAGCCTCATGTGTGCTGTGTGTTATTTTATTAATTTTAATCCTCACTCCCGACTCAAGAACCGTTGACTCTGCTGGCTGGCTCTGGCAGTGAGTTCCCTAACAAGGGGAGAGGAGACTGACTGTCTCGTGCACATGCTTTTCGATCACGTCCCCTGGCTGGCCTGCCTGGCCAGACACCTGAGGTAGAGATTATGCTCCATCTCGATAGTAGGTAATGTGGTGGGATGGATAGGTGGGGAGCTCCCCTTTTCTGAGAGATAGGGAGAACAGGGTATATATGGGAAAGAGGAAAGAAGGTTAGGACTGGGAAGAGAGGCAGGAAGAGGCTACAAGTGGGTTGTAAAGTGGAAAAAATAAATGAAGTTTAAAAAATACGAAAAACTAAAACTAAAAACAAGGCAATATGGCAACAAGCTCTAGATATCCTAACACAGCTGAAACATGGGAAAATGACCTTGAATCTATGCTTATGAAGCTGGAAGAAATCTTTAAAGAGGAATCAAATAAATCCCTCAAAGAAATACAAGAAAATAGAATCAAACAAACTGATGCCTGTAGAAGGAAACTAATAAATTACTTAAAGAAACACAGGTAAACACACACAAACAAGTGAAGGAAATGAGTAAAACTGTTCAAGATCACAAAATAGATATTAAACTAATAAAGAAAACACTATTTGAGAAAATCCTGGGGGTGGAAAATTAGGGAAGACAACAGGAACCACAGGGGTAAGAATCACCAACTGAATACAAGAGATAGAGGAGAGAATCTCAGGCATAAAAAATACAGTTGAAGAAATCAATACATTTATCAAAGAAATTATTACATTGAAAAAATTCCTAACATGAAACATTTAAGAAATCAAAAGCGCCATGAAAAGACAAATCTTTTTTTTTTAATTTTATTTTTTTCTTATCAGTTACACTTTATTAACTCTGTATCCCAGCCGTGTCCCAATCCCACCCTCTCTCCCTCATCTCCACCGTGCCCCTTTCCAGGTCCACCGATGGGGGAGACCTCCTCCCCATTCATCCGATCCTGTTTTATCAGGTATCTTCAGGACTGGCTGCAAAGCCCTCCTCTGTGGCCTAACAGGACTGCTCCTCCCTTGGGGGGTGGTGAGGTCAAAGAGCTAGTCATTGAGTTCCTGTTAGAAATAGTCCTTGTTCCCCTCACTATGGGAAACCAATTGGTTACTAAGCTACCGCAGGCTACATCTGAGCAGAAGTTCTAGGTTATATCCATACATGGTCCTTGGTTGAATGTCAGTCTCTGAAAAGACCCTGTGCCCAGTTATATTTGGTCCTTGTGGAGCTCCTATCCTTTCCCCATCATACTAACTTCCCTTCTTTCATATGATTCCCTGTACTCTGTCGAAGGTTTGGTCATGAGTCTTTGTATCTGCTTTGAAAACACTGCTAGTTAGAGTCTTTCAGATGTGCTCAGTAGACTCCTGTCATAAGTTTAATGCACATCCCATCTGTCTTTCTAAACGAGGATTGATCATCTTACCCCATGTCCACTCTCTTGATTATCTTTTTTAGGTGTATAGCTTTCATTATGTTTGTCATATATTATAGGTCTATATAAGTGAGTATATACCGTGTTTGTCTTTCTCCTTCTGGGATATTTCACTGAGAATGATCTTTTCTAGATCCCACCATTTGCCTGCAAATTTCATGATTTCCTCCTTTTTGATTGCTGAGTAGTATTCCATTGTGTAAAAATACCACAATTTCTATACCCATTCCTCCGTTGATGGACATCTGGGTTGTTTCCAGGTTCTGGCTATTACAAATAAAGCTGCCATAAACATGGTTCAGCAAGTATCCCTTTTGTATACTTGAGCAAAGTTTGGATATATACCTAGCAGTGGTATAGCTGGGTCTTGAGGAAGCGCTATTCCTAATTGTCTTAGAAAGCGCCAGATAGATTTCCAGAGTGGTTGTACCAGTTTACATTCCCACCGGCAATGGAGGAGGGTTCCCCTTAGCAGCAAACCAAGTAATCCAATTAAAAAATGGGGAACAGAGCTAAACAGAGAATTCTCGACAGAGGAATATCAAATGGCAGAGAAATACTTAAAGAAATGCTCAATCTCATTAGCCATCAGGGAAATGCAAATCAAAACGGCCCTGAGATTTCACCTTACACCCATCAGAATGGCCATGATGAAAAACTTAAGTGAGGACACATGCTGAAGAGGTTGTGGAGAAAAAACAAATCTTAACACTTAAAGAAGACCTGATAAACTAGGGTCGGATAGAAGTGGAGGTAGACCTCCCTTATAGATAAGCTTGGAGAGGGGCATGGGAGGAGAGGAGAGAGAGAGGGTGGGGTAGGAAGGGAATGAGGGAAGGGGCTACAACTGGATGCAAATCGAATAAAATGTCATTAATTTAAACAAATGAAAATTTAATTAAAAAAGAAATGCTTAACTTCCTTAGTCATAAGAAAAATGCAAATCAAAAGGACTCTGATATTTCACCTTACAAACATCAGAAAGGCTAAGACCAAAATTCATGTGACAACACATGCTGGAGAGTATGTGAGAAAAGGGAACCCTCCTCTGTTGCTGATGGGAATGTAAACTTGCACATCCACTTTGGCAATCAATCTGGATTAAGAATCATGCTACCTCAAGTCCAGCTATACAACTCCTAGGCATTTATCTGATGACTGCAAGGAAATACAGAACTAGAACAAATTTTATGTTTAGCATAATTAGAGAGAGGAAATTATTGAATAAAAATGATAGCTTACTGTCAACACTAAATATTTACAGTTAGAATACAAACAGAAATAGGAAATACATTATGATTGAAAGAAAAAAATAAAAAACTTCAGCCTTCAGATCCATGCTGAAATGAGCAAAGAACTTCATTATACTTGGATGATAAAAGTAATGCCTATAAAATCATGAAATATTTAATGATATATAAAGCCTGAAAGCATAAAACCTGGACATCTTGATGAATTATGGAGCAATAAATGAAGTGTGTGTGGTCGGGGGGGGGGGAGTGGTAGAGGAATGTGAGTGTGAGTGTGAGTGGGTGAGTGGGTAGGTGTTACATAGGTATGCTTTCATATAAAAATACATCAGCCTGGAAGTACATTTGAAGATTTATGATGTATTTCACAGTTTAGATGAATGCTAATTTTCCTGGACATCAATCATATCTTTAAAAAACTATAAATGTAATTTATATTTAAACTATAATTCATTGAATAACTTAACATAAGCATCATTTTAAATTTATGTGATTATCTGTTTAAAGCCAAAGTTTTGGATCCAGTCACACATACCTTTTTTGTTCATGTAATTTAAAACATATTTTCTCTGGAAATATTAGTTCATACTGTCTCCCTACCAAGTGTTTGAGTATGCTTTTGTCAGCATGTCCATGTGAAACACGTTACTGTCTTTCACTCTTACAAATAATTTTCTGTATTATCCATTGATGGAAAATACAACCATACAGCTAAAAAGCAGCATTAAGAACACAATCAACAAAAGCCAGGGCACTATGGCATCACCAGAACTTAGTTCTCCTACTGAAAGCAGCCCTGTATACCCTACCATAACTGAAATACATGAAAATAACCTAAAAACAATGCTTATCAAGATAATGGAGGCCTTTAAAGAGGAAAGGAATAAATCCCTTAAAGAAATATAGGAAAATACAATCAAACAGATACAGGACTTTAAAGAGAAAGTGAATAAATCACTTAAAGAAATACAGTAAAATAAAATCAAACAGGTAACAGAAAGAAAGAAATAAATCCCTTAAAGAAACTCAGGAAATGAGTCTCATCATCTGCTTTGCTACCTTGCTGGATAGAGTCTTTCAAGGGCCATCTGTGGCAGACTCCCATCCTGTCCCTGTCTTCTCCCACTTCCAATGTCTATCCTGTTTGTCCTTCTGAATGAGGATTAAGCATCTTCCCCAAGGTCCTCCTTCTTGTTTAGTTTCTTTAGGACAATAGATTTTTAATATGTTTATCCTATATTACATGACTAATATGCGCTTTGGTCAGAGTGCAGGGAATCTTATGGAAAAATTGGAGATAGAAAGACCTGGAGGCAACAGGAGCTCCACAAGCAGACCGACAGAGCCAAAAATCTGGGCCTAGGGGATCCTGCAGAGACTGATGAATGAACCAAGGACCATGCATGGAGAAGACTTGGACACCCTGCTCAGAATTAGCCCATGGGCAGCTCTGTCTCAATGGGTGTTCCCTAGTAAGGGGAGCAGGGGCAGTCTTTAGCATGGACTTGGTTGCCTGTTCTTTGATCACCTCCTCCTGGTGAGGTGGCCTTCCTAGGCCATGAAGAAAGAGATTCCAGACAGTCTTGATGAGATATCATGGGCTAGAATCAAATAGTAGGGGAGGAGCACTTCCCATAATAATGGACTAGGGGAGCAGCATGTGAGAAAAGAGGGAGGGAGGAGGATGGGACTGGGAGGAGATGAGGTAGGAGACTATAGCTGGGAAAAAAGTAAATGGATTGTAAATGATAATAGTACTACTACTAATAATAATAAAGAAACACAGGGAAATATAAACAAACAGGTGAAGGAAATGAATAAAATGGTTCAAGTCCTAAAAGAGAAATAGAAACAATTAAGAAACACAAACTGAGGAAATCCTGAAGAGGAAAAACTTAGGAAATTTTGGGAATAAAACTGGAACTATATAGGTAAGCATCACAAACAGAATACAAGAGTTGGAGAAAAGAATCTCAGGAGTGGAAGGCACAGCCGAAGAAATCAATATATCTGTCAAAGAAAATGTAAAATCTAAAAAAAACCCTGACACAAAATAGCTAAGAAATAAAGGTCAGTATGAAAAGATGAAACCTAAGAATAATGAGAGAAGATTCCCAGCTCCAAGAACAAGTATTTTCAACAGAATTATAGAAAAAAAAAATTCCCCAATCTAAAGAGATGCCCATAAACATATAAGAGGCCTACAAAACACTAAGTAGATTAGACCAGAAAAGAAATTTCTCCCATCACATAATAAGTAAAATACTAAATGTACAGAAAAAAATAGAAATTATTAAAAGCTGCAAGGGAAAAATGTCAAGTAACATATGAAGGTAGACCTATCAGAATCACAGCTGATTTCTCAACAGTGACTATGGTTGGAGTATCAGTCTCATAAAAGACCGCTGGGCCCAGATATTTTGGTTCTGTTTGTCTTCTTATGGCATTTCAGTTCCCTCCAGGTCTTTCTATCTCCCCCTTCTTTCTTAAGATTCCCTGCACTCTGCCCAAAGTTTGGCTCTGAGTCTCAGCATCTGCTGCTATACCTTCTGAATCTGGGTTACCTCACTCAGAATGGATGATCTTTTCTAGCTCCATCTATATGCCTGAGCAGTTCATGATTTACTTGTTTTTAATTTCTGAGTAGTATTCCACTGTGTAAATGTACCACATTTTCTTTATCCATTCTTCAGTTGAGGGACATCTAGGTTAATGCAGTTTCTGGCTAGTATGAATAAAGCTGCTAAGAACAAAGTTGAGCAAATGTCCATGTATGCCTAAGAGTGGTGAGATGGCTGAGTCTTGTGGTAGAGTTGTCCCCAGTTTTGTAAGAAAGTACCAGATGGATTTCCAGAGTGGTTGTGCAAGTTTACATTCCCATCAGCAATGGAGGATTGTTCCCCTTTTTCCACATTCTCTCCAGCATGTGTTGTCACTTGAGTTTTTAATCTTAGCCTTTCTGATGGGGATAAGATGGAATCTCAGAGCCATTCTGATTTACATTTCCCTATGACTAATGATGTTGACCATTTCTTTAAGTGCTTGTATGCCATTCAATATTCCTCTGTTGAGAATTCTTTGCTTAGGTCTACAGCCCATTTGTTTTCTTTTATTACTATCATTTATTACAATTTATTCAATTTGTATCTGAGCTGCGGCCCCCTCCCTTGTCTCCTTCCAATCCCATACTCCCTCCCTCTTCTCTCCCTATGCAGCTTCCCTAGTCCATTGATACTTGAGGTCTTCCTCCCCTTCTATTTGACCTTAGCCTATCAGGGTCTCATTTTTTAATTGGATTATTTTATGTACTTGTTTTTAATATCTTGAATTTTTCATATATTTTAGATATTAGCCCTTTGTCAGATGTAGGATTGATGAAGACCTTTTCCCAAACTGTATGCTGCCATTTTGGTCTGATGACAGTGTCCTTTGCCTTACAGAACCTTTTCAGTTTCATGAGGTACCATTTATTAATTGTTGATATTGGAGCTTGAACTGTTGGTGTTCTGTTCATGAAGTTGTCTCCTGTAAAAATGAGTTTAAGGCTCTTCCTCATTTTCTCTTTTAGTCATTGATTCCACTTTAATCCACAGAATGCAAACCAATATGTTTGTAGGTTGAGCAAGTTTTGACTAGAATTCAAACTGTGAGAAAAAGGTTGAACTATACATATAAAAAGAATGAGAAAAACATATCTGACTCAAATAATGTTCAAATGAAACTGAGAAACTAAACTGAGTATAAACTCTTTTCTTGAGTAAATGAAGGAAATGAATTGAGTAAATGAATTTTTTATTTTAAAAAAACTGATTAATAATTCTATTATCAACATATTACAAAAAAACAAATCATTATAAAAACTGATAGATAGTAGGTATTTTCTCACTAATAAGAATAAGGACTTTACAGACAATCAGAGAAGTGCTCTGATTAATCTGAAGACACAATGATGTCCAAAAATATTTGTAGACAATTTAACACCAGTGATTTAGTATAGTATTCATGTAGTTAAGCACTTCTCTGTGCCATTAGATCACAGGTCCCAGAGAAGAGAGGGGCCCACTGACTTCAAGTGTACTTTGGATCCAAATGTTGAGTTCTGTATACTGCCAATCAAGAAGACCCAGGGGTCCTTGGTTTGATCTGGAGCATAGAGAATCCATCAGGAATGTCCAGCAAGGAGAACTGAAGCCCCCACTCTAGTGGAATGCTAAGACAAACCATGACTGTTAGGAAAGTCACATCTGATGCACTATGCTGGAACAGAGATGCAACATAATGTAAACATAAGAAAATAGGAATACACTATAGACTTTTGTAACAAAAGAGATCTACTATTTAATTGGTTGTTACAAATACTGTAAATTAATGTTGTTTATTCATACTAGGAAAATCCAGAGCAGGGAAGATAATATCTCCCTCCACTAGCTTTAGGTCTGAATTAATTAAAATTTTAAATGATTTAATTGAGACATCAAGGAGTGGTATACATAATACTTAAGACATCTTCTTTTCAGAGTCAGAGAAATGTTACAGAGAGGTTTTAATGAAGATACTCTATTTTTGTTGTAGATAATATGTCCCGGATAGCTATGCTATTTAAGGGTAGGAATATATGATTTTATTAAGTGAAGTGTATTGAGAGATGACTCAGTGGGTAAACATGTTTTCTCTGCATCATGAGAACATAATTTTGTATCCATAACAACTACATAAAAAGTTTGGGATGGATGTGTGTGCCTGTAACTCCAGCATTACTGCAGTATTGGGAGCTGATAGGGAGGTACTGGGAAATTTTTGGCCATCCAGCTTCCTTGGAACTGTCAATATTTATTTTAATAATAGACCCTTTCTCAATGCAGTAAGGCAGAAATTCAGAGAAAAATACATCTGACATGTTACTTTGGCTTCTTCATATAGATGTATGAGCATGTAAAACTCACATGCATAGAACACACTTACACACAGAGAAAGAGAAAGAGACAGAGACAGCAACAGAGAATGAGAAAGATGTTTTACACATACAGTAGACTCTTTCTAATCAACAAAATATTGTTTAAATATTTTATTGACATTCTTAGAAGTTGGCAATCTATTTTGCCAGGAGTGTGAATATGGGAAGGGTAATGCCCAGTAGCTTTTCCAGTGTCCTCTCTATGATCTGTACTAGGTGTAATACAAGCACACACTGAGAATAATAATGCATCAGTTATGCAACTCATTCTTTGTGGAAGAATCAAGCTTTTTTTTTCATGATCAAGATAGTTTTTCATAAACTCTCTTCTTCAAAAAAGAAGAAATGGAAATACATACAACCCTGAAGCAAGTCATTAATCAAATTTGAGCCTTAAAGAAAAAACTTTGTTAAGGAACTAATGTCTAACCAAAACTCCAGAGAAACATGAGAATTTAAATATTGAATGAAAGTAACATCATTAGCAGTGGACATGAAAATATCCCTATGGACCAAAACAATATGAACTTTCTGGAAAAAAATGTAGGAAAAACATAAAAGTAGAGAAAAACATTCAAAAGTAGAAAATCATTATGGTAGAGAAGAAATAATAAACATTCCCACTTAAAAGGCACATACAGGATTTTTTTTTTTTTTTACTATTAATGGCAAAACAATGAAATATCTTTTTTAATTAATTCATTCTTTTTACATACTTATCATAGCCCCTTCCCTTGTCTCTTGTTGTTCTCACCCTCCCTCCTTCTTCTCTCCATTCCTGTCCCCTAGTTCTCAGAAAGGGGAACCTTCCTACTTTACCAACTGACTACAGACTATCAAATCTCTTCATGACTGCCTGCATACTATTCCTCTGTAGCTTTGCTCCCGGGGAAGTTATCAAAGAGCAGACAACAGAGTTCATGTCAGAGACAGGCCCTGGTCCACTTTCTAGTTGACCTTTGTGGAGACTGGTCTGCCTATTGGCTACATATGAGCAGGGTCCTGGTCCTCTCCATACATGGTCCTTGGACAGTGCTCAGGCCGCATTCAGCCCAAATTTTTGACTCTTATTGATATTCTTTGGGTGCTCTTGTCCCCTCCAGGTCCTTCTATTCCCCTACTCTTCCATAAGACTCCCTGCACTCTGCACAAAGTTTGGCTGAGAGTTACAGCATCTGTTTCGAGCCCCTGCTGGGTGGAGTGTTCCAGAAGATGTCTATGGAAGGCTCCAGTCCTATTCCCTCTCTTCAGTAATAGTTAAGTTAAAAAGTTCAAGTGACAGCACATGCTGGCAAGTCTGTGGAGAAAGGGGAACACTTTTCCATTGTGGTGGGAGTACAAACTTGTACAACCACTTTGGAAATCAATCTGACACTTTCTCAGAAAACTGCTAACAGCTCTACCTGAAGATCCCTTTATTCTACTCCTGGATACATATCCAAAAGATGTTCCACATACAATAAGGACATTTGCTCAATTATGTTCATATCAGCTCTTAAGACATCATCACCTGAAGAGTGGATAAAGAAACCATGGTGCATCTAAACAACGAGATGCTATTTAGCTATTAGAAACAAGGACATTGTGAAATTTGCAAGCAACAGACGGATCTGAAAAAGTGAGATAACCCAGACAGGAAAGACATGCATGGTATATAATCACATATAAATGGATATTAGCCCTATAATACAGGATAACCATACAATAATCCACAGAAAAGTAACAAGGAAGACCTTAGGGAGGATATTTAATTCTCATTCATAAAGGTCTTTTAAAAATTAATGATATGAAAGTGGCAGGAAAGAATGAAGAGATAGCCTTAGGAGCAGGAAGCACTGATGATCCAAGGAGAAATAGGATAAAGATAATGGGAGAATCACCTGACTCACAAGTATCCAAGGGAGCAGTTAGTCATAAGCAGAAGCTGTTCATCCCAGGAGCATTGCAGACTTGCAATGCAGAGAGGCTCAGCTTGCTATGGAGAAGGTTACAAAATATAATCACCATCTGAGTGATTATATTTTTATAAATATATTTTTATATTTTATATTTTTATAAATGCCAAACATTAACTTATAATTCTATAAAATACACTAGAAAAAAATTCCAATGTATTGAATGAAATGTGTCAAAAATTTCATTGCTAAATCTAAGGTACAAGGACAACATTTTAACATGTATCAGTAGTGTAAGAATGAGTTTATACCCTAGAAAAATTCAAAACTATTCTTCATTACTTTTGTAAGTATTAACAGCTTATTTGAAAGTCATTACCTGTAACAAACAGTTGTGAAGAAGTGAGCCACTACCATGTTGTGCACTTGCTCACACATCTTGAATTAACATACCAAATGGTTAACATCTAATATGATGAGCCATATTTTTTACTCTTTTTGTTCCTTTCTAGTTAGTTTGGCCTCCTTCTCTTGGATGATGACACTATTCTTCTTGAGACTCAATAGGTATACAAAAATCCCTACACTGTATTTAAAAGTTTTTTAGTTGTGTATGTTTGTGTGTGATGATATGTGTGGAAGTGTAGGTATGTAAATGTCACAATATATGTGTGGAAAGAAAACTTTGGAGAATTGGGGTTTTCCAAATAGGAATTCCTGGGATCCACTTTGATTACAATGCTTTTTCAGTGTTGCTTTCTGGTTAACTGTCTGACTGGCCTCAAAATATTTCATTTTAATGAGAAACAGATTTCTGATTGAAGTAAATTTAGCAAATAAAAATTATTCATGTATAAAGATTATCACCACTAACCAAGCATAGCAGCACACACTTTTAAACCCAGTGCTCAGGAACCAGAGGCAAGGTCATCTCTGTGAATTCGAGGTCAGCTTGTCTGCAAAACAAGTTCAAGGACGGCCAGGTTTGTTACAGAAAGAAACCTGCCTCAAAACACAAAAACAAAAACAAGACAAACAAAGATGATTACTATTAAGGTAAGTGATCCAGATTTTAAAAATCTGACTTTAATTCTTTACCCCTGGCTAACTTTAACACATTAATTTCTAAAGAAAAATAGTTTTCTAAGCAGTTTAGTGTGTCTGTTTTTATGTTGATGACTATGCATGGAGATAACCTAAGACCCCTGCACAGATGTAGTCCATGGCAGTTCAGTATCCAAGTGGGTTCCATTGTAATAAGAACAGGGACTGTCTCTGACATGAACTGATTGGCCTGCTCTTTAATTACCTCCCCCTGAGGGGGAAGCAGCATTACCAGGCCACAGAAGAGGACAAGGCAGCCACTCCTGATGAGACCTAATTGACTAGGATCAGAAGGAAGGAAAAGAAGACCTCCCCCATCAGTGGACTTAGGGAGGGGCATGCAGGCAGAAGGTGGAGGAAGGGAGGAATGGGACAGGAGGAGGGAGGGAACCACAGGGGGGATACAAAGTGAATAAGGTATAATTAATAAAGAATTAAAAAAAAAACAAAGAAAAAAAGTTTTGTGAAATAGTTTCAATTTTAGTTTGCCTTTTCAATATTTTGAAATTATAATACAATTATAATTTCCTACCTTCTGTCTTCCTCCAATCCCTTCCATTTACTACTTCTTACTCTCTTTCATATTCATGTCCTCATTTTTCATTAATGTTTGTTTTATCTATCTATCTTTCAATATATGTTATATATTCCTAAATATATGTGTAACATATATATGATGTATTACATATAATAGGAATATTTTCCCATATATATATAATAAGAATGTATAATTCCATCTATAATAGGAATATACCCCCATATATATTATGCACAAATATATATGTACATATATATGGATATATATCCATGAATACCTAAGTACAACACTCTCAGACTGTAAAATGTTACTTGCGTGTGTATTTTCAGGAAAGGCCGGTATTGGATAACCAGTTGGAGTGATTGTTCCTTAGGAAGACTACTTTTCCCATTCACAGATTTCTCTGGCTGTCTGTAGTTCTTTGTACATAGTTGAGGTCTGCTGGTTTTTTCCTGGCCACTTTAGCACATTGGCTATTGTTGTCCTTGGTAATCTCATGATTAAACAGTCATGTTAGTGAGACTTATGAGTTAGAACATAAGTCCTAACAGACAGAATCACACAACAAATGTCCTGACCCTTTGGCTCTTGTTTCTGCCCCCTCTTCTGCAGTGATTTCTGGGCCTTAGATGTGGGAACTGTGTTGTTGATGCATATCTCGAGACTAGTCTCTACAGACTGCTCTTAAATTTTTACTATTTATTTATTTATTTATTTATTTATTTATTTATTTATTTATTTATTTATTGTAGTGGATTTTTTTTTCTATTTCAAAGAGAGTATCCTTGATGAGGAGTGGGAGCTGCACTTGTCTATGAGTGTATTAACGGATCTTTATAAAATTCTTAGGATACTGCTGGTTTACTACAGTGGCAGTTGGGATTCCTTCCCAAAATCCATGACTTCACTACTTCAGCATGTTTGGCTATATTTCCAGTACCAGTTGTGATTTCCTTCTTAGTGACCAGGTCTTAATCCAATTAGAGATCTTTTTGACTACTGCCATGGTATGTGTGTCCCATCTCTCCCTTAGAGTTATCATGCCTTGCTAGTTATTGTAATTCATGGGTATCATAGCTTGGTAGGACTGATTACTGCTTAATGATTTTAGATCTATTTCCTGTTGACATTTCTCTGCTGATGAAAACTATTGGATTTAATAAAATATTTGGTATCTTTTATAACTTTTGGTGTTTTGTTGACTACATCTTTGGAAGCACAGTCTAAACAATAATGATGAGTTAGATTAAAAGTATAGAGACACTTAAACTTTGAATATCTTATATGGTAGGACAATAAAACTCAGTGGACTATGCTCAAGTAGATGGACATTATAGGTACTGCTGGCCACAGAAAATGTCATATACCAGTCCTAGCTGTATAGCTGTGAGGGACTATGGCCTGGTAGCAGACAGTTCTTCTTCCTCCTGTGATAAAAGTGATACTCTTAGCATTTGAGGAAAAGTATTCCACTGAGTCCATCATGACTGGCAGTACACACTAGAAACAGACAGTTTAAATTTGGCCCATGATTTCTCCAAGGGCCTAGAAGAGGCTCATAGTGTATGAACCCCCCCCCCACACACACACACACAGATAGCAGTTAATTTCAAAAGACAGCATGATATTAAAACAGAGGCTCGGTCTCTATGGAAGAGCTTCTTAGAAGAATTCAGTGGAAGAGATTCATTATCACCTCTACTAAACATTTAATTGGTTTTCTCTTAGGCCAGCCCAAATATCCATACTCACCATTAATCAGAACTGGGTGCTGCCTAATTGTTTTAATTTCAGGACTGCCAAAAACTAACTCAGAAAGTCTTTTCTGTGATTTGTTAAATTGCCTTTGTTAAAAGGACAAAGGCTTGTAATTTATAGAGCAGTGGCTACAATGGAAAGATTTTCAGTTGAATGGAAAACCGTGGAGATCTTAAGAGAATGTGTTCATTATATCAAAATAAAAGGAAATGAAAGTTTGTAGAAGAAGCAAAACTACAGCTCATGCTGAATTTCATGCTCAGACAAGCTTTCTACCAAGATATCCATTATTATTATTTTATTTTTAAAATTTCATATATGGGTAATATATTTAAATCATTCTGCCCATTTCTCTCCCTCTTAACTCTTCTAGAGCCTCTCATATACTCTCTCAAATTCATAACCTCTTTTTAAATCATTGTTGTGACATAAGATATTCATCGATATGTATATATGTGTACCTATTTCATTTTTACTTTATGTGTATTAGCATTTTGCTTGCATGTATCTAAGTGTGCCACCTATAATCAGTGCCAATGGAAGGTAGAAGAGGGCATTGGATTCCATTGAACTGAGATAACAGGAGGTTGTGAGCTGTCATGTGGGAGTTAGGAACTAAATCCAGGTCCTCTGTGAGAGCAGCGACTGATTTTAACTACCAAGCCATCTCTCTAATAATCATTTTTTTTTCTTTTTTTCAGTATAAAGTATTCCCCCCGGAAAAGCAGTAAAGGGTTAAAATGTGTGTGTGTGTGTGTGTGTGTGTGTGTGTGTGTGTGTGTGTGTTTGTGTGTTTCCTCCTAGGTAGTGAAAGGGAACAGCCTGCCTCTTTCCTCTTTCATACCAGTCCTTCAAAGCTAACTCTAAAAATAAACCCGCCTTAATTAAATTGCAAATGCAATCATTGGGGTTTGAGCCAATAAAAATGAGATGTGTTGACGTTGTGTAAAATGCCTTTAAAACATGCACTAGATACTTCCAGGCTTTCCTTGTGAACAGGCCATGGATGGGCTGTAGAATATAGAAGACACATGTAGATGTAGAAAGGTGGAGACTGCAGAAAACATTCTGAATTTAAGCTTTGTTCTTCTTAAAAGTGAGGAGAAAAAAAATATGTTCAGCCCAGTTTCTTGTATAATTTTCCTGATACGTCTACAGAATCTTTGTTAGCTCTGAAAAACATCTGAAGCATCCCAAGAAAACTTTGTGAACACAAGAGATTCATATAATTTTATACTAACTCTAATGTCTTCTCATTGGAGGCATCATCAAAAAAGGCTCCCCTAGAGGGGAGGCTGAAACTCAGCCTGGAGAGGGTGTATGCATAGCCTGGAAGCTGGGGTGCTGTTTGAAATCCACATAGTATGCATTGAAACAGGCTGTTGATTGAAGTTTGCAATAAAAACACGAGTAAGTGTGCTGCCTCTGGCTAGTAACAAATAAAATTCCTCTAAGAGGCAATAAGAGACCAGTGTGTGAAGTGTTCATTTTGAATCCTCTGCAAGATGAGCTGGGCGCTGTCTGGAGCTCCTGTGTGCTTAAAGCACATTTGGCCTCATTTGTTTTTATCATGAAAATGAATTGTTGGGGGAATCTCTGACTTGAGTCCACCATGTGACTCCACTGGCAAAAATGACTGCCAAGATTCCTAAAGTGATAAATCCAGACCCCACGAGAATTAAAATGATAGTTGGCTTTTTAAAATGGAAATTAAGCAGATGCTAGGATGTCAATAAACATGAAATGTGTGTAGTGAGACCCACCGTGTTTTCTCTAAAGTATTCTAGTCCACTCAGACAGAGAACACAATGTTTGTTCTGCAAATCATCAAAATAAGAGCATGGTTGGGCCTAAAATGAAGACAAAGAATCTTAAGCATTCAAGACAGAGTTTGCAATAAGACAAGTTAAAATTAACTTGTGAACATCATTGATAAATTTTATACTTAACAATTCTGAAAAGATTTAAAAAGTTGGAAAATAGCATCTATAATTATAGGTATCTCCAGGTAAAACTTATGAGATAGGGATTTGTATTATTAATTTCAAAATATTATATATATATATATATATATATATATATATATTCCCTAATTTCTCTATGGATGCTGGTCAAATCATATCCATAGCCAGATTTGAAACGGTATTGAATGAATCACAATAAAAAGACAAACAAGACAGACTAGTTATATGACAAATTCATATACATGTACATGTGTGTGGTGGCCCAGATGAAAACTGTTTACCTTCCATTCAATTTCCCAGTGAATAAGCAATATACTACAACAGTTCCCAAGACATAAGGCTACTGAACAAACAAACATCAAACTATTTACTCTAATGTGAGTAAGGTCACTTTCTCTGTTTATAGCATTTGTGACTTTCCCAGTGATTTTATAATTGTTCACTATTAGTGAGATTTTGTGGGGGAAATTTCATTTTATTTTCTAGTGTTTTTGTTTGTTTTAATGTTTCTTTTCTCTTTGCGGTTTCATGTTTCTTAGTAAATGAGCTACATATGGATAGTATATATGTAGGCTTATGCATAAGTGTTTGACTATGTATATAAAATGCTGAATTTTTATGAAATAAGACATTGTTGTGTAATGATGATTAGTATCACAATATCCTTAGAATGAAACCCCTATAAAGTAAAAGTAAAATGAATAAAAACAACATTCACCTACATAATATTTTACATAGTCTAAGTGTTGACCAACATTTACATATTCTAAGTGTTGATTGGTTCAATCTTCATATTTTGTCGATGTTTTATAAAATTTAGAGACTGTTTTGAGTGTTATATATTAATTATAAATAATAACAGTTTTATTTATGGAATTTTTGTACAGGTAGTTTTGCATATACAGTATTGGAATCATGTTCAGCCTCATTGCCTTTTGTTTTCTCACACTGACCATTGACTTACTATTTTTGTCTTTCTTTGAGAATGAACTATTGTGTTTTAGGAGTATTTTTATAGAATCCTGGGTAAGGATTCCATAATGATCTCCAAGAGTGTGCTCCTTGCTAGCGGTCATACCACTGAAGAAAATATAGACATTGTCTACAAGCATAAAATCTCAATGTATGATAAACATAATGAAATCTATACACCTAAAGAAGATAAACAAGAAAGAGGACCCGGGATAAGATGATCAATCCTCACTTAGAAAGACAAATGGGACGTAGGAGAAAACAAGTAACAGGACAGGAGCCTACCGCAGAGGGCCTCTGAAAGACTCTACCTAGCAGTGTATCAAAGCAGATACTAAGACTCATAACCAAACGTTCGGCAGAGTACAGGGAATCATATGAAAGAAGGGGGAGTTAGTATGACATGGAAAGGATAGGAGCTCCACAAGGACCAAATATAACTGAGCACAGGGGTCTTTTCTGAGACTGATACTCCAACCAAGGACCATGTATGGATATAACCTAGAACCTCTGCTCGGATGTAGCCCATGATAGTCAGTAACCAATTAGTTTCCTATAGTAAGGGGAACAGAGACTATTTCTGACAGGAACTCAATGGCAGGCTCTTTGACTTCCCCACCACCAAAGGGAGGAACAGTCCTACTAGGCCACAGAGGAGGACTTTGCAACCAGTCCTGAAGATACCTGATAAAACAGGGTCAGATGTAAGGGGAGGAGGTCCTCCCCAATCAGTGGACTTGGAAAGGGGCAGGGAGGAGATGAAGGAGGGAGGGTGGGATTGGGAGGGAATGAGGGAGCGGGATACAGCTGGGATACAGAATTAATAAACTGTAACTAATAATAAAAATAAAAAAAATCTCTCAGTGTGTTTGTAGTGGCAATTTAATTATGCTACTTTCCACTTTCTGGTATTGTAATAACATGGAAAGGGGTTTGGGATAAACCATTGTGATAACAAGGAGCTCAAGAAGCTGAGAGTTGGTCCTGTTTCTGTGCTATCTTTGGGAAAGTGTGAAACAACTGGTATCCAAATAATTTCAGTTTAATACAATGACATTTAAGGGTTTTGTTTATATAATCACATTTTACATTTCTTTATATTGGTCACTTTCAAAGCAACTTGAGCATTCCCTTTTTGCCTTGTTCAATGCTTTTATTCTTCTCTTGTAAGGAGCCAGGAGTCTACCTGAACATGGTCTGTTTTCACCCAGACAGCCAGGAGAGAGAAATAGATATGGGTCCGGTAGCTTCTTCTCTGGAGTTGATGTTTGGTTTGCTTCATTTTTGTTTAACTCGGCATCTGTTGCTCTTCCATAAAAAGGCTATAGGAGCGATATCTCTAGTCTCCACTAATGTGTTGCTATTGCGCTATAATCATCCTGATTTCTGAGTAGCACCAGCTGTCCTCCGAGCCTCTGCTCATGGGTGCAAATACTGAAGCACATACAGAGCATCTTCTTATTTTTCATCATACCTCACTTAGCTTGTGGACCTCTTCAAGTTACATCGTCATGTGTGGATTCTATTACACATTGTCTTCTCAGCCTATGGGCAAGACAAATTCCCAATAATACAGAATATCCCCAGCACTATAAATACATTACTCTCACCCTGAAGTCAGGGCTAGCTGTTAGCACTTTTTATTACTGTTTCTCCATCAGCCTGGCACAGATGCCTCTCTCCAACACCTTTTCTATTCTTTCCTAATTTTGATAACATCTGTGGTTGAAGCTAGAAGGATGCTAATGGAACACAGGCTCAAATACTGACCCTAACTAAATCATCAAGGAGTAAAAGTGGTTGATTCTTAGAAAAAAAAATAACAATTTATTCAAGGTGCTAATGTTGTTGACCAATTTTGCAGAGAAAAAAATATTTGAAAACAGAAACCAAGTAAAATAGTATTAGCAGAGCACAAAACAAGCTGCTGGAAACAGAGGCTATCTTGATTTTCTGGCAGTCTTTGAGGTTCGAATCGTACAATTTCCATGGAAATATATGGGCTGAAAAGACTTCTTGCTAATTATATGATTAGTAGCAAATAATAAGAGTTTTAGAAGTTGTTTTAAGCCTGTCCTTGGATTAACTATAAAGATGTGTCTGAGTTCACTTGATGTTCACTATTAGAGCAAGTTTAGGCTCTGCTGAAATTGTGGGGTTCTAAAACAAAAAAAAAATAAGCATTGAAAATTTCATATAAGGATGCTAGACAAAAATTTCTACAATTGATCTCAGAGGGTAACAAAAATAGTTACTAAAGAAAACATCAGTAATCACAAATACCCTTTAAAGAGGTATATTCCAGTATCCCATGTGTTCTATCACAGCTCCAAGGAACATAACTGAGTTATAAAGTTTGGTATCATGTCCACTGCACTAAAATAAACTTCTAGAACCTGAGGTGGTGGATAACTTCCAGGAAACAAACAACGGTTTCCAGACACCACAATGCAGAAGCACATATGCTGCATAGTTGTCTTGACAGCATGGAGAAACTCAAACAGTTTCCAGCCAGGTAAGAACCTAGCACTGAGGCACTTGCTGGAGGTAGATACATAACCCCAGCACTAGCTGAGGAGCTATTAGCATTTAGTGGCTGACGGGAGAGTGTTTTTGCTGTTTGTTTATTTTTAGTAATGTGACAGTTATTAGGATGGATACACACCAGAGCAGGCCACAATCCCAAGATTAGCTCAGAAACAAAAACTGGATTCAATGTAGAAACAAGAAGAAAACAAAAGGAGTGTTCTTAAATTGGGTGGTAAAAGGAATACTGAAGGAAATGAATATGTGCAAAATACATTATATGAAATCCTCAAAGAAGATGGGACAGGAGCCCTACAAGAAGACCAACAAAACTAAAAGATCTGAGCCCAGGGGTTCCTGCAGAGACTGATGCACCAACGGAGGACCATTCATAGAGAGGACCTAGACACTCTACTCAGATGTGGCTTATTGGCAGCTCACTCTCCATGTGGATCTCTGAGGGACAAGCTCAGGGGCTACCTCTATACATGAACTAAGTTGACTGCTCTTTTATCATTCACTTCTGAAGATGCAGCCTTACCAGGCCATCTTGGAAGAGGATATGGGCAGTCCTGATGAGACTTAACAAGCTATGGGCAGATGGCAGTAATGGACTATGGGAAGGGGATGGGGAGGAAGATGTAGGGATGGTGGGACTGGGGGAAGTTGAGGGAGGGAGCTTTAATAGAGATATATAATGAATAAACTGTGATGAAAATATAAAAGTAAAAATTAAAAAATATAATTACATTTTAAATAAATAGCAGAGCTTAACATACTGCCTGAAACTCAGAAAATGTTAGGAAGAAAATTAGGCAAAACAGTGAATGACAAAGGAATAAGAGAGGACTTCCCAAACAGGGTACCAGTAGCTCAGGAAATAATACCAGTCTTCAGGACCTCATGAAAGCAAAACACTTCTGTACAGAAAACAGACAAACAAAAGAATGAAGCAAAGATATATTTTTGAAGTTCTATTTATAAATGTGATAGAAAATTTACATTAGGAATATACAAATCATTCAAAAAATTAAACAACAAGAAATCAAGCAACCATAACAGTAGGTTAACATGAAATGAAGAAAAAACAGTTCTCAAAAGATGAAATAGAAATAGCCAATGTTCAATGAAAATCAAAACTAAATTAAATTTGGGCACCTCTCATTCAGAATGAGAATCATTAAAAAATCAGATAACAAATTGTGATGGAAATTTACACCAGCATTTCTCAAATTGTGGATTTTAACCCCTTTGAGAGTTGAATGAGCTTTTCAAAGGAGTTGCCTAACAGATATTTTTTCATATCAGATATGTATATAACAGTAGCAAAATTACAGTTATGAAGTAGCAATGAAATAACTTTATGATTGGGTGATCACTACACCATGAGAGTTGCAGAATTAGGAAGGGTGAGAAGTACTGATTTAAAGAAAAGAGAAATCTTATGCACTGTTGATGGTAATTATATAGGGTCTAACAATGGAGGGCTACAACTCAGATTTCCCTCAACTACAGAATGGATAAAGAAACTGTGGTACATGTACACATGGAATACTACTCAGCTATTAAAGACATGGAAATTATGAAATTCACAGGCAAATAGATGGAGCTAGTAAAGATCATCCTGAGTGAGGTAACCCAGAAGCAGAAACATACACATGGTATGACTCACTTATACACGGACATTAGCCTTAACAGTTATTAGGATAACAAGTCATAGATCCAAAGAAGCTAAGTAACAAGGAGTTCCCAAGGGAGGATGTTTGAATCTCACTGAGAAGAAGAAATAGAATAGACAGCTGAAGTGGTTGAAGAGAGGAAACTGTATAGGAAAGGGAGTGCTATGGAAATTTGGGTGGTGATCAAGAGTCCGGGAGAGCTGGTGATGGGGCTGGCAGGATTTAAAAGGCTTGCAGAGAGAAGAGAAACCATGGCCAGTGTCTTCTCAGAGACAAGCTGGAAACATAGGGCAGATTAGGCTCTTAGGAGGATAAGGGTAGTAGCAGGGGATATAGATGGTGACACCGAAGAGGTCACCATCTAACCAGACAGGACTCCTATTGGAGGGAAAAGAACACCAACCCACCCACAAAATTTTCAACCCCAAATTTTTCTTGCCAACAAGATGTACAGGGATAAAGATAGAGCAGAGATTGAGGGATAGCCAAAGAATGCCTAGCGGAACCTGAGGCCCACACAACCAAACCTTGGGCAGAGAGCATAGGGAGACTTGTGGAAGTATGGTGGTGGGGGTGGGATGGGGTAGGAAAATAGAAGGACTCAGAGTGACAAGAGCTCCACAAGAAGACCAACAGTGCCAAATAACCTGAGCCACGGTCAGGGGTGCGGAGACTAAAGCACCAACAAAGGACCATACATGGTCTGGACGTAGGCCCCCTAAATATGTACCCAATGAGTAGCTTGAAATTCATGTGGGTTCCCTAGCAGGGGAAGCGGGGACTGTCTCTTATATGAACTCTGCTGCATGCTTTCAGATCACTTCCCCCGATGTGGCTGCCTTGCCAGGCCACCGAGGAAGAGAATGCGTTCAGAACAGATATGACTTCATGTTCTGAAGTAGGTTGGTGGGGGTGCTCCCATTTTCTAAGGAGTAGGGAAAGGTGGAAATGGAAGGGAGGTGGGGACAGAGAGGAGAGGAGGGAGAGGGCTATGATTGTATGTGAAGTGAATAAATACATACATACATACATACATACATACACCAAAACTTTTTTCTGAAAAAAAAATAGTTGTGCCATTTACAGTAAAATATGTGCAATCGAAAATAATCAAATTCATTGAATGATGTCAGCATAAAAAAAATTTGTGGCTCTGAGATACCATACGTACACATAAAATCATTTACATATAATTTAAATATTCATTCATATTATTGTATATTTCATTATTTAATTATAAACATTTAAATAATGTATATTACAGTAAAGTAAAAGTGATAACATCTACAACAAAGGGGATGGGAGATGAGTAGGAGAAATGTAGGTAGGGTATGTGGGATAAATATGCTTAACATGTAACACACACATATATATACTCATACTTACATATGAAATTTAAGAAAAATAAAATCAAACAATGAAAAAATAGAGACATTTAATCAAGAAAAAGGAATTCATTTCATGGGCTGCGGTACAGGATTTTGGCATAAGCAGCTCAAGATGCTATGATAGAAAGCTACTTCTTAAGTATCAACATTATCCAAAGTACAAGGCTATTCATTGGCTCAGAGTACCCACTGGCATCAATTGTAGCCTTCATGCCATAATTAATATGAAGAACAACAAATGAGCCCCTTGTTTATAGTTATATTTTAAACAATTTATTTTCATAATCTAAGAAAGTGCTAAATGTGCCTTAATGATATTGGCCACCCCAGCCTTTATTACAACATAGGATATAATTATCCTCCTTTAACTTAATTTATGGACCTCATTAACACCCTTGCCTTTCCACTGTGATTAAAAATCTATGAATCAAGAGCTCCTTGTATTGTAGGAGAGTTATTGTGGTTTATACTTCACCTCGGCAGTCCAGTGCATAGACTGATTTATTATTGGGGATCCCCACTGAGGTGAGTAGAACGTTGGGAAAAGGAAGGGCTGCCAGGAGGTGCCTTCGCTCTCTCAGATTGAGGGTCACAGTTTAATAAGGAGCCTGCTGCTTGCTGTACAATAGTGAGGAGGAGTCTCAGGAGGCAAAACCTTCAGTAATGACTAGCTTAGAGATTCCGTTTCTGCCAAGGGGAAAGTAATTGTATCCTTTATTGGAAATGAAAAGCTGGGACAAGTCTTAAATGTTCCAGCTGGTGCTCATTTTCCTTGCTCCCAGGTGCCAACTTCCTCCAAACTCTGAATAGGCAACCAGTTATAGGGAAACTGAGTTGCTTATCCATTCTTGTCTGACAAAAGGTCACATACTCACTTTCCCCCAACAGTGGTGACTCTTGGTTATCAGAACCCTTAGCTAGTGGATCAAAATTACTGATCTCATAATTGCCCTAAAGAATCAAAAGGAAGATTTGGTGCTTGCAGAATGCATCCTGTCATTAATCCTGGCTGTTCAGAGCTTTCATGTCGTATATGCTATTATATTTCATTTTTATATATTCCACCATAGGTTCACAATATGCTTTCATGTGTTGTTGAGAGGTTTAGTTTTCAAATTTTAAGCCAGGAGTTAACCTTTGACCCAATCAGATTTTTTTTTCTTTTTGCAGAGACCTATGATATGTCAGAATTGTGATTCATTGAAGGTACTTATCTGTATCTCCACGAAAATGCTGGATCATTGCAGAGCTCTTGGAGGAGGGTGGGGGGAAGGCAGATGTGTTCAGAAAATGAAGGGTTTAAGAACTTAAAGCAAGTATTCCCCAAAATATATCATGGTATTTTTTTTTTCTATGAATGCAAGCTGATCTGACTTTTTCCAGTTGTGGGGCGAGTTGTGGATTGAATTGACTAAAATGCAATGACTTTGTAGATAAAGAAACATTAATATTTAAAATTTAATGGATTTTTATTAGTTATCAGATGCCTAAAGTTCAGAGAGCAGGGCAGAAAAAAAATCAAAAAACATTCTTTTCTTGTTTTATTTTCATAAGGAAGAAAACAGCCCTGTTTTATTCTTTCCAAGGAGCTAATGGAGTGTGATAATTGAGATGGGATACTGCACAGACCAAAACCAGAGCTTTGATCCTGACACTCCTACAAGATCTGCACTTTGTTTCTAAAGCTCTTTACAAATCATCACAAAAGAGAAATAAGTTCAAAGCGCTGAAAGCTTTTCATATAGCCACTTTCCCAATAAATCTAAAGCACATCTTTCATTTTGATCACAGAAATGCAAAATTTCAGAGAAGCAAACTGTAGCATGACTAAGTACAAGCTGAGTGCAATCCATTTACCCAAGCGGAAAGAATAACACCAGATGCATGCTGCGCTGAAATACAATAGGCCCTATTCGGCCTTAGCATTCATTGGATGCTTACTGTTCCCAGTTTTTCATTTGGCCTTAATTTTGCATGTTAATAATTTTAAAATTATTAACATACTTAGGAAGATAATGTTTACATGCTGAAGGCAATTTGGGGCACTTGTTCTTCTTCAAATACCTCTATAAGATTAGGGAATACTGACAGTGTTCCAAGCTAAAAAGATATGAGCTCTTATTTCGATAAGCTGAATCCCATACATAAGAAGCATAGAAATGGCAATCTGTGGTCTGCTCACTGCTCCCTGTACAGGATAATGGTTGCTAGGCAGCATCATGTTATTAGAGAAAAGACACATTTTTTTATGTACAGACTTTTTCAAGACTAGTTTATCCTATGTATTTCCTTTGACCTCATATGATGGGATGGAGCTTTCCTGGCAGCAGTGACTTGATGAGCACAGTTCAGGTCATCCCTACATGAGGCAAAATGTGAAGATGTGTGGGCATAAGGAAAGCAGATGGATGGCACCCATTGAAGCCAGCCTGATATCATCACAGAGGCTTTAGCTGCATCATGAAATTTTTAATTAAATTATATTTTATCAAACCAATCTAAGTACAATAGCTTAAAAACTTAAGTAATAAACTAAAAGGATTAAATAGAGAAACTTTCTCCTGCTCCTGAAGACTTGCTGTAGCCACACAAGCATTCTTACTTCATTAGCTAGCCTTTAAATTTCTGACCTATATGGATAAATTGCTACCATTGGGTTCAAAGATTTGAAAGTTATCCATTAAGTTCTGGCTGTAACATAAATATTAAGGTTTCTTTATTTGAAATTGTTTTTCTTACCTTCTTCATTAACCTAGTGTAACCCATTAAAATCTAGGGCTAACACAGCATTCAGGAATTACACTGTTAATGCTATAGCTGTACCATAACGAGATTGCATTTATCTTCTTTTTATTTGTTCTAAAATTAAAGATTCCTGTGGATTTTTTTTTCTTACATATCTCCCAACACACCATTCTCATTACTTCATCTTCCGTTGCATTCATTTTATTTTATTTTTTCAGATAATATTTCATTATATCAGAGACCTTAATTCCACATTTTTTTCTTTTACTAGTCTTTATAGTGGGGTTCTCCTGCACTGTGCAGCTCATTTGAATTTTGAATTCCCTTGACTGTCATCTTAGGTGGGGAGCCTCACTTCTTTTATTCCAAATCTTCTTATGATTTATTCCATCCATATCAGTGGAATATACCTTTATGCATCCTTGTACAATTTATCCAGTTAGAAAGATGGCCTGAGGGCTGAAGTGGTGACGTTACACCAGTCTTCCTCTTGCATGGTGATGCTTATAGACTCACCTCCCTCTATGTCTGGTGCATAGTTGCCTTCTCTCCTTAACCCCCCCCCCCATTTTTTTTCTTTTCTCCTGAATTTCTTGTCTACCTCTATTGATTCTCCCGCTTTCTAGATGGTACAGTTTTCTCTGCATTAGGGGAGGGAGGAAAACTTTCCTCCACCCTCCAGTAAAGCCCAAGAAAAAAGTGACAGCAGACAGATGAGCAGAACTGGCATGCACACTGGAGGGCTTAAGCACGTGCATCATGGGAAAGGGCAACGATTAATCCAGACGATCTAACAACTTACATATATTAGTCAAGGGGGAGAACAGCAAAGGATGCAAATGGTTTGGGAGAAGAGCAGAAAGAAATGGCTTCGGGGAGAGATAAACAGGCTCCCAAAGTAGTAGGTTACACACAAAGATTGTGTTTGATACCTGCATAATCCCAGAGAGAGCGTTTTATACCTGCATAATCCCCAAGAGATCACTTATGCTAACATGTGTTCTTTTTGGAGGATTTGGGTTTTTGTTTGTTTGTTTTTTATTCACTTTATATCCCGGTTGTAGCCCGATCCATCATCCACCATTCCCAGTCCCAATCTACATCACTCTTCCCCACTTTGCCACTCCTCAGAAAAGTGGAGCTTCCATTCCCATCCACTCTAGAGCATCAAGTTGCATCAGGACTCAGCATATTTTCTTCCCCTGTGGCCTAGCAAGGCAATCCCACCAGAGAGAAGTGATCTAAAAGCTAACAAGTGAGTCCCTGTCCAATGCAGTCCCCAAGCTCCTTACTAGAGGAAGAACATGAAGCCTAAGCTGCCCATTTGCCACATCTTTGTAGAAGGCCTACATCTAGTTTATGCATGGTCCTTGGTTGATGCTTCCATCTCAGTAAGCCCCTCTGGGCTCTGATTAGTTGGTTCTGTTGGTATTCTTATGGAATTCCTGTCACCTTTAGGTTCTTTTTTTTCCCCTCCCACTTTTCCACAAGACTCTTTACTCATTACCCAATGTTTGGCTGTGAGTCTCAGCATCTGTTCGGAGGCTCTTCTGAGTAGCCTCTCAGGGAACAATTCTGTCAGGTTCCTGTCTGCAATCTTAGCAGGGCATCATTCCTGGTATCAAGAATTGACACTGTCCCATAGGGTGCATATTTGATTGGGCCAGGCCTTGGTTGGGTATTCCCTCAATATCTGCTCTATCTGATCTACCTTTATCCCTGCACATCTTGTACCACCATAAATTTGGGGTCAAAGTTTTTGTAGACTACTAGGAGAGTAGTCTAATTAGACGTTGTCATCTTCAGTCTCTATGGCCCTGATTTCTCCAAGACTTTTATGATACTGGAGTGTTGGGTTTTTTGTCAAAGGATGTTTCTGCATTTAATAAGATAATAATATGTTTTATTTTGATTATATAGTGGATTACATTGATGGATTTTTTATGTTTAACTATCCCTGAATTCCTGGAATGAAGACTACTTCTTCATGGTGGATGATGTATTTAAAGTTTTCTTGGATTCAGATTACGAGTATTTTATTGACTATTTTTGCATTAACTTTCATGAGTGAAACTGTTCTGAAACACTTTTTTTCTGGAGTCTTTCTGTGGTTTAGTTATCAGCATGACTGTGGCTTCATAGAATGAATTTGGCAATGTTCTTTCTTTTTGTATTTTGTGGAATAGTTGGAGGAGTATTGATGTTAGCTCTTTTTTGAATATATAGTAGAATTCTGTGCTGAAACCATCTGGCCCTGGTTGTTGTTGTTTTGTTTTGTCTTTTTTGGGAAACAACAGCTTCTATTTCTTTTCGGGGATATAGGACTGCTTAAGCTGTTTACCTGATCTTGGTTTAACTATGGTAGGTGAGACCTGTGAAGAGAATCGTGCATTTCCTTTAGGTCTTAAAAATTTTTGGAATATAGGCCTTTGAAGTAAGACCTACAGACTCTTTCGGATTCCCTCCGTGTCTGTTATGTCACTCATTTCATTTATGATTTTATTAATTTGGGTACTCTCCCTCTGCCTTTTAGGTAGTTTAGCTATCTTGTTGATTTACACATAGGGACAGCTCTTGGTTTCATTGATTCTTTGTATTGTTCTCTTAGTTTCTAATTTATTGACTTCATCCCTGAGTTTGATTATTTTCTGTTGTCAACTCCTCTTTGGTGTATTTGGTTTCTTCTGTTCAATAGCATTTAGGTGTGTTGTTAAGTTACTAGTATGGGATCTCTCCAATTTCTTTACAAGGGCACTTAGCCCTTTGATCGTTCCTCTTAGCACTGCATTCATTGTGTCCCATAAGTGTGGGTATGTTGTGACTTCATTTTCAATGAATACCAGAAAATCTTTATTGTTTTTCTTTATGTCTTCCCTGACTGAGTGGTCATTGAGTAGGGATTTGTTCAGTTTCCATGAGTTTTTAGGCTTTCTGTTATTGTTGCTGTTGAGTTACAGCTTTAATTCACGGTGGTTTGATAAAATGCAAGGGGTTATTTTAATTTTCTTATATCTGTTGAGGGTTGCTTTGCGACTGAATGTATTGACAATTTGGAGACAATTCCATGAGGTTCTGAGAAGAAGGTATAGTCTCTTGTGTTTGGGTGAAATGTTCTGTAGGTATCTGTTAGATTCACTTATTTCATGATATCTGTTAGTTTCAATATCTCCACATTTCAATTCTGTCTTAATGATCGGTCTATTGGAGTGAGCAGGGTGTTGAAGTCTCTATGTTGGGTTTGATGTGTGATTTAAGCTTTAGTAATTTTTCTTTTACAAATGTAAATGCCCTTGCACTTAGGTCATAGAAATTCAGAATTAAGATGTTGTCTTGGTGGATTTTTCCTTTGATGAGTATGAAGTGTCCTTCTCCATCTCTTTTGATTATATTTTGTTGAAAGTTTATTTTATTAGATACTAGAGTGGCTATTCCAGTTTGCTTCTTGGGTTTGTTTCCTTGGAAAACCTATTTTCAGCCTTTTATACTGTGGTAATGTCTATCTTTATTGCAGAGGTGTGTTTACTGTTTGCAGTGCATCCTGTTTTCATATCTGTTCTGTTCTGTTCTTTTTATTGGGGAATTGAGGCCATTGATATTGAGAGATAATATGACTACAGGTCACCAATAAAGGAAGTCCTCCTCTTCTTCCATCTGACTCTAGCCTATCAGGTTTCATCAAGATTGGCTGCATTGTCTTCTTTTGTGGCCTGGTAAGGCTGCATCCCCCTCAGGGGGAGGTGATCAAAGAGCCTGCCACTGAGTTCATGTCAGACACAACCCCTGGTCCCCTTATTTTTAGGCAAAGAAAGGAAGTTCAGAGAAAACTTCTTCTATGTATTCTTGGTTTGCAGGAACAGTATAACAATGTGGGATAATATTGAGCTACAGCCTGGTGTTCTCTTTGGAGGGAAATCATATTAAAAGTAACTTCCTACAAAAAAGTATCTGTAGAGGTAAACTTCAGAGAATTCATGTATCTGAAAATGCCCTTATGGAATGCTCAAGTTCCTGGGATTGACTGGAAATGGTTATGGTGATGATGGTCCTAACTTGAATTCATTGTTCCACTGACTTCCTTTTCACAAGGTTGCTCTAAAAGAATCATATACATTCTGATCTTGGATGGCCTTTTTTTCTTCTTTTCTTTTCTTTTTCTTCTTTTCTCCCCATCTCTCTCTTTCTCTCTTCTCCTCCTTCTATTTCTTTCTCTGAACATTTTTGATCCCTTACTGTTATTGTAATTGTTAGGCCCAGTTCTTAGGGACCCCAAAGATCAGCAACAGCCGGACCACTTTTGCAATAACAAAGATCTTTATTAGGCCTTAAGCTTGGTCTCTAGACTGCCATCAATGAAGTGGATCAGGGAGGAGAGCCCCGAGCAGCTGCAAGGCAGGGCTTTTATTGGAATTTGAGTAAGGACTAGGAATTTCCAGCTTAGGAATTATAAGATTTTGTGACATTCTTCAAGGGCAAGCTTGTTACAACATGACTGGCTAACTAAAATAACTAACATTGAACAAGCTATCTATAGATCTCAGAAATGTTAGGTATTTTTCTCTGCCATGAATGTTCTACTAAAAGGTCTATGGGCTGCATTCCTAATATAATTAATATTGTGCATGACCTCAGAAATGCTAGGTATTTTCCTGTGCCGTGAATGTTCTACTACAAGGTCCATGGGCTGCATTCCTAATATAGCTAACATTGAGCATGACCTCAGGAGTGTTAGGTATTTTCCTGTGACATGAATGTTCTATTACTGAGTATCCCACCAACTACCTAGCACAGATGCCTCACCCAGACATAAGATACCTTCCTATTCTTGTAGTTATCCCCAGGCTGTTTCTTAGGTGGGGGTATTTTAGGGTATTTTCCCTGGAATTGGTGACCTATGGCCTAGTTTTTCTTTAAAGTCAGGCCTAGTCCTAAAATGGAGACAAAATGGAGTTTAGGTCATCTTCTCAGTATTTACCTTGGCAATAATTAAGATGTTATACAGAGTCACATATACTTCTCCTTTTGGCTGTCAGATTATTTGAATAAGAGTCAATTGGTATACTGTCCTTTTGGAATGTATACAACTTATGCTTGTTCATTCAAATGCTGATTTCTCTACCCCACTATCTGGTTCAATCTGGATATTACATTGTGATGCTTAGAATAAGCATCACCTGTCTCAAGTTTGTGAAAACACGCCACCATTTGTTCTCTATATTGTCAATTAAACAATGTTGTGAAATGGAGAGAATCCTGGTCAGGAGGGGAGACAGAGGAAGAGGAGGGAGGAGAAAGAACCTGCAGGAGAGTTCTTGGAACCATGTAGAGAGATGGACCAGATCTAAGATATGACTAAAAGAAAGTATAGTGATAAAATCTGACTGGTAGGAAACTATGTGGGCTTGAAGGTTTAAGATGGAACAACTATTGCCCAGCACTGTGCTCTAAATAAATCCCTGTCTCTGTGTGGCGATTTGGCTATACAGCTGGTTTAGGACCATCAGCTGCTTAACTAAAAAATATATCAATAGTAAATATTAATACCCATAACAATAGTCCTCAAGGAATTGGAATTTCTTCAGAAATCTTCTGTTGAAAGAAGACTATGTTTGAAACCTGACGCAAGCCCAGGAGAGGAAAATATATCTTTCCCATAATAAGAGTTCACACAGTTTTGCCAAGTTGTCAGATCACGTTGCAGAAAAGACGAATATGAGAAGATGCTACAAGGCCAATGTCTTGGCCAGAATCACTTGGTTATTCATCTGTCTAAACATGACTTCTGTCTAAATATGAACAGCACCTAAGCTGCTCAGAGTGTTAGAGCTCAGGCTCTGATGTTAACAACCCCCATAGTATTTCTAATGTTAATATCAATCTTAAAATATCAATAATTTT
This sequence comes from Psammomys obesus, assembly GCF_907164565.1. Lineage (NCBI taxonomy): Eukaryota > Metazoa > Chordata > Mammalia > Rodentia > Muridae > Psammomys > Psammomys obesus. The sequence continues at coordinate 5,555,816 of NW_026596051.1, forward strand.
GTAAATTTTGCTAGTATTCATTAACCTCAAAACTGTAATGTTAGTGTTCCGTTGATGGCTTCTAAATGCTTTCTTCTATAAGACTCTAGATAAATGTCAAAAGCTAAATGGAGATTTCTTTAGTCCTGCCCAAAAGCCTCTGAAGTTCCCCAGTGGCTTCATAAATGTTATGCATCCTTCTCTTTCCTTGCCTTCTTATTATATATATAAAACTCTATTATTGATTTCCTTACTTCTCTCATGTAAAACCAGGATTTGATAATGACATGTTTTCCCCCACATTTTTCACCATTTTTGTGTCTTTTGATTTAATAAGAATGAAAAGGATTTCACTAATTAAGTGTCAAATATAACTAGAGCTCCATTGTTCTGTGACTATGTGAAGTCATAGTTGCTGTCACATAGTACCAGTAGTGTGAACAGCAGCCCAGAACAAAGATGCACATGAAACTTCACTTGGCCAATGAATGGTAAGAACAAAATTCATATCCATCAAGATCTTTCCTTCTTCTACCATCTTTCTTTGTACTGTCATGCAAATTGTCAGTTCATACTTGAACCTCATGGTTCAAGCAGTAGAATGGAAAAAGACTTTTTATCTTTTCTTTCTTTTTTTTTTTTAATTTGACTCGCCCACCTTTTTTTTTTTTTAAATTAGACTCTCTTTTCCTTGCTATACCGAAACAAACAAACAAACAAAAAATGCTCAAGAGAGAAGAGTTACTTTGCCTCCTCAAATCAGATGTTTCAGTCTATGGTAACTTGTCATTACTGATTCTATGCCTAGAGAGTGGCAGAACAACCTTGTGGAAGCTATGGGAAACGGACATGGCAGAGAAAGCCTGTTCAGTTCATGGTAGTTAGGTACAATTATAAAGATACGTGGTCTAAGATGTAGTCATCCGTAGTTATACCTCCAATGATTACCTTCTTCCAGATGGGTCTTCCACCTGATAGTCCACTCAGAAGGCTCATCAGCCTCATAATAAAGTCAGTACCCTAATGAGTGGGCTAGTGCTAATCACTCTCAATAACTCCACCAACCGGAAAAGAAAATTTAAACACCTCTTTTGGAGGTAGAAATCTCATACAGAAACTACACACACACACACACACACACACACACACACACACACACACACAAAAGCTGTAAACAGTATACATGTTAAATATTTGCATCTAAATTCAGTGATACCTTTTAAAATCAGAACCAAATGTGCTACAAATGTTTCCCAGGCAAATAGAATGACATTTAATGTATACAACTGGATTGACCTGAAAAGGCTTATTTTAGTTTCACACAAACTTCGTAGAGTGTCCTTTTGCCCTCCTAGCAAACATGTACTAAAGAAATATCTAAAAGGAAATGGTTTTCAGAAGCAAAGAAACTGTGTGCCCATCAACACATCTCTTATTTATTGTCACTGACAAGAAGGAGAAAAATAAAACTTTGCATATCTTAATGGTTGAGGATTCTTCTGTTAGTCCAAATAAATGTGAATACTGAGCTTCTGAAAAGCTCATTCTAAACACATTTGCTTAAGGATCCTCTTCTCAGTGTCCTCTGAAAAGAAATCAAGATCCATCAAGAAGTTATATCATTTCATAAAACAGAATAAGGAATAAGCATGGAAAGAGATCACATAATGAATATGGATTTGGGTTCAGAGTTAAGTTTGGAACAATGCACAAGCATTAGAAGAGATTACCCTACTTCAGAACCTTATATATGGAAACAAAAGAAAAAAGTTATAGCCATTTAATGTAAATAAATGGTCTGTATATAAATCATGAATGAAGTGACAGCATTCCATATATAATACATATAATTATATATTATAAATAAATAATAATTATATTATATATTATAAATGAAAAAAGAATCTCTATATTACTTTAGTTTTGAATGCACTTACAATAATTTTAAAACTGTAAAATAGTTTTTATGGCAATTTTGACTGAAATGACCCATCTTTTTCTCTAGTACACTATGAACTGAAGTTTATTGAAAGTCAAGACATCATTCTGAGTATTTGTAGAATAGACATGAGTTCTGTTTTTAGTGATACTACTGTATAATTTTTGCACACTGTTGTCATGTTTCCTAGGTATTTTTCATTCATCTGAACAGAATTTATAGAAGAATAGATTAGTTGTTCTTGTTTCTGGTGGGGACAAAATTAGCAGTGACTATGTCAGACAGTAAGACATTTTCTCATTTATTTGTCATCAAAAATTGGTAATAGATCCATGTAAGACATTCCAAATCTCAACAGCAACTTCAACTAATCCAAACCATTAAGATTTTTTCATTGTAATCTGTTGCTTGACTATATTGAGTCTTGAATGAAGATCAGAACAGGTATTCATTTAAAATATTTCAAATACTATATATTATTGTGTTTTGTGTGATTTAAGTAAATGTGTGTGTTGGGGTGTGCATATGTCATGGAAAATATAGATGCCAGAAGACAACTTTTAGAAAGTCTTTTCACTTTTACATGGGTTCTTAAGGAATCTCACCGGCCCCTAGAAGATGCATTCTTTATAGTCACAAACTAGTTTAGTGATTTTCAAATGTTAAGTGCCGCATAAATCTCTTCAGGCAGTTTCATGGCATATATATATCCTATTTATCAGTCTGGAAAAACCTGCACTTTCAATGATTTTCCAGAAATTGCTTGTAGTGCACCTCCTAAGGAGTCACTTTCAGTAGACTGCTATACCCTATAAGAGTTCTGTCAGGGACAGAGACAGAGATCTTTCCTCAGCCCAGTAATCCCAATAGATCAAAGGAACACCAGGGCCCACAATCAGTGGCCTGTCAGAGACCTGAACTTTATCTTACTGTTAAGTACCTGCTAGATGATGAGCAGGCCATTTTGCATGTTCTCTCTCATCTCTCTCTCTCTCTCTTTTATGCAGACACACAGAAACAGACACTCACACACGTATGCACATGCAAACACAACACACATATACACAGGCACACACACGCACCAGGCTACATCTTAGTTCAGTAGCTTGCTGAGACACAGTTAATAAATCATGGTGAAGCCTTGTGATCTCTTTTTCCCTTGTAGCTGCAGGGATTCAAAACCATACATAAGTAAGACCAAGCCTCAGGTAAATTTTAACCTTAGCTGCTGCCTCTGCCTTGTTACTTAGTCTCGACCCCGGTAGGGCACCTGGTCTAGAGCATGCCCTTTCCCCTTGATAACCTGTAAGATTCAAAAAGTTTTCTTCATGCTATGAGAATGAAGGGTCTCTCTCCCTTCAGCATTCTATCATGCTGTTCATCTGCCGTAGCTTTGATATGTCCTAATGCTCTCACCAGGGTCTCAACATGGCTGCCTGCAGCCATGAGCCTCTAACTCTGTGCAGGTTCATTTTGTGTCTGCTTCCTTTCTATGAACTTCCTTTACAAGTTTAACAGAACACTCGCCTTCTTTCCCTTTCCAGCACTAGAACTTAATGAGTATTTCCATTGTCTTGTAACTCATTGTTCTGTACTGAGCCACTGACTTATGTCTCCTTTTCCTTTTTTTTTTTTTCTTTGTCTACACTTACATAGTGAATAATTTCCCAAAGACTCAATCTCAAGCAGAGCTGACACTCTTTGAGACAAAATCCCTCTGTCTACTCTCAGGTCCCATATCGATTTTGAGTTCTCTGGGCTCCTTGCTCATGGTATGCTCTCTTCCCTGCAGTCTTCCAGAGGTGTCTGTACTCTTGGGAAAACATGGAAGATTGTTCCTCTAGTTGATAATGTCATTTCTCAAAAATGTCTCAAAGCTCTTTATAGCACCCCCAGCAATGCTTTGGTTTTTATGTATCCTTATCTTACAGCATCAAAGAGGTCATCACACCCTATGGTAATCAGTGCATTAGCCAGTAACAAATGCCAACAATAAGTAGGCTGGGGAACAGAAAAATATTTGTGCTGCTTCCCTGGTTCAGAGGGTTCAGTTCACAGTTAACTGGGGGCTTGTGGTGAAGCTGCCCATCAGGGCAGGACCTGGCCAAACAAAGCCCCTGCCTTGCAGTGGAAAGGTGGAATGGTAGAAAAATAAAATGGAGCAGTGAGAGTATCCTGCAGTCCTCTAGGACATGAATTCCATGGCTGGAAGACCTAAAACTCTGCCATACCTCTTGAAATCTCCAATAGTGTAAATGTGTCAATTGTGTAACCTTTTAAGACATGATGCTTTTGGAATATTCAAGGTACTAAGAATTCAAGGTACTAAGAATACAAGAATTCAAGGTACATTGTCTTGACTATGTGTGCTTTACACCAAACCTTAAGCCCATAATCAATCAACAGGGGCTATAGGAGACCGAAAATATTTGATGTGAGAGTTGGGTGAGATTTTATCTTCAGAGTGTTAAATAAGCTCTTTGGACTGAGGCAACTTTCACACATTATTACTTTTATTATTTCCAAATATAACTCTCCCCATCCCTTACCACTGTCAAGTATACTCAAGGAACACATCCTGAATTATATTTTTCTGTTGTTTTGTTTTGCTTGCTTTTTTTATGATTTCAGGTATATTTGCTTTTCCTGTCAAGGGGCTTTGGGACATAGGTGTCCCTAGTATTTTCTTTTTAACTCTCAGTCGTTTCTACAAACATGGTTGAACAAATGCCCTTGTTGTGCACTAGAGCATATTTTGGATATATGCCTAGGAGTGGTATAGCTGGGTCTTGAGGAAGCACTATTCCTAATTGTCTGAGAAAGCACCAGATTGATTTCCAAAGTGGTTGTACCAGTTTACATTCCCACCAGCAGTGGAGTACAGTTCCCCTTTCTCCACAACCTCTCCAGCATGTGTTGTCATTTGAGCTTTTTATTTTAGCCATTTTGATGAATGTAAGGTGAAATCTCAGGGTCATTTTGATTTGCATCTCTCTGATGGCTAAGGATGTTGAGCATCTCTTTAGGTGTTTCTCTGCCATTCTATATTCCTCTACAGAGAACTCTCTCTTTACCTCCATACCTCATTTTTTAATTGGATTACTTGATTTATTGCTTTTTAATTTTTTTAGTTTTTATATATTCTGGATATCAGCCCTTTGTCAGATATAGGGTTGGTGGAGATCTTTTCCCAGTTGTTTCTGCAGAAATCTTCATATGTTTCCTTAACTGTTGAAAGTAACTTTGATCAATAATCTTGTTTTGCGATTTTGTTTGTTGGATAATGTGCTTTCCTCATTTTGAAGTAGGGAACCTTGCTTCCTCTGTTTTAGCCTTGTGTGTGTGGGGTCTAACATGTGTGTCTTATTAATTATATTTTGGACAATTTCATGTAAGTATGTATGGAATAAATTATTTATTTAGTTTAAATTTTAGTGTTCTCTATACAAGGAATGTAAAAAGGAAAGCAACAATCTAAGGAAGGATGATTGAGTTCAGAAAAACATGATCAGAAACAGGTAAATAAACATCAGTAAGAACATACTAATTATTAACAGAGCAACCCTTTCCCAGAACTTTCTCAGGATAGACGAGTTTAAAAACCAGTGCCGGGCACATACTATAGATTATGCCTGGGAAAGCAGGAAAGGCAGAAGGCCATATCCAAATTCAAGGTACAATCACTAGATTGGGTTCTTTTTCACTTCCAACAAAAATAAGCATGTCTTCTAAATTGAATATAGATGTTTAGCACAGGAAGCACAAAATCACATCAAAGAACATTCCAGGGAACAAATTGCACCTAAGGTAAAAGGCCCTCTGAATATTTTTCTTGGAGCTTATCTCATAGTTCAAGGCACTATTCACCATGCATCATTCCTTTAACCCTGTTCTGAAAACACTTCTGAAAATAATGAAACGCACTCCCCCAAATTCATCATTACCTAATAATGCATCATGCATTCTTACCCTACAGCATCTGGCTGTGGAAAGGTCTCATATAGTGCTGACAACCACAGTTGCTGTAAGATTATGATTGGAATAATTGTATCATTCCCAGAAGAGAGTATTTTAAGATCTTCCTTTTACTTTACAGTTTTTCATTCTTTCTTCCCTTTTTTTCCCCATCCATATTATTGGGGCTTAAAGAGAGTACTGTAAGTATTTTCATTTACATATAAAAAATAAACCATCCCTTATCCTTAGTACTTTGATCAGCCAATGTTATTAATTGTAAAGTAGCCATTCTCCAATTAATAGTGAACATAGCAGTAATAAAAATATCTATCAACTAAGAAAGCACAGGTTTTGATGTATTCATAGCCAAAAAAAAATCTAATGCACATATAAACAAGAACTAGAATCAATGTTCTTCAAGTTATACCAAAAAATAAAAAATAAATCTCAGCGTCTGCTTTGATAGTCTGCAGGGAAGAGCCTTACATAGGCCCTCTGTGCCAGGTTTCTAGGTAGTTTCCTGTTTTCTTCTTCTTCTGATGTCCATCCTCTTTGCCTTTCGGGATTGGAATTGAGCATTTAAGTCAGGATCTTCTCTCTAAATTAGTTTCTTTAAATGTACAGATTTTAGTAAGTTTATCTTATGTTATATGTGTATATGAGTGAGTATATACTGTGTGTGTCTTTCTGCTTCTGGGAGAGTTCACTCAGGATTATCCTTTCCAGGTCCCACTATTTACCTGCAAATTTCATGATTTCCTTATTTTTCGTTGCTGAGTAATAAACCATTGTGTAGATGTACCACAATTTGTGCATCCATTCTTCAGTTGAGGGGCATCTGGGCTGTTTCCAGCTTCTGGCTATTACAAATAAAGCTGCTAAAAACATGGTTGAGCAAATGTCCTTATTGTGTACTTGAGCCCCTTTTGGATTTATGCCTAGGAGTGGTTTTGAGGAAGCGCTATTCCTAGTTGTCTGGGAAAGCACCAGATTGCTTTCCAGAGTGGTTGTACAAGTTTACATTCCCACCAGCAGTGGGGGACAGTTCCCCTTTCTCCACAACCTCTCCATCATGTGTTGTCACTTGAGTTTTTCATCTTGGCCTTTCTGATCGGTATAAGGTGAAATCTCAGGATCATTTTGATTTTCATTTCCCTGATGGCTAATGAGTTTGAGCAATTCCTTAAGTGTTTCTCTGCCATTCGATATTCCTCTACAGAGAATTCTCTGTTTTGTTCTGTTCCCCATTTTTAATTGGATTACTTGTTTTGCTGATTTTCAGCTTCTTTAGTTCTTTATATATACTGGATATTAGCCCTCTGTCAGATAAAGGGTTGGTGAAGATTCTTTCCCAGTCTGTAGTCTGTCGTTTTGTATTGATAATGGTGTCCTTTGCTTTACAGAAGCTTTTCAATTTCACGAGGTCCCATTTATTGATTTTTTTCTCTGAGAGCCTATGCTGTTGGTGTTCTGTTCAGGAAGTTATCTCCTGTACCAATGAGTTCTAGGGTATTTCCCAATTTTTCTTCTAACCGATTTAATGTGTCTGGTTTTATGTTGAGGTCTTTGATGCACTTGGACTTTAGTTTTGTGCAGGCTGATAAGTATGGATCTATTTGCATTTTTCTACATGTAGACATCCAGTTAGACCAGCACCATTTGTTGAAGATGCTGTCTTTTTCCATTGTATGGTTTTGGCATCTTTGTCAAAGATCAAGTGTCCACAAGTGTGTGGGTTTGTTTCTGGGTCTTCTGTTCGGTTCCATTGTTCCACCATTCTGTTTCTATGCCAGTACCATGCAGTTTTTACAACTGTTGCTCTGTAGTACAGGTTAAGATCAGGGATGGAGATACCTCCTGAAGCTCTTTTATTGTAGAGTATTGTTTTAGCAATTCTGGATTTCTTGTTATTCCATATGAAGGTAAGAATTTTTCTTTCCAGGTCTGTAAAGAATTGTGTTGGTAATATGGTGGGAATTGCATTAAATCTGTAGATTGCTTTTGGTAAAATGGCCATTTTACTATGTTAATCTGCAGACTATCAAAGCAGACGCTGAGACTTATGGCCAACTGTTGGGCAGAGTGCATGGAATCTTATGTAAAAAGTGGGAAATAGTAAGATCTGGAGAGGACAGGAACCACACAAGGAGAGCAACAGAACCAGAAAATTTGAACCCACAGGGGTCTTCCCAGAGACTCATACTCCTACCAAGTACCAGGCATGGAGATAATCTAGAACCCCTGCACAGATGTAGCCCATGGCAGTTTAGTGTCCAAGTGGGTTACATAGTAATTTGAAAAGGGACTGCCTGGGACATAATTTGATTGGCCTGCTCTTTGATCACCTCCCCCTGAGGGGGGAGCAGCCTTACCAGGCCACAGAAGATGACAATTCAGCCACTCCTGATGTGAGCTAAGATCAGAAGGAAGGAGAGGAGAACCTCCCTTATCAGTAGACATGGGGAGAGGCATTCGTGAAGAAAGGGAAGGAAGGGTGGGATCGGGATGGGGAGGAGGGAGGGGCTTATGGGGGGATACAAATTGAATAAAGTGTAATTAATAAAATAAAATTATATTAAAAAATAAACATAGAAAGTTGACTTCCAAACTCTTTTTATGTAATCAGTATTACTCTGATACCAAAACCAGATGAAGACATTGTAAAAAAGGAAAATAAGGACTAATATTCCTCATTAACACAGATGAAATTACCCTCGTTTGGTTGGCAATTTATTAGCTTTTTATGGTTTTTCACTGGGGTTGGGATTAGAATATCTCAGATTCTGCACAACATAGTGCCTGCAGACTAAAAATAAAACATAGTCCCTTTGTGTCAACCATTGAGAAACTTGCTGGTTAAGGAAAACTGCTACTGTAATAATTTCCTGTGTTAATATATACAGAATAATTAATTCATTATACAATCAGAATTCATACATTTGAACTTTGCATGTCGTTCCAGTATTTCTGGTTTTTTTTTGTTTTGTTTTGTTTTGTTTTTTTGTGCAGGAGGCTGTGGTTAGTCCTTATTCTCTGGACTGAATGGTCAGTTCCTGTGCTTCGTCTTTAAGCTCTGATGCTAAGTCTTACCTATGATCCATTGTGGCGGTCAGGTTTTCCCCTGAGATTTTGTTAGACTTAACTTTTTATTTCCAGTTACATATTTTGTGGTATACTTGGTGTTTCTCTATATATAGCAAGTGCAATATTTATTATCTTAATTATTCTCTACTTATTCAGCTATTTTGTTTTCTTGAATTTCAATCAGTAATTTCTTACTGTCATCTATAATTTATTTGTGGCGTTTCTTAATTTTGTACACTTTTATATTGTCCTTTTAAATTCCTAATCTTGGGTTTCATCCAGTAATTTTCATTGTTGATCATTACTACAAAATTGTGATCTTTCTGGGGGTCTTATTGCTTATATATTTGGATGGGACCAGAAAGTCTGTAGTTTAGTCGCTGGTTGTGGCTACTGAAAAGAGTTTCTGGCTCCCCTGTGTTAAGATGGCATACGGAGCTTCATTTGACATGGTTGTGCTTGGATCAACCAGGTATTGGCTGAATCTCAGGATTGTGTATAATTTGCTGTTTCATGAAAGGTATGACTGAAGTAATTTTTGTTCAAATAGGGGAAGGAATGTGGTCTTTCCTTACCTGCTGTTATTTTCTGTGGATTGGGATGCAGGAAGGGCTGGTATGGTGTAGGGTCAGACCTGAAAAGCACATGGTACTAGGTAGATAACCTTGAGATTATGGGGAATAGGATATGACCTATTCTTCTGTACATAGTGGCCTCTGACTTTGTACAGTTCTATTTAATTGTGCTCTACCAGGTTTCAGTGAACTTGTCTTTTCACAATGTTATTATTATTATTATTATTTGATGTTAATACAGTATAGAGCTAACAATAATATGGAAAACATTTGAGAACTCTTTTTCAGCTTATAATTCTTTTATGTTCTTTAAAATTGTATCATTGAAATATCATACAAACTTAAAATATTATTACAATTTCAAATCATCCATGTTGCAAACCTAAAGAAAAAGACTCACAAAATGCATATCACCACATCAGGAATTTACTCTGCAACACATTTTCATCACTACACCCACCCAGGATTAGTTCTTACTTTGGCTTCTTACACTTTAATTTAGTCTGGTGTGTAATTGAAATTTATGTAAATGAAATCCAAAAATGAAAAATATTTTTATTTGCATATTTCACTCAATATTTTGACTGTGACATTCTGTAATACTATTGTTTCTGCTGATATGTATTGATGAATAATATTCCATTTTGTGAATATATCTACATTCCTCTCTCCTCTATGAAAATCATAACATGTATCCCTAGACAATGGTTATTTAAATACCACCATGAATTTTTGTTTCATTATTTTTGGTATAAGTCTCAGCATCTCCTTTGATACCCTGGTGGGTGGAGTCTTTCAGAGGTCCTCTGTGTAATGCTCCTGTCCTGTTCCTTGTCATCTCCTACATGTTTTAATATATTTCTCAAAACATTGTATATCTCATTTTGATCATTTCCCTGTACCTGAAAATCTAATTTAAATTTCAAGGCTTGACTTCCATTTTCTTAATAAATGTATTTATTGTGATGATTAATGTTGGTTGCCATCTTGACAACCTCTAAACTCTTGTAGAGATAAATATCTGGGCATGACTATGATGGAATATTTGGATTAAGTTAGCCTCTGAATAAATAAGAGATTACATTGGCCTGGACTGAGGTCATGGGTTCCACAAAAAGGGTAAAGCTGCCTGAACAATAGCATTCATAATTCCCTGCTTTCTGAGTACTGATGGCTTGGAACTAGCTGTTTTATGCTCCTTCCTCTGTCTGTGACTCCATTGCCTCAACTCTACCTCAAACTGCATGTTAAGTAAACCTCATTTTCCTTAAAGTACTTTTATAGAGATTTTTATCATAGTAAGAAAAAGCAACTCATTCAGAAAATAGTGATAATCCTGAGGATGTGATTCTCAGTTTTTTTTCAACTTATTTGTGGGAAAATGCAGAGGAATTTGGATCTTTGGTCCAGAAAAACATTCACATGTAAACAAATCCTACTGGTACAGACTGGTAAAACCTTTGAAGACAGAAAGCTGAGAGAAACGGAGTTTCAGAGAAGAACAAGGAATCATTCCTGAATTGGGCTAGGGAAGAAATTGTGTGCTATTTTTACTAAGGGTCTGGCTTCATTCTGCCCAGGTCCTGAGATATTAAGCACAGTTCAATTTAAAGGTAATGTGCTAATTATTTGACAGAGAAAATTTCAAAAGTGTATAACCATTATACTCTGGCACAATTACTGTTCACTGCTCTTATTTATATCTACAATTTTAGATCGCTTAAGAACACGAGTCACATTAGCTTCAAATGCTTAAGAAAAACATCATCAGGCTTCTCATAGCAAAACCCGGCTTGTGGTACCTACCATGTGTGAGTGAGTGTGTGTGTTTGTGCATACACACTTGTGCACACACACACGCGCTCGCATTCGCACATTATGTTCTGTTGTATGGTTAAAATACATGCCAAAACAATTTAAGGAAAAGAGGCTTTATTTGGAGTTATAGATCAAATGAATAGTGAGTAAGTCAGGGTAGTCATGGAAGCTGGAGCTGGATGTAACTGGTAGTATTTTACCTACAGGCAAGAAGCAGAGGCACATAAATATTTGTGCTCATCTAACTTTGTCTTCTTTTTGTAATCCAGGACTCAGTCTTGGAGAATGGTGAACGGGTGGGCTTTCTTACTCAAGGAACATAATCACCAAAATCCTGTCCTCTTCCCCCAGTCTCTTACCTTAGATGATTTACGGTGTTCTCAAAGTTGAAAATTGAGATTACTCATCACAAATACAATGTCCTAGAATTATTTTCTTAACCTACCCATTATTATAACATACAACATTATTATGAATGTCATCATCATGATTGCTTTGTTTTTTAACTCCAAATACCAGACAGTCAGGGAGTTGTGTGATTTAATCCTAGCACTTGAGAAGAAAAGGCAGGTAAATATCGGTAAGTTTAAGGCTACCTTAGTCTATATAGCAAGTACTAGGCTACTCAGAATTATACAGTGAAATCTTGTACCAAAACAAGCAAAGACCTCTAAATACCAAAATTTATTGCAAAAGACCTGATAGACTAAGGTCATATGGAAGGGGAGGAGGACCTCCATGGGGGAGGGGCACAGGAGAAGAAGAAGGAGGGAGGGTAGAATTGGGAGAGGATGAGGAAGGGGGCAACAGCTGGGATTCAAAATGAATAAATTGTAATTAATAAAAATAAAATTAAAATTAAAAAATAAAATAAAAAAAGGATTGTGACAATTTACTATTTTTTTAAGTGAATAGTTATAAAAGTCCAGAAATATATTTAATTAGTGGCCGCTCCTAGGAAAAACAAATAAAAGCTTCACTGACCCGTTTCCACTTTGGAGCACTGATGTGAGAAGTAGTTATAAACAGAGGAAGACTGGGGTAAAATGTAAAGAAGTCCGCTATCTGTGGACCCTATGATTTTACGAAAAAGCAGCTTAAATGTCAACACTATGGTCATTCCTTTATCTTACTTTATAAACTTTTAAATTTTGAGCTAATATGAGAACTTTGGGGGCTCAGTATCATCTTCTCAGAGTTTTTTATTTGATTCCTTTGGACACCCCAAGTGATGCTGCTAAATTTTCTCTAATAATACACAGTTCTTCCTGCTTCTTCTGCCCAGCATCTCATAGTCTCTGAACCACTCTGATTTGTTCTCATGGTACTTACTACCTCCTCAATACCTTTTCAAGTAGAATCATAGGTATCCTCATGAACAGTTTTGTAGCAACCTTTCTGAAAGCAGTAGTCATCCTGCAGTGTAAATATTTATCCATTTCTGAAGCAAGAAAAGGAAAATATTTGGGAGGGAGACGAAGAAACAAAGTTTGTAAGGACAAATCACCCAACTTTAATAGAATTCATTATGGAAAACTTAATTTATGTTTCTTACTTCCCAAGGTACCAAAGCAGTTTTGTTTTGCTCTCCTGGGCTGTATAATTTAAACTTAAGACAACTTTCACTTGGCAGTTGCAGTGTTTTATGGAGGCCATTCTGTATCCCAGTATACATAGGACCTCTGAAATGACCATTGTTATTTTAGGGTATTTAATAACATGTTTCATAATGGTATGTTTTGTTTATTGAGTAATATGACTAAAAATCACTATAGTGTTATGTACACTGTACTTAAATTCCACAAGCCCATTTTCAAATTTACGTCACTAACCTACAGTATATAGGCAAACAAGAATCAGGTAACCAAGGCAGCTGTCATGTGTACTCATGCTTGCTACCCTTCAGAAGCTTCACTCATCACCACCATGTAATACTCAAAATAAAATTATTTAAACCCCAGTGGATGTACTTATTTACAAACACTTAGAAATGACAATCCTTAAACCTCTCTTTTACTCGGGTGATAACTCTCTCATATTCTTCTAAAGAAAGACTTTCTCCAGAGATCAGACAGAGTGTCTATTGCCAGTCTAAGAAACTTACTCAACCTTACATATCACAAAGATAAAACTTGTAGCTTCTACCTACTGGTCTTTTGGTGTGTGTGTGTGTGTGTGTGTGTGTGTGTGTGTGCTTGTATGTGTTGTTTGTGGTGCTTGGAAAGAAGAAAGAGTCTAGGGAATAGTAGGGAGATATCCCAGGATCAAAGTCACCCCAGCCTCATGATTGGCAAACGTCCCAGCACTGAGCTCTTTCCACCACTTCACACTTATTTCCAGGGACACAGTCTTGTGGCTCAGGCTGAATCATCTTTCTTATTTCTTAGAAAAAAATAAAGCTTTCTATAAGTTAAAATTCTAGTCTTATTGCTTCCTAAATGAGGCTATTGAGAACAGGGGTAAACTAAGATCACATTTTTGGAATCAGAAAACAAAACAAAACATGTTTCTTCAGAGAGTTATGTTCTTTAGAATGAAAGAATTCAAAAAGCTGAATTGACCAAATGGCTCTCTCCATTAAATAGGGAGAGGTCAGAGTAGACCAGATCTGAGAACTGGTTTTCCAGCTCTAAAAATCAAATTTTCCCTTTTCATTTATTTCTGATGTGCTACTGATCACTTTATTTGAGCATCTTTGTCTTTGCTTTTCCTCATTTACAACACTATAGCAGTGTCATTTGTTCCATAAATTTGTCAGAACATGTCATGTTATGGCGTAAATTGCAGGCTTCATGAACATAAAGTTGCTATAAACCAGCTGCTTCTGTGTCTCAGAGGAACTTCAAACTAACATGGAGCAAAACACAAACCTTGTCTCTTTTATAGAGCTCTCAAAAAGAAAGGAAAAAAAATCCCTCATCAGAATTAATCCTTTGGATTGTTTATATCCAAGACTAGTGGCAAGTGCTCAGCTCTGCATCATTTCCTTAAAATAATAAGTTATATATTCTTAAATACAAATTATAAAATTTATGTAAATCTAGCTGAGTTCTCAGTACACAGGTGTATCTCTTTAGTAAGAGCTATGATACTTTTAATTTGTCCTGAACTGTTACTGTAATGAGAAACATTTTTTTCTAGCATAGCAACACACTTCATTTTCACAGAGATAGCCAATTCTGTCAGATAATTGGCATTGTTTGGAATTAAATTCTATGTTCCAAGTAAGAAAGACCACTAAAGACTCAAGTCCAGCTTTTCTTATTTCTTTTGCTTGGAATCCTGACCTGGCACAGCACATTTTTTGATAGTCTGAGATTATGAAGTCTATATTCTTTCTTTCTTTCTTTCTTTCTTTCTTTCTTTCTTTCTTTCTTTC
>NW_026596051.1:5570556-5660718 GCF_907164565.1 Psammomys obesus
TCTTTCTTTCTTTCTTTCTTTCTTTCTTTCTTTCTTTCTTTCTTTCTATCTTTCTTTCTATCTTTCTTTCTTTCTCTCTCTCTCTCCTCTTTTCTTTCCTTCTTTCTTTCTTTCTTTCTTTCTTTCTTTCTTTCTTTCTTTCTTCTGTTGGGTTTTGCCTGTAATATTGGGTTCTACTCTAGTTTCTGGGTCGTTCAGTCACTGATTGCTGTCCATCTAGGCAGTGCAGGGCATGGGCTCCTTCTTTTGGCGTGGCCTTCAAATTAAATTAAACATTGGTTGGCCATTCCCACAAGCTCTATGCCATTGTTACTTCAGCAAAACTTAAAGTTTCTTACTGTCTTTGCCCCAGCCTGGGTAATTTCATAGCTCTTTTAACATATCTTCTTGGTGGACATTTCCCAAATGCTAATATTTCTTAATACAGCTATAGTCTTTTCAATCTCTGGCCTTCATTCCAATAAACCTGTTTACTCCTTTGTGAAGGCTAATATATTGGTCGAAAGTAAACACTGTTCTACTTAACATTTAACATATTTGATGTAATTGTACATCAAATAGATTAATGTCTTGTATAAATAGCATACCATAAGATAATAAACGATGATCTTATATATTAGTTTCCTGTCACTGTGAAAAGTAATTTAAGTGTATCAAGTTGAAGGATTAAAGGTTTATTTTGGCTTTTTGTTTCAGAGACTTCAATCTATGGTTACTTGAAAATTGAAAACCTATAGACAAATTTTTCTGGTGAATGTTTAGTCAAAACTATTTGCAAATTAAGACAATCTTACATCAAACTAAGTTTCATCCCAGGATGGAAGATTGGTTAAGCATATGCAAATTATAAAGACATTACCACATGAATATAAAAATTACACAGAAACAACATGATTATCTGGACAGAAACAGAAGTTATTTAACATAATTTCATATTTTTTCCTGATAAAAATCCAAATATATTAATAATAGAAATAATATGCCTTAGCTCAATAAAGCCTCTGTATGATAAACAAATAGTTAACGTTATAGTAAATGAAGGAAAATGAGAGGATTTTCTCTAAAACCTTCACTGAAACAAGGGTTCCCATTTTACACAGTCTTATTCAATACAGTAGTAGAAGTCTTACCTATAGCAACAAAATAAAAGAATTAAAGAAATACAAACAGAAAAGAAGACATCAAATTGTCTCTATTTGCAGATCACATAATTCTGTATGTTCTTCACTTTTGTGCTTGGACCAAGCAGCAGGAGTTTCAGAGCTAAATATTTACATTGTCTCCACACCCATGCAAAGGGAGCCAACTCAGTATGGCTTGGCTTTTAGGCATACTTTTGTGTATAATTCTGTTTATGCTTGTTCAAGTCACTTTTCTGTTAAACCATTTTATGGAATTCTGTCTTTGTAAGGTGATTAATTCTAAAGTGTTGAGTACTTATGTTTATGATGAATCCCTTTGTGTGAGAGGTCATATAGCTGAAATCCAAAACGGGTCTTCTGCTATGGTGCTGATTATGCTAGGTCTCTGAATGAACACTCCAGCATTATATGTAATGTATTTGCATTTTAATTAACCTCTAATCTACTTGTTTTGTTATAGAAGATGAGTCTAAATAAGACACAACCTACTAACTGCCTGAGTTTCCTATAAGTTAAAATATTATCTAAATAAATAAAATATGCCTTATCCTTTTCTTTGTCAAAAACACAATATTAGAGACAAACTTCAGTAATATATTCTAAGATACAGCATTTTCAATCCAAAAATTAGTGAAAATCTTTAAAAATGATTCTACTATTGCTTAAGCCAGAATCTTGCAATGAATGTGCTGGCAAAGACTAAATGAGTTTTAATTAAACAAAGACATGAAGAAATCATATGACCTTATCTCTAATTTGCAAAATTAATTTTCTTGTCTTAATTTCAACAAGTTCACCAATTATGTGATTTTAATTAAAATGGTCATGTAATTTTTTTGATGTTGTCAGTAATGATCTGAATAATTAAGTTGTAAGTGTAATTATATCTAAAGTTAAAATGCAAAAATCAAAATTCTACAAAAATAAAGTTGGAATAAAAGGTAAGGATGTGTGTTTTCTAATATGTAATTTTTTTCTGAAATTAAAATGCAAGCATTTGTTAATACAAAGTAGTAATTACTAAATGCTTTCAGTCACAAACAAGCAACGAAAGTATATGAAAAGAAAACAGTTTTCTTTTTCTTTCCTGAGTTTTTCAGAAACTGGTTTTTAGAAAGCAAGGCCACCTGGAGAGGTAACCAAGTGATGAGTATCTCACCTGCCCAGCTGACTTGCAGACATTCTGCGGTGTGCACCTGGGTTAGCAGGGTGCAGGACCAGTAACCCCCCGTCCCCGCCACACACACACATCTACACAACGCTTCTGGGAAGTGTTACTCTAAGAACTATTCCCACTTCCTCATTAAAAAGCAGGACTGATAAAAACTAGAAGAAGGCAAAGTGTCACAAAAATATTTTGTTCATGATGGTATGCTCTTGGTAATGGAAAACCTTTAAGAAGACACAGAGAGAATAGATGCATACATGGATAGAAAATACATAAATCTTAAAACTTGCCACTTACTAAGCTTCTAATACATTCAGTCATTACACCTTAATCATACCTCACTTTGTGCTGTACAAACTAAAATATAAATGAAATTATTATTTAATACATATTTAGTTCAAAATATATTGAAAATGAAGCTTAAATTTAAGGGTGCTTTAATTTAACTTTATAAAGATCTCATAAAACCTAATATTGTCTTCTTTTCATCATCTGCAGAAGAACCACCTTCACATGCCATGGGACATCTATCCTTATACATGTGGTTAAGGACAAAATATAGACTGCTGTAAAAAAAAAAAATGGTGTCTGCCACTGTGAACAGCAGCCTGCCTCTGGGCTGCCTCTGAAGAACAAGCTTGCCTTCATCTTAGACCGAAAAGCCATCTTACAGTAAAGACAAACAAGGTCCATTTCTGTTTATTTAATTAAACCTCTGTTTCTCAATGATTGGGCTATACCACACCTGTAACTTTAACTACAAATGGTTCTGTACTGCCCTTTCCAGGAATGGCAATCATTCCTGGAAACAGTTTAGGGAAGCTGTTATGACTAACTGTTATACTTATGTACTGTTCCTGTAGCCCCACTTATTTTGCATACAAAATCCCCTATTTGGAAATTCCGTATCTCAGAGCTATCAAAAGCGTATTATCCTCACATCCTGGGTTCTCTCTCTAAAATCTCAATTTAGGGAGATATAGCCAGCTGGCCAATCCTGGGAGCACCTCTAAAGTATAGCCTGCTTTAATTAGAAAATTATGGAATTTGTCTTTCTCCTTGCAGTTTTCAGATTTAGTATCTCCTGTGTTGAGGTGCTGAAAGAACAGACACAGCAAAAGGATGCTCTGCTGTCCTCAGAATGAATCTACATCTTGCAGGCATCTGTAGTATGCCTGCTTTCTGAAATTATACCTGGTAATCCATTAATTTGACTCTTCTTCCAACTTCTTACAGTAATCCTGTTTTGTTCACACCTAAAGTCCAAGGTTTCTTCAACATCATCAGCCATGTAATGACAAAAAAAGTCTCCTAGGGCCGGATAATATCATTAGAAGGTATGGAGCACAGGCTCTTGGATGTCACTGGACAACCAGTGACACAAACAATGAATTCCACTGATTCTACCTTGTATGTGTTTATGTTACGAAAAGCAGGCTCTCTAAAGACGGAGTTTATTTTTTTGTGAGAATGAGTAGGTCTTGGCTTTCTTTAGCTAGAGCTATCAAACAAAAATCTCTAAAGTTCTCATTTAGGAAGGCTGATGATGAAAAACTAGCAAGGATTAAGCACTCCTACCTGTAAATTCCCAGGAGGGCAGGAGGGCAGGAGGGCAGGAGGGCAGGAGGGCAGGAGGGCAGGAGGGCAGGAGGGCAGACTTTTCGCAGCAGTACAATACTATGATCTGACTAAAATATCCCTCACCCACCATGAATGCTTATTTTTAGATCTTTGCTCAAAATTATCCAAATAACGTGTTTTTCTCTTAAAATGTGATTTCACAGAGGGTACTAGTTTACATAGAACCACTAACAAGAGATCCTGAGAGCTGTTTCCTGATTAAAGAAATCCATTTCTGGACGCACACAGGAATGCAATTATGCATATTTATGTAAATCAAATGCAAATCGCCTTGAAAATAAAGTGTGCAAATGATAAGAGCAATGCTCCCAAGCTGTGACTTGTCAGTCTGAAGCTGTTTAGTGGGAAAGGATGCAAACCCCAGTGTAAATGGAAGCTGAATTATGGAGGGAAAATGTCTCCTACATTGGGTTTGCAAATAATTAAATTTGGGCAGATAAGCAGTCTTTGCATCTAACAGGATCAGAATGGCTCTCTAGGTATACTGAATACTAAACAATATAGCCATGTCAATGTGGCTCTGAGCTTTTCAAGATAGATTGAATGTATTATTAATGAACCTTTACTTTTCTGCCAGTTATGGACATACCAGCCCTGCTACTGTCTTCATCTTCCTGAGTCTCACTTTGCCCATAGGTAGCACTGTAGAAAAGACAGAATGAGTTCATCTGTAGAGCACTAGAGCTTAGACCTATAGTACTCCAAATACTTTTATATGTAGTCAACAGCTCCTTCTTGAGGCTTTCTCTTCTTAAATCTACTTCAACAAATTGACTAGGATTGATCATTGATTATGCTGACATATACAAGAGATGCACATTGGTACCTGTACTGTATACAGAAAGGTACACGAGGGCTGCCAAAATCTTAGAGGTAATACTCACAGATATGCAATAGAGTGAACAGGCTTGAAAAAAAATTAGAAAGAAAATCAGAATTTCCAATCTAGAAATGATTTTTCTCAGCCTTCAAGGAACAAACACAGCATTGTTTGTCCTGAAGAGGACAATAAAATGGGCCTTTTTTTTTTTTTATAATCAAACTAAATTTACAACAGTTGGGCCTATCACATTATTCAGTTTCTCTTTATTTTATGGATATTCCCTGTGTAGGGATTCTTTCAGGATGAACCCTCTAATCTCAAAGCTGTGTGGATTCCCTTTTGGATGAGTAACAAGACCCTGTGAAGAAAAGCTTTAGGGCATAGATACCCTCATCACATAGAAAGGAATAAAAACCAGAAACGAAAAGCCACCTTGTTCTAGAAGGATATACCCTTTTTAGTTCAGAATTGGTCTGCTGATTTCAAAGTATTCCTTTGGCCTATGCTCTTTTGATTAGTGTTTCTAGTAATTAGCAATTTAGTATCACTTTACAAAAATACATCCAAAATCTAGAGTCAACTGACATGTAGGCCAATTCAAGTACCTGTGAAATAGACAAATGTACCTGAAGAAACAGTAAGAGTTTTCAGATACTTTAATCAGTCATTTATACCAGTTGTAGAAATTACATATACTGATGACTCTCAACCACAGCAATTTTGCTCAAACTTCTGCACATGTTCCAGAACATATCACATCTGAAGACCCACTTGTCTTGCTGCCCCTCCCAACAGGTAGAAGCCAGGCATGCTGTGAAACTTCTCACAATGCAGAAGACTTTACCAATAGCAAAGACCAACCTAACCCTCATTGGAAATTGTGTCAAGGTTGAGATTTGCTGTTCTGTAACAAGGAAGAGTAATGAGAATCTTAGAAACTTTTGTGTATCTGTACCACAATAAAGCATGAAAAAAGTTAGACTTAAAAAGTACATTAAATTAAAAGCCAAAATAATGAGAAAGCAACCAGCAGAGGGAGAGGGAAAGAGTCTGTGATGGGGAAAGGGATACCAGAGTGCATGTGGTATGAAAAGAAGTTGGAGAAAGCTGAACATCAAGTGACTTAAGTGAGAATGCGGTGAAGACATGCAAAAAGATGTTGGAGGATTAACCAAAAGAATGGATACCTGGTAAAAACAAACAAAAACTTTACAGAAACCTACTACTTTGAAATTTAAATTTTATTCAAAAAGAACCCAAGTTGGTAGTTTGAACAGACATTCTTTGTATAGGTTTACAATGCTTTCCCCAGAAATAACAGGTTATTATCAAATCACCTTAATGCTAGTCATAGGATACTTCATTACAATTTACTGGTTAAGAAAGCCTTAGGGCCTCCAAAGCAGCACAGTCTATTCTATTGTTCTTGCTTGACCAATGTAACTAGGTGTTAATTCCTATTGCTAAAGATATCACACACTAGGTTTACAAGATGGAACTGACTGAAAAACCTTTTATAATACTGGAAGGTTTTATGCAGGCTACTGAGTGAGGAAAGTTAACAGTGGTCGTATTCACAGCTGCCTGCATTCTAGGATAGCAGCCTGATAGGCAAGATGTAGTCACTGGTAAAATGGTGAAATGACTTGTATGAGGGCAACTGAGTACTTTTTAATTAAATTTGAGACCTGCTCCGGAAATATTGTTTTTATTTCCTCAGATGAAGGGATGAGAGGAGAGACAACCCATTCTAGCTCTTTCTGAACTCTCTCTGGTCCTAAACTAATTATATCAATATTTCTTCTTCTTCTGGCTCTTCCTCATTCTCTGGTTCTTTCTGTCTTTACCTATGACTACCTTGTTCTCTCTGCAACCAGTCTCTGTAAAACTGTCAAGGTAAAAAACTCTCCATGTGAAAAAAAAAAAATCTTTCCCTGCACTGCCCTTAAGTAGCCTGTTTTCTATCCTGTTATCCTGAGAGTTGGTTGTATTCTATCCCTAAATCATCCCATCAAATCATTCTGATTCCTTACTTTGCCTGCTCCTCAACTAGACATCAATTTCAAATGTGACTGCTCTCTTCTAAAAATGAACCAAGCTTCATGCTTTGGGATTAAGAATGTGTACTAAGGGCATATCTGTATTCCAGGCAGCTAATACTCTAATCCAGAGTATGTCTGTCTTCCCACCCTCTCCCTTATCAGGTAGACCTAGAAGTCCTCTGCATGTGATCTCTTGCCAGAGCAGCCATGTTGCTAGATTAAAATTCCTCTACACTGATGAATAGAAAGGAATTCATGCCTGGTAATGTAAACCTGGTACAGAGCCAATGACTTGGAAATCAGTAGGCCTCAGAGTGGAGCTATAATAATAGATAAACGCTGGAGAGAGGAAGAACACTGTTTCTTCAGAGGAAGTGGCCATTGGTGGGTTTCCCATGAACCGAAAGATGGGCTCACAATAATGAACTTATGGGCAGAACCAATTGTTCTTAGTGAGTTAAGATGAAAAGGGGAAAAAGAGAAAGAATAAAGGGGAAAAAGAGAAAGAGGAAGAGGAAGAAGACATGAAATTGGGAGGACATGCTAGGAGCAAGTGAGGGAAGTATGAGTAGGAGATCTACAGTAGATAAAATCAAAACATTGTTTACATGTATAAAATACTCAAAGCATGAGTAAAATTTGTCAACAAGATTGGACAAATTCGAGTTTAAGTATAATTTTAAATTTCTTTTTCAAAACTTCAGTAAAAAAAAAAATCAAGAACTACAATGAGGGAACAGTACTTTTTACTTTCTTGATAATCAAAATGTTCATACCCAGATGTTTAATTCACTCTTACTGCTGTAGTATGAAATGTCTGACAGTTTAAAGAGGAAAAAGGCCTGAGAAGTCAGTAAACAGCATTTCTTAAGGGTCAGAAACCTTACAAAAATACACTTGACTGCACTAATAAGCAATGCACAATAAAGTAAAAGCTGGAGTGAGGTCCTATATATAATCTCTTCTTAGTATTTGAAGTAACCTGAGTGCCCAGAACTAACACTAGACATGATATGCAGTAAATGCATACACTAAGTGTGGGGAAAGTAATTAGAAGTTTAGTTTACATTTTAAAGATAAGTATGAAACAGTCATGAACTAAAGATTACATTGTTTTTGTACCCAATGTGTTTGCATAGAGGAGACAGATTATGAAATTTCATTCCAATCAAAACATTGGCTTTCAATAGTGGATACAATGAGCAATTTTCTAAGTAAAGTTGTGACTAAGAGCAGTGGCACATACCTTTAATCTTAGTTCAGGGGGCAGAAGTAAGAAAATCTCAATGGGCCAGCTTGATTTAAATACTGAATTAAAGGAAAGCTAGGGATGTACAATGAGCCCCTGTCTCAAAATAATAAAATAAAATAAATTTAAAAAATTATATAATTGATCATAAACCATTCCAAACTATTTTAAATCAATACGTTTTTTATTAGTTGAACTTTGATGGCTCTTTGACAGATAAAAATTTACTCACCACACCAAGACTGTAATTAATTTCACTTAAAGGCCTAATTTCTTTGTGGAGGGGTGCATCTGTTTGTCCACATATCTCCATCTTTCTTTATCTTACATGCAGCCTGTGTATGAAGAAGCCACTTTTTCTTTCTTTCTTCCTTTCTTTCTTTCTTTCTTTCTTTCTTTCTTTCTTTCTTTCTTTCTTTCTTTCCTTCCTTCCTTCCTTTTCCTTCCTTCCTTTCTTCCTCTCTATTTTTGAAACCTTAATGTAATTACAATATTTTCTTTTTACCTAACCTTCTTCAAACCCTTGAATATAATCCTCTCTGCTCCTTTTCAAATGTATTATCTTTTAAAAAATTAATTGTTTTCTCCTTATTCTAAAACAGGACAGGAGCCTATCATGGAGGGGCTCTGAAAGACTCCATCTGGCAGTGTAACAAAGCAGATGCTGAGAATCATAACCAAGCTTTGGGCAGAGCTCAACGAATCTTTTTTTTTTTTTTTTTTTTTTTTAAGATTTATTATGTTTTACCTACATGTACACCTGAACGCCGGAAGAGGGCACCAGATCTCATTAGAGATGGCTGTGAGCCACCATGTGGTTGCTGGGAATTGAACTCAGGACCTCTGGAAGAGCAGACAGTGCTCTTAACCTCTGAGCCATCAATCTTATGAAAGAAGGGAGAGAGAGTAAAACCTGGAGAGGACAGGAGCTCCACAAGTAGAACAACAGAACAAAAAAATCTGGGCACAAGGGTCTTTTCTGAGACTGATATTCCAACCAAGGACCATTAATGGGTATAACCTAGAACCCCTGCTCAGATGTTGCTCATGGCAGCTCAGTATCCAAGTGGCTTCCCTAGAAAGGGGAACAGGGACTGTCTCTGACATGAACTCAATGGCTGGCTCTTTGATCACCTCCGCATGAGGGAGGAACAGCTCTTGTCTGCAAGCATAGCAGAATTTAATTAGTAGTGTCAGGGATTGGCTCTCTCTGGGGTGGGTCCCTAGATGGGCCAGTCATTATTTGGCCCTTTCCTCAATCCCTGCTTCGTACATATCCATGCATAACTTGTAGGCACTGTAAGTTTAGGGCCAAAGGATTTGTTTGTTCAGAGCAGATTTACTCTTAATAGCCAGAAGTTGGAAACAACACAGATGTCCCTCAACCCAAGAATGGATAAAGAAAATGTGGTGCATTTAAACAGTGGAATACAACTCAGGAATTAAAAACCAGAAAAATCATGAAATTTGCAGAGAAATGGATGAAACTAGAAAATATTATCTTGAGTGAGGTGAGCCAGACCCAGAAAGACACACATGGTTTGTACTCACTTGTAAGTGGATATTAGTCATACAGTATAGGATAACCATACTCTAATCAACAGACCCAAAGAAGCTAAGTAATGGGGGTGGGAGATGCTTGAATATAACTCAGAAAGAGAACTAGACATCAGAAGTGAATGAAGAGAGAGAAATGGATGAGAGAGAGTGTGGGGAGGGGAGTGAAGGTGTGGATCAGATAGTGGAAAAGCAAGGGTGAGAGGTGAGAAGGTTGGGAAAGAGAAGGGAAACTGAGGGGGTGCATTTCTGCAGCAAGCTGGAGAATTGTGAGGGTGTAAGCTCATTGAGGAGGTAACTATAATTGAGATTCCTAGTATCTGGGTGTAATACAGACTTAAGTGGTCACCTTCTATAGCCAGGCAGGGCTCTCAGTGAAAGAAGGGGGACCCCAACATTTCTTATTTCTTTGCACTGTTGCTAACCCCTCACTGCTGGTCTCCAATCTGTGCTTGTGCGCTGAGTGTGTAAAAATGTGAATACATTCTCTAATTAATTATATGTAATTCATCTCTGTCACTAGTCTTTCTCAAAGGCTATTTATTCCTTTCTTAAAGGAATAAATTCTTCTCTAAATTTAATTAAATTCTTCTTTATTTAATTCTTCTCTACTTAAAGTAAAAAAAAATTAAGCTGGACACTCAGGTTCCTCTTTGAAGGAAGCTTATTTTTGATGATGTGCATAAAAAGGCACAAAATAAGACAGTGCAGGGTGCATTTTCTTCCAGAGGCCATTTCAGGTTTAACTAGAATTTGATCTCTGTGATGGAGAATCTCATGGAATTTACCCAACTGTATTAGAGAAACCCAAGGTCAAGGTGCCCTTGTTAATTTATATTAGCTTCTATAAAATTGCCTGCTTGTGCAAACCTTCTTTTTCAGATAATTGTTTATCTTAGCTTTTGTTAAATTGCTTGCTTACACAAAACCCTCTGCATCTTCCAAGTATGATTCCAGGATGTGGCTTATACCTTCAAAACACAGTGTCTTAAACACCCGGTGCTACACTTAGGACCAGAATACCTAAGTATAGTCCCAGCAGATGGGAACCAAGACTTTCAACTGGCTATCTGTTGTGTCTGATTGGTCATTTGCTGTTAACTTTCACTAACAGTAGCACACCTAGACAAACAGCATTAGTTTGCTTTCTAAAACTTTGAAGGTTCTCTTTCTAAATTATACAAAATAGATCACTCCCTTTCTCACAGGCTCATTTTCATTTTTTTTCTTATCTCTGACATCTCTGTATCATATGTACTTCATTCATAGGAAATGAGCATTTTAAAGGAAGGACTTGAATTAATTTCTCAGTGACAGATTTCAAATTTCTAAGGCCCGTCTCTAAAGTAGGTAATAAAGACATTGCTTTCTAGCAGAATATCTTACACAAAATCTCATGGATCAAAATAATTCTTAAAAAATGCAAGAGCTGGGGCAGGTGCTGTGGCCGATGCCTATAATCACAGCACTTGAGGAAGCAGAGGTGGAGAGATTTCTGTGAGTTTGAGGCCAGCCTACTCTACAAACCGAAGTCTGTGCTGAAAAACAAAAACACAAAAAAACAAACAAAAAATGTGGAAATGTGCAGGGACAAAAATGGAAAAATAATTGAAGGAGTGGCCAACCAAAACTGGCCCTACTTGAGACTCATGTCATGGGAGAGAACCAATCCCTGACATGATTAATGTTACTCTGCTATGCTTATAGACAGGAGCCTAGCATAATACTTCTGAGACCCTTTACCCAGTAGCTGATGGAAACAGATGAAGAGACCAACAGCCAAATAGACAGAGCTCCGGGAGTCCTATGGAAAAGTTAGAAAATGATTGAGAGAGCTAGAAGGGTTAAAGACTCCACAAGAAGACCTACAGACTCAAACAACTTGGGCCTATAAGGGCTCATGGAGACTGAACCACCAACCAAAAATGATGCATAATCTAGTCCTAGGACCACTGCACATATGTAGCAGACCAAGCACATATGTAGCTTGGTCTTCATGTAGATCTCTACCAAATGGAGCAGGTGCCCTCTCTGCCTTTGATATCTCCCTTTGGATTCCTTTCCCTTAACTGGGCTGTTTTGTCTAGCCTCAGTGGAGGAGGGTACACCTGGTTCTGCAGTGAGTTAATGTATCAGGGCAAGTTGGTAGCCACGAAGGATCTCCCCTTGGTCTGGATTTTTAACCAAAAAATGCCCAGGGCCAAGTGGTTTTAGTACAGGATTCTACCGGGCATTCAAAGAAGAATATTCTTCTTTACCAATATTCCTCATTTTTTACCCCACAAGATAGAAGCAAAAAGAATAGCCAAATTTATTTTATGACATCACCAGTACCAAGATAAATACTGAAAAAATCAAATCCAGACAATTTTCCATTAAAATTTACATGCAAAAATTCTCATAAAAATACTTTCCAAACAAATCCAAGAACACTTCAAAAGTTCATCCACTGTGATCAAGTAAACAGAGATGGTCCAACATAAGTAAATCAATATGTGTAATCCACCATATAATCAACCTAAAAGATAAAAGCACATACTCATCTCATTAAATTCAGAAAATATCTGTGACAAAATTCAACACCCCTTTATGGAAAAAGTCCTGGGATGACTTGGTATACATGGGGCATACCTCACCATTTTTTTTAAAGGCAATTTGCAGAAGACCCAAAACCAGCATTAAAAAAAAGAACTCAAAGTACTTACATTGAAATCAGTAATAAGTCAATGTTACCCACTCTCTGCATATCTATTCAATATAGTACTTGAAGTTTAGCTAGAGCAATGATACAACTAAAGTAGATAAAATAGGAAGGTAAGCAGTCAAAGTATTTTATTTTCAGATAATATGACAGCATGCCTAACTATCCAAAGAATACCAGTGAAACTATGACTGCTGACAAACACTTTCAGCAAAGTATTGGCATACAAAATTAACTCATTAAAATCAGCAGCCCTCATGTATATAAATGACAAACATGCTGAATAAGAAATCAGGGGGAGAACACTTTCCACAACATGCTCAAATAATATAAAATATCTTGGGATAACTACAACCAAGCAAGTGAAAGACCTGCATGATTTAAAAAAAAAAAATCAAGTCTCTAAAGAATGAAAATAAAGAAGGCATTGAATGAAGGAATGATCTCCCATACTTATGGATTTGTAGGACTAGCATAGTAAAAATGGTCATCCTAGCAACAGCAATCTATAGATTCAATATGATCCTATCAAAATTCCACACAGTTCTTCATCAACCTAGAAAGTAAAATTATCAACTTCATATGGAAAAACAAAAAAGACCAAGATTGGAAACACAGCTCTTAAGTAGATGTCACACCATTCCTGATTTCTTGTTATACTACAGAGCTATAGTAATAAAAACCACATGGTATTGGAATAAAAACAGACACATTGATCAATGGAATAGAATTGAAGATCCAGACATAAATCCTCACACATAAGAACACCTGATT
Organism: Psammomys obesus; assembly: GCF_907164565.1. Lineage (NCBI taxonomy): Eukaryota > Metazoa > Chordata > Mammalia > Rodentia > Muridae > Psammomys > Psammomys obesus. Next base: position 5,583,654 of record NW_026596051.1, read on the forward strand.
TTTTTTATAAAGATGCCAGCAATATAAATTACTTCATGATTCTGTCTCATGCTTGACAGAATGGCAAAGATCAATAACACAAGCAAAATAACATGCTGGAAATATTGTGAATTAAGCAGGACATTCATCTGTTGCTGGTGGGAGTGCATACTTCTACAGCCACTATGGAAATCAATGTGTATTTTCTGAGAAAATTGGGAATTGATCTACCTCAAAATCCAGCTATACCCTTTTTGGGGATATGCTGAAAAGAAACATCCTCCTACTACAAGGGTGACGTGCCTTGCTCAGCCTTCTTCATTGCTGCTCTGTTTATAATAGCCAGAACCTGGAAATAACATGGATGTCCCTTAACAGAAGAACAGATGAAGAAAATGTGGCACAAATATACAATGGAGTATTACTGAGCTGATAAAGAAATTGATATTATGAAATTTGCAGGCATGGATGAAACTAAGAAAAAATCATTCTTAGTGAGGTAACCCAGATCTACAAAAATAAATATGTATATATTCACTTATATGTATATATTGGCCACTAAGTAACTAGGAAAGCCAGGCTGTAATCTGTGGACTCAGAGAGTATAGGTACAGAGAAAAGGTCTAGAGTGGACACATGGATCTCCATTGGAAAGAGAAATAAACTAGATTGTATGGGTATACTGTGGGTACACAGGTAGGGATGAAAATGGAAAGATTACATGAGGAAGGAAACAGGAAATAGAGTAGAGAATGCTGGGAGAGAGAGTTGGAATTGAGGGACATTTGAGCAATGCTATGAAAACTTAGTGCAGTGGAACTTTTCTAAAGTGCATGAAAGTAATCCTAATGAGGTCTTCTAATAACTGTGGATACAGAGTCTCAACTCTCCAGCTCTTTACTTAATGAGGCTTCCAGTAGAAGGAAGAGGTTGCAATTGATTGAGTTGTTTTCCAATGGAAGACAGAAAGGGAATGGATCAGAAAGGAATGGAGCTGGGGAAGAACTGGGAGAAGGAAAGGGAGAGAAAACTATAATTAGCATCTATTGTATGCAAAAAAAAATCTGTTTTAATAGGAAAATGTCATATGGGAAACTGGCAACTTGATGTAATGTCCTATGGATTGTCAGCAACTCCACAAGCATCAAGGTCTGCAGGAAAAAAATCTGATTGGAATGAAGAACGCAACTCAAATCAGTTGCTGGGTCAAAAACTAACTGTTTCACCTTCATATTATTTTTCTTACATATTTAAGCACAATAAACTTTGGGAATAGGTTTTGACATGAAAATTATCATGACAAAGCTTTAGACATAAAAAGGAATTTTACTGCAGCAGCATAGCTGCTCTGGCAAGGGATCATATCCAAAGCCTAGGTCTATGTGATCGGGTTGGACACAAACATGTCCTTAGTACACATCTGTAATCCCTCTGACTGGAATACAAATCCTTAATCCCTCTGGCTCGAATATAGACACAGCACACCTTTGATCACTCTGGCTGGAATTAAGTACTCACCTTTAATACCAAACAATCACACAATGACATCTAATTAAAGGGTAGGCAAAGTGATGAATAAGAGAAAGATTTGATAGAATGCGTCAGAGGCAGGATACTCCCAATTCTCATGAGAACAGACAAGATAGAGGAGATACTTAAGAGCAGGCTGAGAGAGAGAGAGAGAGAGAAAGTTCCTGGAGGCAGTATAGGAAAGTTTATGAAGATAGTACCTTAGAGTTCTGTAGTACAGTACTGAGTTGTGTAGGGGCTGTCTTCAGTGATGGGACATTGACCTCATTTTGTGGAGAACAACTTATAGTCTTGACAACAGACTGTGTTGTTTGGGATTCCCACAGCCAATGAATCAATTGGATGTAAACTACTACCAGTGCTGGAAGCTTCATTTGGTGACAAGAGAGTTGGGGTCCTTCATTTCTCATTATTTGCCAATTTAATTTTGATTGCTTTCATATATGTTTATATTCTAGGAAGATTCTACTGTATTAGTTTTTAAAACTGTAAAATAATTAAATTTATTTCCTGTCATCTATTCAAATACAATCCTTAATTCTTATACCTTAAAGACTATATGAGGAGAAAAGCAGGATAAAACGTGTCAGCAAGTTGAGATTGTTTTGAATATGAAGTATCCCCCAGAAGTGCATAAGATGAGCATTTGGTCTTTAACTGGTGGTGTAGTATTTGGAGGAGGTAGAAACTTTGATAGGTGTTCTGGCAGGAGGACACTGGTAACTCAGGGTGAGTTCCAAAAACTATACATGCTCCCTGATATGTTCTGCCTTCCTTTTTCCTGTCTGTCTAAAAATGAGCATCTTTCTGCATCCACAAACTCCAGCCACCCTGAGACTGATTGTTACGTTTGGCCCAAAGCAATGAAGGCAGCAGACCACAGACTGAAGCCTTTGAAACCATGAGACAAACTAAATAACCCTTCCTTTAAAGTTATTATTTTTCTCAGTTCTTTTGGTCAGGTGCTGAAAAGCTCAGCATTACAGTGTTGTGAAGTAAAATAATAACAGAGATGAAAGCAGCATCCATGCAGGTCACATGTTCTGCTCACAGGAATATGTAGCATATTCGCCATTTAAAGAGTAGCCTTCCATAGTAAATGTCTAATTAATTGTAAAGTCAAACCTACAAATTGAATTTTCTAATTTGGCTTATTAGTTTATAAAGTGCATTTCTATATTATTATTTAAGCATTGTTTTCAGAGAAAGCATCTTAGTTTCTAAGATTTTAAGCACCATGCCCAATATGTCATGCTTACCCAGATCCTTCTTTTCCTAGGTGATGTACAATATCTTTAAATTATATCAGGGATTTTCAAGCAAATGTACTGTACTCAATTACCTAGGGGCTTCTGCTCTGTCAAGGATAAGAATGATAGGCATGCAGAGTTATAATAGCAGTGAAAAAGCTGTATTATCTATGAGGTTAGTAATAACATTACAGACTGTAGGCCTTATAATCCAATTCAGAGTTTATGATAGTTTCCAATGCTTGAGGTGCCCATGAAGGTTATTAAATTCTTGCAAGGACTTTACTAACCTACACTTACCCATGGGAAAAATAAACTACCTAGATGTGCTCACTAGAAATACCCACATTATGCACTTCTACACACCGTGTTTTTCTTTTCAAACACAGCAAGCTTGCTTGCTTGGCTTTCTGAAATTGCTGTATGCTAACCACCTTCATTTATTAATTTTAAAATGTGTTCCCCATGAAGCATAAAATCAAAGCAACAGTAGCTTTGGCTGGCACATGCTATAAAATATGGCCAACGACATACAGTCATCTCTTTGGGCTGTGAAGTAGGTTTTATAGCATTATTATCTTTCACTGGTACCCCATGAGTAAGAAAGAAAGATGACAGCCAGCCAAAAGAGAGGCTAATATGCACCAAATAATTGATACAGTTGTCTCTGTTAATTTCATTTTGAGACTTGTACCCTAAGTACAGAATTATAAATATATCTGCATGCTGCTTTCCACAGTTGTTTAAATAATTTACTGAATAAATGAGTTAATGGGCAGAAAGCACCCTAATGGTGTTAATTTTGTCATGCACTATAACATGGTGGCCATCAACATCACTATATGGAAGTTTTCGGTGTCTCATGTACCTTGAGCTTGTTTTTTGTCTTTACTATTTCACTGGAAGAGCAATACTGAAAATATCTCCATGTTATCTCTTTGACCATTGAGTGATAATGAGTGATTGTCAGGTATCTTTAAAAAGTGGAGAGGGGCATCGGAGGAGATGAGGGAGAGTAGGATTGGAAGGAGATGACAGAGGGGGCTATAGCTGGGATACAAAGTGAATAAACTGTAATTAACATAAAAAATAAAAATTTAATTAAAAAGATGACTTTTGGGACTGGGCCATTTTGTGGATTGAGTATATATATATACTCAAAAATCTTTAAAAAATTATTTGAAATCGCAAAAAAATACTAAAATCTTAAAAAAAATCATTGGAGAGGGACATGGGAGGAGATGAGTTAGTTGGGGTGGGATTGGGAGGGAATGAGCGAGGGGGCTACAGCTAAGATACAAAGTAAATAAACTGTAATTAATATAAAAATAAAATTAAAAAATCATTAATAAAAATCCCTGTTTTCATACTTCTTTACATTCTTCCTCAGATTGAACTAAGAATAATTTATAGAAAGAAGAAGAACTTCTCTGTATGTGACTTCCCAAGCCAATCACTTCTGACCATGATATTAGAATAGAGAAATACTGAAAACAGTGGGAATAAGTCAACAAGCTAGCATATTCTTCCCTAAAAAAGGTATGCTCAAGTTAAGTTCTATCATTTGTTATATGGGTGTCTTTTTGTCATCTAATTCTCTACTCTCTTTTTATCAACTGTCTATCCATATATATATATATATATATATATATAATATGTAATCTATAATTAATCTTTCTATCACTTGTCATCTATCATCTATTATGGGTCTATCATTTCTATTTTTAGTCAATAAAATTTTAATAGCTAGTTTAGTATTTTGTTTTGTTTTTTTCTTTTTTTATTTTTTATTAATTACAGTTTATTCACTTTGCATCCTTCTATAAGGCCCTCCCTCCTCCCCTCCCAGCCCCACCCTCCCTCCCCCTTCTTCTCGATTGCCCCTCCCAAGTCCACTGATAGGGGAGGTCCTCCTCTCCTTCCTACTGATCTTAGTCTATCAGATCCCATCAGGAATGGCTGCATTGTCATCTTCTGTGGACTGGTAGGGCTGCTCTCCCCTCAGGGGGAGGTGATCGAAGAACAGGCCTATCAGATTATGTCAGAGGCAGTCCCTCTTCCCATTGCTATGGAACCCACTTAGATACTACACTGTCATGGACTACATCTGTGCATATAACATAGGATAAACCTACTAAAACCCTGAACATCTAAAGAAACTAATCAAGATAGCAGACCCTGACTAAAACTCAGCTCAATCCCCATCCCGAAAGTCAAAGAGGATAGACATCAGAAGAAGAAGAAAACAGGAAACAACCTAGGAATCTGCCACAGAGGGCCTCTGAAAGGCTCTACCCTACAGACTATCAAAGCAGACACTGAGACTTAAGGCCAACTGATGGGCAAAGTGCATGGAATCTTAAGTAAGAAGTGGGAAATAGTAAGATCTGAACAGGACAGGAACCCCACAAGGAGAGCAACAGAACCAGAGAATTTGAACACAGGGATCTCCCCAGGGACTCATATTCCAACCAAGGAACATGCATGGAGATAACCTAGTTTAGTATTTTGAACACAGACTGACTAGTTTTATTATTAAATTAATATATAGGTGTGAATATGAAACAATTTTAAAAATTCAGAAGTACTATTAGCCTAGAAACAAGTTAGATTCTAATGATGAAACCAAGAGTCTGAATAAAAATTGATTATTGAGTTTATTTAAAGGGTCTAATAAACTGCTACTTCAAAATAAATGTAATAAATTTGAAGAACTTTAAAAGTTATAGGAAGATTTTTAAAAAGTTAACAGAAATTGTCATATAAAGTAATTGGGCAGTGACCCTGAACCTGAGACACAGGTTAAAATCAACATTAACTAGTGAGAGTAAACAGAATTATAAGGTGGAGTTAGGCATTTCACAGTATTATGGGTACTTTGAAAAATGTAGAGATGTGGAGCAAAATGACTCATTTGGCTTCCAGTGGCGCAGAAGTCCAGTGAACACAATTGACAGTGCAGATGCCTGCTGGCATTGGAGATGGATAGAGTGATTTCATATGCGTTTTCTCTTAGAACTTTGTTAAAAGGACTAGGTCTCCATGGGAAAGAAATACATATGTAAAGCTTTATAGCTCAGGATTTGTCTCTTTCCATTTGACAGATTCATGATGAAATGCAACTACTTGATCCTCATTGTATAAATCCAAGAGTCTATGTCAGGATCTTGTAGGCATTTGACGCAGACCTCTTATTGATTCCGAAATGAAAAAGAGGCTACCATGGCCGACCATTTTGAGCTTGCAAACTTGGATTTTTAATACTCTCTTAATAAAGCCAACCATACAAACTTAAAATATAGTCTCTTGCTGATCATCCCCACATGACCTACTTCTGAAAATCATTATCGTTTCACATCTAGTATTAACACTCAACATGAGCTGAAGAATGGACAAATAACCAGATGATAGTATACACCCAAACAGAGCATAATTATGGAACTAATAAGTGAACAGGCATCACAGAAGTCATATGGAAGGGCAGTAGGAAGCAAGCTAGATCATCCTTTAGATTATTATTAGTTAATATAATTAATAATTATTACATCATTTAGAATGCTGACTAACACAAGAGAAAACAGGTTTTTCTTACTGCTCTTCCAGTGTTTTAGCTGCTTAGATATAACACACTGACTAAAAACAACTGAAAAAAAAATGGAGTTTACAGTTAAAATCTACCACGAAAGGAAGTGAGGGCATAAGCTCAAATGTAGACTCCACGTGGAATACTCCTTGCTGGTTCACTTCCAGATCCATGGTTAGATGACTTTTTATTTTATAACCTAAGTCCACCTGTACAGGAAATGGTGCTACCAATATTGGAGGTAGCCTGCAATTAACAATTCCCTAGACTGTTGGAGTCAAAACCAATTTAGAAATCTCTTCACTTGAGGCCTTCCTTTCAGATGACAATAGGCTGTGTCATGGAGACATAGATCACTAAGACAGCTAAGATCATTCTTTAGCCAACCATGGCTAGGTAGCCTTCTTTTCCTATCAGTGCCAGAAATTTCTTCCTCAATTGTTTCTTGTGCATATGAATTTGTGATTGTAGAAACAAGCACAAAACAGACTTTACCAAATGATGATCCTCTACTTCTGCTGTTTGCTTTCCATGACTAGGGAATGCAAAATTATAGTCATCAGGGAAGAGAGTACAAAAATCTATTTTGGAATAACTTTTATAACATTTCCAATATTAAAAAAAAAACTAATACTTGTTTCATTCACTACAACTTAGTTGTTAGCTAATCTTGTGCTAAAGAATGCTAGCTCAGAAAAATCAGAAGAGGTACATAACTACACATGAACTTCCCAATGCCCTTCTGAGAAATTATTTTCCTTGATGTCAAAGAGCAATTGGTGAGCAGGAGCTATTACGAAATCTTTTCTAAAAGAGATATGGTGTCTAAAACAACAAAACAAAACAAAAAAGGAAATACAGAAGCACACAAAAGTGAACATACTATGTAATAATTATTTAAAATACCATTAAAACATAGGTAAGATCTATTATTTTACTAGTGAGATAAGATCTCATTAAAATGAAAAATTAAAAATCCCAAAAAGACAAAACAAAAACTTACAATACAAAATGGTATGAAAGCAAAACTTCAACTTTTGGGAGGAAAAATTATATAAAGTCTCCTAAAATTGAAAAATAGAAGAGACAAAGAGAGGGCAAATTGAGGAGTAAAGATATGAAGTTAGATGTCTAAATAACAGAAGTAAGGAAAAAAGGGGAATGAAAGGCAGTTAACCAAGAAACAATACAAGAATATTGATTAGAAGATACATAATGAGTTCAGGGGTATTCCCTACTTTCTCTTCTATTAGATTTAGTGTATTTGGTTTTATGCTGAGGTTTTTGACCCATTTGGACTTCAGTTTTATGCAGGGTGATTATTACAGATCTATTCGCATTTTTTTTTTGTATAAGCTGATGTCCAGTTAGACCAGCACCATTTGTTGAATATGCTTTCTTTTTTAAAGTTTTTAAAATTTTTATTTACTTAATCACTTTACAGTCTGATTCCAGCCACCTCCCTCCTCTTCTAGTCTGACCCTTATGCCTCCTTCTGTCCCATCCCCCCCCCAATCCTTCTTTTCAGAGAATGGGAAGCTCCTAAGCAGCACAAATCTACCCTGGCACCTCAAGTCATGGCAGGACTAAGCATATCTTCTGCTATTGAGGCCAGACAAGGCAGCCCAGATAGAGGAGAGGAATCCACAGGCAGACAATAGAATCAGAGACAGCCCTTGCTTCCACTAGGGGAGTCACATGATGACCATGCTGTACATCTGCTACATATGTCTAGCTGGCCCATGCAAGCTCTTTGGTTGGTGGTTCAGTCTTTGTGAGTCCCGAGGGGTCCAGGTTAGTTTACTTTGTGGATCTTCTTGTGATATTATTGGCTGCTCTGGCGCCTTCAATCCTTCTTCCCACTCCTCCATAAAATCCCAAGCTCAGACTATTGTTTGTCTGTGGGTCTCTGCATGTCTATCAGCTGCTGAATGAAGCCTTTCAGAAGACAGTTAGGCTAGGCTCCTGTCTACAAGCACAGCATAGCATCATTAACACCATCAGGAGTTAGCGCTGTCTCACGGGATGGATCTCTAGTTGAGCCAGTCATCGGTTTTCCATTTCCTCAACATCTGCTCCATCTTTATCCCTACACTTCTTGTAGGTAAGACAAATTTTTGGTTCAAGGTTTTATAGATGGGTTGGTGTTGCCCTTGTTCAAATGGAAGTGCCACCTGGCTACAGGAGGTAGTGATTTCAGGGTCCATATCTGTCGCTCTTAGGGATCTCAGCTAGTATCACCCCCATAGAGTCCCAGGGACCTCTGCTGTACCAGAGATGTTCCCCTACCCAATTCCATTTTCTCTCCACTCCTCTCCCTCCAGTAACCCTCTCTCTAACACATGATCCTTACCCCAGTTACTCTCACCACACCCTCTCCTCCACAGCTTCCTCCTTCCATCTACTTCAGAGGTCTATTTTATTTCCTCTTCTGTGTGAGATTCAATCTTCCTCCCTTGGGACCTCCTTGGCTTCTTAGAAATTCTGACAGGTATAAGATGGAGTAGTTTTGATTTGCATTTCCCTGATGACTAAGGCTGTTGAACATTTTTTTAAGTGCTTTTGACCATTTTTTACGTGACTTTAGAGATTCTTCTGTTGAGAATTCTCTGTTTAGATCTGTTCTTTTTTTTTTTTTTTAAATTGGGTTATTTATTTTGGTGGTGTCTAATTTCTTGAGTTGTTTATATATTTTGAATATTAGCCTTCTGTCAAATGTAGGGTTAATGAAGATCCTTTCTCAGTCAGTAGACTGCCATTTTGTTCTATTGACAGTGTCCTTTGCAGTTTCATGAGGCACCATTTATTAATTGTTGGTATTAGTGCCTGAGGAAAAAAAGAGGGGGGAATGAGGGGAGGAGGCAGTCATTAGGGTGAGACTGGGAGGAGAGAAAGGAGGGAGCTGGAATCATGCTGGAAACACTAAGTAAGTAAATTAATTGAAAAAATAAATTAAATAATGTACATATGTAAGCATGGGTAAGAAACATTAAATTTGCTAGAAACTATATTAAATTACCATGTTTTTAAAGAGAGGGAACAAAATAGTATCTTCATTTGGATAAAGAAACACAATTAGAAGTATGTAAATCTGACAAAATCAGGTTCTCATTGACATGTGTACCACAAGAAGGCCAGTGTCAGCAGGCCACTGTAGATGTTGCTGAACCGACAATGACACAGGATGTATGAAGAAACAGGGAGCTCTCAACCAGTTAACATTTTCTGTAATAACATAATTATATTCAGTTTTCTCAAACAGGTTAAAAGAAAAAAACATTATGACATATTATTTGAAACAGTTGTGAGAAATTTTTCAGGTATTAAGTTTCTGACTGAGGAAATAAAGTAAGTGTATGTTTCAAGTACGAAAACTAGCATGGAACCTTCCTATTGGGAAGCCAGAAGCATAAAATTAACACTAAAAAAAGCAGCGCTGTAAGATTTTGTGTTGAAATTGGTACAAAATCAGAACAAATAATTAAAATTATAAGTTTGCCACCAGAGAGGTGAGAAGCAAACAGAGAAGAGAAAGTCATTCTCTGTTAGAAGGCAGCCACTGTGGTTTGGATTCTTTTTTTTTTTTTATGATTATTACAATGATCATTTTATTCAGGTTTACAATGAAAATGAGCAAATAGAGCGAAGAGAAATACAAAATGTACAGTTTTGGGGGAAAAGGAGCATGTGAAGATTCAGCCCAGTTGGACATGAAAGGGGATGAGAAGTTTAAGTAAAAACCTGAAACAATAAAAGAAGTGGTGTCCTCAAGGCAAGACTTCTCCCAACTCCTCCTGAAACCTACGAAAAGAATCTGACAGGATCTCATCCAACAAGCAACAATTTAACACGTGGATATAAACATGTTTTTTTTTTTTTTATTAATTACACTTTATTCATTTTGTATCCCCCATAAGCCCCTCCCTCCTCCCCTCCCGATCCCACCCTCCCTCCCCTTTCTGCATGCATGCCACTCCCCAAGTCCACTGATAGGGGAGGTTCTCCTCTCCTTTCTGATCTTATTATGTTGAATTTGTGTTGGATTTACTTTTTTTTTTTTTTTTTTTTTTTAAGAAATTAAGAATTTGTCTTGTGGCTGGGTTAGTAGCTCCCTTTCTCTGCGGTAGCGAGCAGCATACCTTCCATTAAGGAAAAAAAAAAGTATTTTCAAAAAATAAGGTTTAACTGCTTACAAGAGGATTAAACTTATCTTTCTAGAAAGTGTGTTTTTGGTAATTAAAAGCATGTAATTATTTCTCATGGGGATTTTATTTGAGAAGCTACTTTACCTTGGAGTACTTTCCACACCATAGTATATCATTTCCAAGAACAAAAGGGAACAGAATGTAACTTCTTAGCTTCTGTGAACTTCCTAGAAATGCAAATCCACCAAGACCTAAACCTCCAGAATGGCCACTGCCATTGCAGCAAGAAGACTGGTTAACAGTCAGAATGTTGAGCCTCCAGTTCTGAGAAAGGGATTTACTAACTCTTAAATCTAGGTTGGCAGCAGCTAGGAGCGAGCTCAGCATCCTCTGAACAGATGAACTCAGTGACAAGCACAGCTTAGCCCTGCTGTCGCTGCTTATGGGAGAGAGCAGGCTAAAACATCTCTTAAAGGAAACAGCTTTTTACCAGATGGCTTTAAGTCCAAATAAGCCAACAGCGATGCCCAGTATTCATTAGCAGTAAGGAAAAAAGCCAGAAGGAACCAAAAAGATGAACAAACTATCTGAAATAGTGACATCCTAAGTCTCCTGTGCCAGAATTTCTGGCTCATTCTCTTGCCTTTCTTACAAAATTTGAATGATGATAAAAAACAAATGGGCACAGGATGTTCTGTAGAAACAGAGGTATTTGCATCTGTGATGGGAATTATCTTTGCTTCTTAAACATTCAGAAAATCCATTTACATATTTTCCCAACATCTATTACATATGAGCATCAGCAATTCAATGATGCAGTTTTGAGATATTCTAATAGGTTATGTGATAGGATAATTAGATAATTATTTTCAGCTTATAATTTGACAATATTTCATATTCAATGAAATCCATCATGCCAATGAGTGATAATTTTCAGGCCTGTCAGAGTATTTATGGGGTTTCCATACCAATGAAATTCCTTTTACAAAATTATAGGGAATAAAACTAAATTCATTTCTCTATTATTGGTTAAGTTGATGAAATACATTCTTAATGGCACAAATCAATGTCTTTTTTATTTAAATATAGACATTCTACTGTATGCATAATTCAATCTAGATTGTCTGGAACTAAATCACAAAGTAATGCCAAAAAGTAAGTATCAAGTAAAAGAAAAAGCTCCATCATGAAGTAATAGTTGAGTAGTTTAGCAAACTCAGTAGAGTGGTGCTGTTTCAGTAACTTCCTTCCGGGTTCCTTTTCTACAAGTGAGAAAGAAGAAGGTTACTATAGATAGGCAAACACATAACAGGAAAGCACTAAGCTGAGATGTGAGCAGAATTAAGTGGGTCAGAGGAGATGTAGCGCTGGGACAGATATGGATAAAAAGTAATGTATACACACACAATGCAAATTATTCTTCTACTCCCCTGAGCACCTGTTTGGCTATGCCAAGGTTGGTTGTCTGGCTCTCATTTTAGGTAGTTTTCTTAATCTTATATTAAATAACACTAGTTTATTAGCAGACTGATGTAAAACAAACACAATATTGGTTTCGCTAGAAGGAAGCATTCTGGATTGGTTCAAAGAGCCACACTGTGTACTGCATGCTCTAAACACTGTCATTTGTCCCATACATATCTCTCTCTGTGTGTATATCTTCATCCAACCCATTTTTAAATTTCAAACATTGCCTGATTGTTTAGAATATTCATTTTGTAACTCATGTAGTTGTCTTCACATTTACTAGGTTTATTTTCCACAATATAATCTTTTCTAAAGGATCAATTTTATGCCTCATTTTGTTCGTGTTTTGATATTGTATTTATAACTAATTTGATGTAAACATTTGTATTTAGAACACAATTTTTGTGATAAAAAATTATAAGTAAGTCTGGGAAGATTTTCAAAAGTAATTCTGAGACTAAAGATTTTTTTTTAATTACTGACTAACTTTTTCATATTTGATTGCATTAAAACATTTAAAATATATTTGTGTTATGATAATCTTACAATCATATCAATAGCTTTAAAGAATTTTACCTTGAGTATAAGAAGATTCACCTACTTTTATGCCTATGTCTCATGTTCGCCTCTGTAAAACAGTTTCATTCATCTGTAGATGACAACACAGAATGAAAGTCAAGCTCAAATCTCATTTATCTCAAGGTCTGTGACCCTGAACTGTGCATGGAGGTAGACACTGAAACTTACACAGGTATCCCCTGCAGTTCTAGGGCATTTAATAAGGTGATATTTGATTTCTGTTCACAGAGGGAAGTGTGAGAAGCATCCCTGACCTTATATCCTTAGAAGTCATCCTATCTTTCTGAAGGAATAGGTAACAGCATTCTGGGGTGGATAAAATATTAAAGAAGTCTACTACAAAAGTTGAGGTTTGAGGTCTTTTCTGAGACTGACACTACAACTAAGGAGCATTCATGGAGATAACCTAGAACCCCTGCACTGATGTAACCCATGGCAGCTCAGTATCCAAGGGGGTTCCCTAGTAAGGGGAACAGGTACAGCCTTTGACATGAACTCTGTGGCTGGCACTTTGATCACCTTCCCCTGAGGTGAGCACAGCCTTACCAGGCCACAGAGGAAGACAATGCAGCCAGTCCTGAGGAGACCTGATAGGCTAAGGTCAGATGGAAGGGGAGGAGGACTTCCCCTAACAGTGGACTTGGGGAGGGGCAAGGGAGAAGAAGAATAAGGGAGAGTAGGATTGGAAGGGGACTATATCTGAGTTACAAAGTGAATAAATTGTAATAAATAATTTTTTCAAAAGATTTTAACTACAAAAAAAGTTGGGGTATAAATTGTGTCTTGTGCAACTTATAGTTAATATTCTAGTGTTGATGAGCCTATATGGGGGAAAATATTTTCCATAGTTAGAATAAGAAATTTACTATCAATTAATTGTTCATTTCTATTTTCATCTAATTCATGCATATATTACGTTTCTACATTTTTATCTTCAACAATATCATGTATGCAATGCCCTGAGATCACATTCAGTTCTCACTTCCCTTTCACTCTCTCTCATTCTCCTCCTATTCTATCCTGCCTCTCTCTTCTTCCTAACTAGTCCCCACCTACTTTTCATGTTTCTCTTTTCTGCTTTTCCTTTGGTTTCCTTTCGTTTCTTTATTTTCTTTTTCAGAACCCACACAGGCAGTCCCAAGTAATTTATCTGTTAATGAATGCAATGGCCAGGCCATTTCCACAGGACAGTCCTCCTGGGTATTCCTCCAGCTCCTGCCAATCTTCCCTAATGTTCCCTATGCCTTGGATGGGGTGATGTAAATATATCGGTTGCAGAAAATCACCAATTCTTTGACACTGTGACTTATACTTAGAAAATCTCAACATTAAATTGTTCATTGGTTGAAAGTAACTAAAAGTTAGTAGGGTCTCTAACACTAGTGAATTTAATGATATTGGGACCTACTTTTCTCATGAAGAATATACCACAGAGATATGTAGTCCAAACTAGCATGACACCTTTGTCCATGGCCCACAAATATTCACATGACTGTAAAGAGTAACTGAGGCAATTTAGTCATTATTTTGGAGGCGGTAGCCCATGTTCACATGTATGTGACCCAGCATGTTTCAGACAAAATACTCATCTCATGAACCAGGAAGCAAAGAGAAGCCAGAAGGACCAAGGTTCTAATTCCCTTTTCTGGGCACACCTACAATGTCCTAAGAACTTGCTACTTGGACTGCTTCTAAATCTCCACATCACATCTACATAACTTCACACTGGGGATTCATCCTCTCCAGTGTGGTTCTGAGGAGAATACTCAACAAACTATGACACCAAGCTTCTTTGAAACTTTCAAAGTGACATCCCTCCCACAGTGATTATTACATACGAAGACAGTCTGTGACATTCATACAAGCATCAGAACTAAGACGAGAAGAAAGGCCAAAACTGTAAACTAGGCAAAACTTATTTAAGGAAGTTTCACAAAATGGCCCTTTTCTGTTCTTACAACTTATCAAATAGTTACTATTTCCTCATCTGTCTGGAAATGAGGATTTAAGGTAAAGTGAAATGACTTTAAAATATTTCACTTTTCCTTATATCTTAATTTCAATAGTGAACTAGAAACTGTGTGCTTGTTTCCATCCGCTAAATATCTCCTATTTTGTTGCAAAAATGTCACTGTTACTAGAGTCATCATTGCTATGGACTGCCTGATTATTTCTAGCCTTGGCATATCTTCATATGACTCAACCTAAGTCATGAAAATATTTTGTCCCCATGCTATTTATCTCTGGATTCTTTTTTTTTTTTTTTTTTCATAAAATCTCTGGATTCTTAACAGCTCCCTGTCCTCCATTCCTTTGAGCTTCCTTCTGGCCAAATGCCTTTGTTCTACACAATTACTATACAGTTGTTATGTTTGATTTTGTAGCTCTTAAAATTTGAAACAGCAACAAAAAAGCATAGTTCAAGAGCAATTATATGTCCAGAGGCACAGTTAGTGCCAAAAGGTATTTATTGGATAAATGAATAAATATAATGTGCATCAAACAGGGAAAATGGATACAATGCAACTCTTTGTTGAGTTCTTTATAGTTTGAGCATTTCAGAACATGACTTTGTCCACTTCACTCATTTTAAAAGTTCCTATTCTGTCAATTGTCTTTTGTCAATTAATGCTCAATAAATACTCGGTTACCCAGTAAGAATGAATGAACATTGTTTTTTGTTTGTTTGTTGGAATTTTACTTTATTTGGAGACAACCATATTTGGAAAAAGTCAATTTTAAGACACATCAACTTATTATGTGCAAATAAAATTAGATTTCATTTATATTTTTCTTTATACTAGAAATTGCTTGTGCATTGTCACACATTCTATTATATAGTGAAATCACAGTGTCTTTACCTATATTGACTTCTACACAAACTTTGTAGATGTGTTTTATCTGAACCTGAGAGCCAATTTCGTAGCTGGAACACTTTGGTCCATATGTGTTCCTATGTCAGCACCAGTGTCCAAACCACAGTTAACTTTTTTACCCTTTCTTATCTTACTCCTAAGCTGCTGGTGGTTATTTTACATTAGAAACATACAGTTCGGAACACTTCCAAGTGAAGATGAGTGGACACACTGTGCTTCCACAATGAGATGTTTTCTGTTTTGCTTATTTCTATTTGTGTTTTCTTCTGGAGGGAGGTGGCAAAGGCAGAGGATGGACATGAAGAGAAGGGGAGATGAGTGAGACTGGGGTACGTGATATGAAACTCACAAAGAATCGATAAAAAGTTGAAAAACTAAAAAAAAAAAAAAAAAGAAACATGCAGTTCAGTAAAAATGCAACTCCCAGTTGCCTCTGTCTATAATTTTACTTATGAAGGTTATATGTACGAGATGATTTCTATGATTTATTATTAGATAAATAAATAGCAAAGATGGGCTTGATGAGTAGATCATTTCCAACTGGTGTCAAAGACTCTACTTCTCTGCTCTGAGGACAGGGTAGCTGCCCAGTTTCAGCCTTCTCGCTACATTTCACCTAACTTGTCTTACTACAATCCAGTAAATGTGGATTCTGTTTTATAGACTAAAGACAAAATAGTCCCTGTCCAGTCTCTGTTCTCACTGTAACTACATTTAATTTGTAGCAGTAACAAATTACATAGGATTAATATTCGGATGCTTTGTTATTTTTTTTTTTTATTTTTCTTCATGATTATGACTTTCGGTTAGAAATTGTGACTATGTCAGAATCTGGTGTCTACAAATCAGGTGTTCTTTTTTAAAATTTTATTTTATTCATATTAGTGTTTTGTTTGCATGTACGTATATATACCTTATTCATTCCCAGCTTAAGAGGAAGTCAGAAGAGGGTGTCCTATTTGCTTTAAATAGCATTTCAGATAATAGTCATCATGTGGATGCTGGGAGCAGAATACAGGTCTCAAGAAGGAACAGCAATGCATGTAACCACTGAGCCATTTTTCTAACCCCAAACCTCATTTTCTTAAAACACCATAATTACTCACATAATCCTCGTGGTTTGGCATGTATCTACTAGCTATGAAATCTACACACCTAAAGAAGATAATCAAGAAAGTGGACACAGGCGAAGGTGATTAATCCTCATTTAGAAAGACAAATGGGATGTGCATTGAACTTATGACAGGAGTCTACCTCAAAAGGCATCTGAAAGACTCTACCTAGCAGTGTTTCAAAGCAGACACTAAGACTCATAACCAAACCCTTGGCAGAGTGCAGGGAATCATATGAAAGAAGGGAAGTTAATATGATATGGAAAGGATAGGAGCTCTACAAGGACCAAACATATCTGGGCACAGGGTCTTTTCTGAGACTGACACTCAACCAAGGACCATCTATGGATATAACCTAGAACTTCTGCTCGGATGTGGCCCGGGGTAGCTCAGTAACCAAGTAGTTTTCCAAAGTAAGGGGAACACGGACTATTTCTAACAGGATCTCAAGGGCAGGCTGTTTGACCCCCCCCCCCCCCCGGGGGGGAGCAGTCTGTTAGGCCACAAAGAGGAGGACTTTGCAGCCAGCCCTGAAGATACCTGATAAAACAGGGTCAGATGAAAGGGGAGGAGGTCCTCCCCTATCAGTGGACTTGGAAAGGGGCAGGGAGGAGACCAGGGAGGGAGTGTGGGGTTGGGGAGGGAATGAGGGAGCGGGATACAGCTGGGACACAGAGTTAACAAAATGTAACTAAAAAGAAAAAAATAATAAAAAAATAATAATAAAATAAAAATAAAAAAAAGAAAACTAAGGACTTTGTCATATTAAAAACAAACAGACAAACAAAAAACCAAGCAAAACACTTATAGTAGAATTCCATTTGGCTTATGATGTTCTGAGCATGCTTGCTTAATGTTTATACCAATGATGTAACTATTATGGGTCAAGCTTCGTAGGAAAAATTATTGAAGCTCATAGGGCTATTTGTTGCAGCTTTTCACATCTGTTTCTGAAGTGTTCTTTTGCACATTTCCAACACAATGCCTCTTGTAACTACCCACCTGTCTTCTGTTCTACAACATCTGGTTATAAGCTATTGAACATTTAGGTAACTTGTAACAATTGGAAAGGCATGTTCTGATTCATTTTACCAAAAAAGCTTTTTTTATTTTTTAATGAGTTCCCTTGGACTTAAAGTGATGGATACCATGTACCCAAATAAAAAACAAACAAACAAACAAAAAAGACAAACAAAACAAAAGCTAGGCTTGGGCTTAGGGATTGATTCATTGCATCAAGGTGCTTGCTGTACTTGTACTTGAATCCTCAACACCAATTTAAAAGCAGAGCATGGTAACAAGTGCCTGTAAGTCCAGCACATAGGAGATGGGACAGGAAACAGGCAGATTCCAGGAATTTCTGTACAAGCAGCCAAGCCAAAACATTTAGTTTGGGTTTAGTCAGAGATCCTTGAACTAGAAAACAAAATGAAGAGTGATAGAAGACATCCAATGTCCACATCTGACCTTGGACACTAGGACACACCTGCATATACCACACAAGCCACTCACACATGAATATAAATAAGTAAGTAAGCAAATAAATACATAAATAGGTAAGTAAATAAATAAATTAAGAAATAGATGTGTTTACCTTAATTCCTTCACTGCCCTTACGCAGGGTAATTGAAGCCCGAAAAAACTGCAGTGTAATGTCTTCTTCTCAGTGACGCAGAGGTGATATCCCAGCTTGCCGTGGGAAAAGAAATCGGTGGACTATCCAACACAGCTCTCTCAAGCACTGCATTTGATGGATTATGTTTAGAATGGCCATCTCTTCACTACACTGAAGAGAAGTCAAGGTAAATATCTTTTGTTGATGCCCACATACTCTTTTGCATAAAACAAACTTCAATTTGTCACTTAATTAACTTTGTTCATATACCTAGTCTCTGCTATGTTTCTTTTTTTAATTTTCTTTTTTATTATTAGTTACATTTTGCTATGTTTCTAATAATAAATAATTTGCTCCATATATACATATTTATCTAGGTATTTAAACAATTGTTTTATAAAGGCATGGATGTCAAAATGTCTCAGTGTATATTAATCTATGTGACCAGAATCAGAACACTAGCATAAAGCTATATATTATATAATTCATAAATAATGCAAATTGAAATTGTTCCTTGATATCTATGGAGGAATTGGTTTCATGACCTTTGGAAAACAAAATCTATGGCTACTCAGTTGCTTTGTATAAAATGATGCAATGTTTGCATAGAACTTGCAAATACCCTCTTTCATACTTTAAAGCATTGCTACATTCTTATAACACTTAATATATGTACCATGTACACTGTTCTTATCATCACTATATTGCTTACAGCAAATTAAAAGTAAAAATTATGTTCATCTTTAATATGAGTATAATTTTCAAAAGTATCTTTCTTCTGAAGTGCTTGAACTTGCAGATGTGTAACCTGCATTTCCAGAGGCCAGTCCTGTCCTCAATCAAATGTCTGATCCTTCTGCCTCTTTTCTGCAATGCAATTTCGTATATGTCCCCATGTCCTCAGGAATATAACCTTCCCAAATGCACTTCATTATCTGCCTTTTCTCCACAATATCCTCAATGACACTCCACCAAATGAATTTTCCACAAATGCTTGATGCTCACAGTAAACTGCTTGGTGCTCACAATAATTTTTCCTATTATTTTTCCAAAAATACCTAGTAAGTGCTGATTTTTATCCAAAAATAAAATACATAGAAAAATTGAAAAAGTTGCCCCCTTCATGAAAGGAGGTGTGTAGTGATGGAGGAAAGATGCAGATTGTTCCGTAGATTCTGGGGAGAGAACTCTGTGCAGCGTTGAGTGACGGAAGCCTACAAGGCACAGAGCCTGTCTCCATGCAAGAAAGCACAGTGATTCAAATAAATATCTGAGGTACAATTGCAGCCAAATGACATATCAAGATGGAATATTTGAATATTCAGAGAAGAAAAAGGATATTTTAAAAAATAGAGTAGTGTCCTGGAAGAAAAATAAATAAGAGTAAATTCTAGAAGGACTAAAATGATTTGAGCTGGACTCAAATAGAAATAAGAAAAATAGCCAGAAGAACTGTGGGAATAAATCAGCAACTGTTGGAGCACACAAGTCGTAGAAAAGGAACATTCTAGCTAAGGCGTAATGAGGAGGAGTAATGTTGACAGCACCTCGTGAGTTTCTAGTGGAAAGCCTGCAAATCAGGCTGAGAAAGCACTCTGCATTTGTCAGAATAGACGGACAGAGGCTTTTCAACATGAGGTAACGTGAGTTGAGTAGTGCTATGCTTTTCCAGACTAAGTAGGAGTTTCAGCAGGCAGAATGTGAGTGCAATATGCCAAATGCTGCCCTCATGATTATTTCAAAGTAACAATGTTAACAACATACCAGTAACAAAGAAAATAGAAGAGAATCCAACAGGCTCTATGCCTGGAAATGTTGACTTTATGTCACTCAAAATTATTTAGCACACATTGTGAACACAGGTACATAGCATGCCCTCATCAGGATTGTTCTCAAGTGGATCTAAATTTAAGGGCATAATTTCCAGGAAAAAAAAGAGAAGTCCTTTGTTATTTTTTTTTTCTAGTGGACAGAGGTGATAGCAAGTTGTAGCCATTGATCACTGCAGGAAAAGTGGTGACTGAACAATGAGTTGACCTTTGGTGTTGCTAATTATTTCCTTGACAGATATGAAACACAGAAAGAAAAAAGTTCCCAGAATGACTCCAAAACCTAAGATTCTAATTATACTCCCAAAGAGGAATTGTAGCTACAGGCATAGGGTTATTTTTTTTTTAATTGTAGAGCCACAAAAGAAAAAAAAATACCAAAGAGAAAACATTTCTGTAAGTTTTTTATCAGGTTTTCATAGGTAACTGAAAGTTTCATCCTTAAGTAAAATCCCCTTGAAACATAAGAAATCACAAAGTTGCAAAACATTAATAGATACGAATGGGTTGCCTATGCTTTTCCTTCTTTGTATAGGACAAGGAAGTGGAGAGGGTTGTATTATGCCTGTGCCTGTGTGGGAACACTCACTTGTGTGGGAATTGATAGGCCAGAGGTTGATGTCTACTGTCTTTTTCAATAGCTTCTCTATCTTCTCTTTTGAGACAGGCACTCTCACTGAACCTGGAGCTTGTCCATTTGGCAGTACTTGCTGCCAGCAAGCCTATGAACCTCTTGTGTCTGCTTCACCAGCCTCAGGTTACAAATGCACACATGCTTTCCCACAATTTTACATGGCTGTTGAGGACTTAAACTGATTCTCTTTACCCAGTGAGCCATCTTTTTAACCTTCTGTCCTGTCTTCATAGTTTCTAGAACAATTTTTCTATCAATTTCCTTTGCAAACAACAGCAATAGAGAATCAGAAATGTCATTTGCACTTTGTTTCAAAACTTGTTCAGCTTTTCTTTTTCAATCTCTTTTTCTGTTTTTTTTTTTCATTAATTGTTTTTTTCATTAATTACAGTTTATTCACTTTGTATCCTAGCTATAAGCCCCTCCCAATCCCTTCCTTATCTCCTCAGCTTTTCGTTGGGCAAGGTTGTAATTTGAGCTAGAGGGGCAGGGAACATCACAAGAACATGGCCCACCTAATCAACTAAGCAGGGTGCATAGGGGCTCACAGAGACTAAAGCAACGATCATGGAGCCTGTGGGAATCTGAGTTGGGTCCTCTGAGTATATGTTTTGTTTGTGTAGCTTGGTGTTCATGTGGGATTCCTAACAGTGGGAGTGGGAGTTGACTCTGACACTTTTTGGCTGCTTTGGGGACTCTTTTCCTCCTTAACTTATGGGCTGATTTACCCATTAGTTACTTACTGTAACATATGGTGTGTTCAGTTGATACCCACAAGAGCCTCCTCTTTTCTGAAAAGAAACTGAGAAGGAGGGGATTTGGCAAAGAGGCATGGTCTAGGAGGACTGGGAGAAATGGAGGGAGGAGAAACTGTGTTCAGGATTTAATGTATGAGAAAAGAATTTTAAAAAGGAAAGAAAAAAAGATTTTATATTATTTTAAAATTATCTATCTATCTATTTATTACAATGTATTCACTTTGTATCCCAGCTGTGGTCCTCTCCTTCTTCTCCTGCCAGTCCCATGCACCTTCTTCTCCTCATATGCTCCTACCCTAGACCACTGAGAGGGGAGGATCTCCTCCCCTTCTATCTGACCCTAGCCTATTAGGTCTCATTAGGGCTGGCTGCACCATCTTCCTTTGGGGTGGGGGAGATGATCAAAGAGCCAGCCACTGAAATTATGCCAGAGACAGTCCATGCTCCCCTGGCTAAGGAACACACTTGGAAACTGAGAAGCCAATGGACTTTCTCTGAGGAGGGTTCTAGGTCCTCTCCATGCATGGTCCTTGTGTGGAGTACTGGTCTCTCCAGGACCTCTGGGCCCAGATGTTTTTAGATGTTGTTGTTTTTGTTTTTGTTTTTTCTGTTGGTCTTCTTATCGAGTTCCCCTCCAGGTCTTTCTATCTCATTCTTCTTCCATAAGGTTTCCTGCAGTCTGCCCAAAGTTTGGCAAATAGTCTCAGTATCGCCTTCGATACCCTGATGGGTAGACTCTTTCAGAAGCCCCCTGTGTAAAAGATTTTAAAATAATATTTGTATTAATTCTTTGAGAGATTATTGCAGTGTGCTTTGATTATATTATACATACATACTCTCCAACTCCTTTCAAACCCAGTCTTTCTGCTTCTTCTGACCTATCCATCTAACTTTGAATTTCTTTCCTCCTTCCTTCCTCCCTTTCTTCCTCCTTTTTTCTTTCTTTCATTCTTGCTTTGTTATTCCCAACCAAGTACAATTTCTGTTGTCTGACTCGTCTAGGGAGTGGGGCCTGTCCTGTAGTCTATCAGAGGAGCTAGTCACGAAACTTCATTGCCACATTCCCCAACTCTTCATGCTGATATTTTGTCTGGCTTCCTCTTGTGCAAGTCTCATGTATGTTGTCACAGTCTCTGTAAGTTCTAATATTCAACTGCCTATTTTGCCTAGGAAAACATTGTTCCCTAGAAGATATCTTCCAGTTCTGCATCTTACAGTCTTTTTGTCAAGTCACATGTAAAGGCATGCACATCAGAATAAAACTTAGTGGAGGTCTTCCTCTCCCCTATCAGTGGACTTGGGGAGGGGCATGCATGGAGAAGGGGAAGGGAGAGTGGAATTGAGAGGGGAGGAGGGGGTATGGGGGGAATACAAAGTGAATAAAGTATAATTAATAAAGATTAAATTAAAAATGGAAAAAAAAAACTTCTTAGTGGAAACTTTGAAAACCAGAAGACTCTAAATCAAAGTTTTATAAGAGCTGTACTAAACCCAGCAAAACTATCAGTCATAATTGAAAGAAAAAAGAACAATTTTCAATGATAAAAAAAAAAGGAATTTGTGTCCGCCAAGCCAGTTCTACAGAGGACACTATAACAGAATATTAAACAAAACCAAGAAGGCACAAGAAACATAAAATGCCAGAATTGTTAAACAAAGATATATATGTATACACACACATACACACACAGGTGCACATATATATGTATGTGTGTGTGTGTATATATATATATATATATATATATATATATATATATATATACATATATATACATATATAATCACAATAACAAAATAACAAGGCCTTGATATAGATTTAATTACCCCAGGCATTGGAATGGGGAAGAGAACAGGTGGAGGGACAGAGGAGGAGACATGAATGCTTAAGAATGGTAGCACCCACCCACGTGTGGGTTTAGGATCCTCAAGAGATTTCTTAAATAATTCAAGGTGTGTGTCAGCTCATTCTTCACAGGATTGTGGCCCCACAGTGAGAATTCTAAAACAATCCTGTAGGACTCATGTGGGCACTCACATGGTGAGCAATGCCTGGGGGAACCGTGAGAGTGGCTCCAGCAGAGTGTTAGGTGCTTACTGGCATTTATTTACATTTTTTTCAGACTCAGACAGCCTTCCTTGGATCACTGCTTTCTTTGTTTCACTCACTTATAAAAGCACACTAAAACTGAAGTGAAATTGTCTACAGCATTAGAATGCAGCCTACCCCATTGTTTCAGGTCTTTAGATGCCAAGTCTCATAGACACATATGCATATAGTTTTGAAACTCAATAAACACATACCAGTTTATAAGTTCCCCGTATGAGAGGGTATAGGGGAAAGGGTAAGAATCATTGATGTCACCTCTATGATTTTAGACTTCATATGAGTGGAGTTATCTAACCAGCTGCTTCTAAATTTAAACAAAGGCAAGTTACCCACAGCAAACCACACCTGCAAGCAAGTCTTAGTTTAGAAAGGCTTTCTTCTCTAGAGCAATAAGACAACGAACGGAGATCAAGGGGATACAAATTAGAAAGAAAGAAGTCGAAGTATCACCATTTGCAGATGATATGATAATATACATGAGCGATGCCCAAAAATTAACCAGAGACAAACCTTCAGTTGATAGACACCTTCAGCAAAGTGGCTGGATACAAAACTAACTAAAAAAAAAAAAAAAATTAGTAGCCCTCCTGTCTACGAAAGACTAAAGGGCTGAGAGAGAAATTAGGAAAACAACACTTTTTACAATAGCCACTAATAACATATGGTACCTTGGTGTGACTGTAACCGTGCATGTGAAAGACCTGTTTGAAAACAAAACAAAACAAAAAACCGAAAATCTCTGAAGAACGAAATTGAAGAAGATATCAGAAGATGGAAAGATCTCCTGTCCTTATGGATTGGTAGGATAAACATAGTAAAAATGGCCATCCTGCCAAAAGCAATCTTCAGATTCAATGCAATTCCCACCAAAATACCAACACAAAATTTTACAGACCTTGAAAGAATAATTCTTAATTTCATATGGAAAAACAAAAATCTCAGAATTGCTAAAACAATCCTTTACAACAATAGATAGTCTGGAAGTATCTCCATCCCTGATCTTAAGCTGTACTCCAGAGCAAGAGTAGTAAAAACTGCATGATACTGGCATAGAAACAGAATGCTAAAACAATGGAATCAAATAGAAGACACAGAAATAAACCCACACACTCAAGGATACTTGATTGTTGAGAAAGAATCCAAAACATACAATGGAAAAAAGACAGCATCTTCAACAAATGGTGCTGGTCTAACTGGATATCCACGTATTTGCAAAAATGCAAACAGGTCCATATTTGTCATCATGTACAAAACTAAAGTTCAAGTGGATCAAAGACTATAACATAAAACCAGACACAATAAACTTAGAAGAAAAAGTGGGAAAGAGCCTTGAACTCATTGACATAGGAGACAACTTCCTGAACAGAACACCAACAGCACAGGCTCTAAGAGCATCAATCAATAAATGGGATCTCATGAAACTTAAAAGTTTATGTAAAGCAAAGGACACTGTCATCAGAACAAAATGATAGTCTACAGACTGGGAAAGCATCTTTATCAACCCTTTATCTGACAGAGGGCTAATATACAGAATAAAAAAAAAAAACCTCAAGAAATTAAACGATAAACAGCCAAGGAACCCAATTAAAACATGGGGTTCAGAGCTAAACAGAGAATTCTCAGCAGCAGAATATCAAATGGCAGAGTAATACTGAAAGAAATGCTTAACATCCCTAGTCATCAGGAAAATGCAAATCAAAATGATCCTGAGATTTTACCTTACACCCATCAGAATGGCTAGGACCAAAATCTCAAACAAGAACACATGCTGGAAAGGATGTGGAGAAAGGGGAACCCTCCTCCATTGCTAGTGGGAATGTAAACTTGTACAACCACTTTGGAAATATATATGGCGCTTTCTCAGACAATTAGGAATAGTGTTACCTCAAGATACAGCTATACCACTCCTAGGCATATATCCAAAAGATGCTCAAGTATGTAACAAGGACATTGGAACCATGTTTGTAGCAGCTTTATTTGTTGTAACCAGAATCTGGAAACAACCCAGATTTCCCTCAATGGAGGAATGGATACAGAAATTGTGGTACATTTACACAATGGAATCCTATTCAGCATTTAAGAACAAGGAAATCATAAAATTTGCAGGCAAATGGTAGGAAATAGAAAAGATCATCCTGAGTAAGATATCTCAAAAGCAGAAAGACACACATGGTATATACTCATTTATAAGTGGACATTAGGCATATAATATTGGATAAACAAATTAAAATCTATACACATAAAGAAGCTAAGCAAGGAAGAATACCCTGGGTAAGTTAATCAATCCTTATGCAGGCAGGCAAAGGAGATGGACATTGAAAGGGGGAGAAAATAAGCAACAGGACAGGAGCCTACTACAGTGGGCCATTGAAAGACTCTACCCAGCAAGGTATTGAAGGAGATAATGAGATTCATAGCCAAACTTGGGGCATAGTGCAGGAAATCTTATGAAAGAAGGGGAAGATACAAAGACCTGGAAGGGACAAGAGCTCCAAAAGGAGAGCAACAGAATAAAAAATCTGGGCACAGGTGTCTTTTCAGAGATTGATTCTGCAACCAAGGACCATTATGCATGGAGATAACCCCTAAAACCTCTGCACAGATGTAGCCCATGGCAGCTCAGTCTCCAAGAGGGTTTCCCTCGTAATGGGAACAGGGACTTTCTATGATGTGAACTCAGTGGATGGCTCTTTGATCACCTCCCCTGATGGGGGAGCAGCCTTACCAGGCCACAGAGGAATACAATGCAGTCAGGCCTGATGAGACCTGATAGGCTAGGGTCAGATGGAAGGGGAGGAGGACCCCCAATCAGTGGACTTGGAGAGGTGCATGGGAGGATATGAGGGAGGGAGGGTGGGATTAGGAGGGGATGAGGGAGGAGGCTACAGTGGGGAAACAAACTGAATAAATTGTAATTTATAAAAATATAAATAAAATCAAAAAAGAAAATAAAAAGAAAAAAGAAACAGGAACTATAATTTACAGGCATAATAATAATAAAGGCTTTCTTCCTTCCATCAGGTCTGAAATTCAATGCAGGAGAGGTTCTCACTTTCTAGCTTAAAGAAGCCCATATGCTCTAAAGCTAAAAGTAAATTAATTCTGCCAACCTCACATAAGATTGGAAGCAGTCCCTGAACCCCAATGAAGTTTGTAACCCCTCTCTGGTCCCTGTATAAGCACTGTATAAGTCCTATTTATATGCTCATGAAAAAAGGTATGCAATAAATAAATAAAATAATAAATAAGTTACCAAATAATTAAATTATATGTCTTTTGTTTAAAACTCTAGGTTGTAATAATTAGTTACCTGGAGAAAAGCATAGAACACTTTTTCTTTTGTTTTTCACAAATTAAGAATCCTTAGCAGTATTAATTTGCTTTAGAGTTGAAATGATAAGGAATACTTTTCAGGAGCTGAAACAAATGAGTAATGACTAGCACAGAATTTCATGGACTCAAAAATACTTTCTCTGTTAATGAAACTATCTTTGCTCCCCCTTTTCCTGATAGAATATGAGGACTGTCTGCAGAGTGAAGTCCCCTGGAACCCATGTCTCCTTTTAACTATTCCATGCACTGTCAGTTTGGACTCATGCTTCAGTTTTAGAGAATCAGCAAACAGCTCTCGCTACTTTGATGTCCCATCTATTTAGACAAGCATAAGAAATGAATGCCAATCAAATTTGTATGTGCTGTAGGGTAAGTGCTTATTTCCTCAGTCTACAGGAAACGATTGGAGAGGAGTTCACAATCCCCTGTTTCAGACCCACCAGATACAACAAAATTTATATCATTGTACTAGAAGTGTCAGAATCAAACATTTCACAAGTTTATTTTTGTTTCTGGAAAGTGAAGTTCTGATGGATCTCATAAAAAAGTTTTCTCCCTTTAAAACATTTATTTTAATCTAGCTGACATTTTCAATCATATGTCCTCTAATCACTGTGGTGCTTTTCTATTTCTTATTATTCTGAAAAAGTCTAAGAGTATGCTATCTCTTGTCATTTGCCTCATTTTACTTAAGAGTTTTCTGCCAAGATACATTTTATTTTAATCTTATCTCTTCAAAATAAACTACCATTAGGCATGATATCAGAACAGAATGCATCTCCTGTTTTCAATTTGGAGATGTGTTCTTGCTGTGAAAGCAATAATAGAATAATTTGCTGCCAAGCAGAACTGAGGTTGACTCCTGTGGGCCTTGACACTTAACCAGTGACTTGACTCTCAGCATTTAATCTTATTCCCCAGTCTTATTTTTCTCCAGTCTAAAGTGAGATAATCACAACTATCCTGCAGAGTGGATGAAGGATGGAAGAACATTAATGTAAGTTTCATTTGCTTCTGTTGATGCCTCATTTGTTCAATTGGAAATTTTAAGAGCTACTGTCCTATCATTGTTTTCAATGCCCAGTGTTCAAGGGTTATTACATGACTAAACAGAGAGATTTCAAGCCTTAGGATGCCAAGCTACTGTCCCAGAAACCTCAGCTTAACTCCAGACAGAAGCATCTCTGCCTTCAGTATGCCACAGTACAAAAGTGCACTCACTGGCCTTAGGCTTTCACATTTCACAAATTATTCTTACTTGTTTTGCCATTATACTATATGGATATTGAATAACAACCGCTAAACTTCACCTTCCAGTTGGGCATCACAGCTTTGGAGTTTGGAACTCCAACCTACATAAAATGGCTAGGTAGCGTTTTTTACTGTTCTGTTGTCCATCTCTTCTATGAATACCACCTAGAAACAACTATAACCATTACCAAACATGCAATTTCTTACTGTTAGAAGGCTGCCCAGAACTGAAAAAATGTCACATAAATGAAGTTGTTTAATAGTCAGAGTATATCTAATGGCTTTAAATCCTATAAAGAAAGGGATTGTTTCATAAGAATCTCCTTTAACATTTTAAATATGCATATTTGTTTAATTAATTAAAATCTTTTGATAAATGCAAGATGTTAAGTATTAACATGTCTTTCAAAACGTGCTCATAGATTATACTGTTGGGTAAGAGAAATTAAATCTGTCTCCTCAAACATCATTTTTTAAGATGAAAGTCTTAAACATCACCTTTGCTTTTGCAATGCATAGCTCACTGTTGTTTTCCATGTTATGTTTCTGAGTGAAGCATAGGACAACTTCTCACTACTCTTTTTTTTTTTAATTTAATTTTTATAATTTATTCACTTTATAGCCAGATTATAGACCTCTCCCTCATCTCATACCAGTCCCACCCTCCCTCTTCCCCTCAGACCCCTCTGTTAGTCCTCAAACAGGGAGATCCTTCCTCTCCTACCATCTGACTCCAGCCTATCAAGTCTCATCAGGATTGCCTTCATCCTCTTTCTCTGTGGCCTAGTAAGGTTATTCTGCTAGGGAGAAGTGATCAATGATAGGCAAACAGAATCTTTGTCAGAGACAGACCCTGCTCCTCTTGCTAGGGAACCCACATTGAGGAGACTATCTGCCTATTGGCTGCATCTGAACATCGGGTCTAAGTCCTCTCTATACATGGTCCTTAACAGGTGCATCAGTCTCTGCAATCCCCCCTGGGCCTAGATTTATTGTCATTGTTGGTCTCCTCATGGGGAGTCTCTCCTCTCTGGGTCTTTCTATCCCCTGCTTTTCCATAAATCTCTCAATGCTAGGACTAAATTTGGCTGTGAGTCTCCAAATCTGCTTCTATCCTGTACTGGGTGGAGTCTTTCAGAGCACAGCTATGGTAGGCTTCCATTTTGTTTCCTCTCCTCAGACTCTCTGATGTCTATTCTATTTGACCTTCTAAATGAGAAGGCCTACTGTCTACTGTTCCTTTTACCCATCCCTACCTTCTTTCTCTTTTCCACTGCTAGTCTAATCTATGAGACAATTTCTTTTTGAATTCTTCAATGAGATCATGTGCTTGTCTGTCTAGATAATTTCATTTTACATATTCATTTCTAGTTTCATCCCTGTTACCACATATCAGGAGTCAATACCTTTCTTCTTCCTCTTTTTGTATGGGGTCAAACTTAGGTCATTGGGTTCAGTTAGGATGGCATTTATCCACTGAGCCATATTACTGATCCCAGAGATGGTTTTGATGTAATGACTTTATATTCTTTACATAGCTTTAGAGGGTCATTTAGTGCCTCTGTTTTTAGTTTTCTCAATGATTCTCAGTGTTCTTTCTGTTTCTCTTAGTAACTGTGCTAGGTTAGGTCATCACTAAGAGTATCTTATGGTTCTTTCCTGCCCATTCTATCCAGCACTGGTCTCTTGTCTTGGAATGAGTGAATCTCACTGAGGTGTTAACTTCCTTCCATTCATCCATGAATGGTCTGGTCTCACATCTTCCAGTGAGCAGTGGCCATTTGTGGGCTTCCATTTAAATTTTTTTTCTTTTTCTTTTTTTTTTTTCATGTTTGTAGCAGCTTTATTTGTAATAGCCAGAGGCTGCAAACAACCCAGATGCCCCTCAACTGAAAAATGTATACAGAAATTGTGGTACATCTACACAATGGAATATTACTCAGCAATTAAAATAATTTATTAACCATTAAAACTCAAAAACCATGAATTTATACAACTGAAAACAAAGCTTCAAAGTGATTGACACAAAAGCTGATAAAGGAGACATAGAAATACACATACACACATAGACACACTCACACACATATACACATATACAGAAACACAGATGTACACACACACATACACACACAATGACTTTTCTTTTTTTCTGTGTTCTTTTTGGGGGCGTTGCAGTTTCTTTTTTTCTTTCTTTATTTTTTATTTTTTTATTATTAGTTACATTTTATTAACTTTGTATCCCAGCTGGATCCTGCTCCCTCATTCCCTCCCACCGCCCCTCATCTTCTCCCTGCCCCTTGACAAGTCTACTGATTGGGGATGACCCCCTCTCTTTCATCTGACCCTGTTTTATCAGGTATCTTCAGGACTGGCTGCAAAGTCTTCCTCTGTAGCCTAGCAGGACTGCTCCTCCCTTGGGGAATGGGGAGGTCAAAGAGCCTGCCATTGAGTTCTTGTCAGAAATAGTCCCTGTTCCCCTTACTATGGGAAACCAATTGGTTACTGAGCTACCACGGGCTACATCTGAGCAAAGGTTCTAGGTTACATCCATACACGGTCCTTGCTGGAGTGTCAATCTCAGAAAAGACCCCTGTGCCCAGATACATTTGGTTCTTGTGGAGCTCCTTTCCTTTCCACATCATACTAACTCCCCCCTCTTTCATATGATTCCCTGCACTCTGCCGCATGTTTGGTTATGAGTCTTAGTATCTGCTTTGATACACTGCTAGGTAGAGAGTCTTTCAGGGGCCCTCTGTAGTAGGCTACTGTCCTGTTACTTGTTTTTCTCCTATGTCAATGCACATCCCATTTGTTTTTCTAAGTGAGGATTGTCCTCTTACCCCGGGTCCTCTTTCTTATTTATCTTCTTTAGGTGTATAGATTTCATTATGTTTATCATATCTTATAGGACTATATGAGTGAGTATATGCCATGTGTGTCTTTCTCCTTGTAGGATACCTTGCTTAGAATGATCTTTTCTAGACCCCACCATTTTCCTGCAAATTTCATGATTTTTGAATGCTGAGTAGTATTCCATTGTGTAAAAATACCAAAATTTTTGTATCTGTTCCTTTGTTGAGGGACATCTGGTTTGTTTCCAGGTTCTGGCTATTACAAATAAAGCTGCTAAAAACATCGTTGAGCAAATGTCTGAACAGAACACCAACAACACAGGCTCTAGGAGCAACAATCAATAAATGGGACCTCATGAAACTGAAAAGCTTCTGTAAAGCAAAAGACACTGTCATCAGAACAAAACAACATCCTACAGGCTGGGAAAGTATCTTCACCATCCCTATATCTGACAGAGGGCTGATATCCAGCATATATCAAAAACTAAAGAAGTTAAAAGGCAATAAATCAATTAACCCAATTAAAAAATGGGGTATGGAGCTAAACAGAGAATTCCCTGTAGAGGAATATGGAATGGCAGAGAAACACTTTTAAAGAGATTCTCAACATCCTTAGCCATCAGGGAGATGCAAATCAAAACGACCCTGAGATTTCACCTTACACCCATCAGAATGGCTAAGATGCATAACTCAAGTGACAATGCATGCTGGAGAGGTTGTGGAGAAAGGGGAACCCTCCTCCATTGCTGGTGGGAATGTAAACTGGTACAACTACTTTGGAAGTCAATCTGGCGCTTTCTCAGACAATTAGGAATAGTACTTCCTCAAGATCCAGCTATACCACTGCTAGGTATATACCCAAAGTTTGCTCAAAATTTTATTTTTCTTTTGTTTTATTGTTTGTTTGGTTTTTTGAAACAGGATCTCATGGTTTCACAATGGCCCACTCCCTTAGTTTCACCAGTACTGGAGTTGCAAGTATGTACCTCTATGCCTAGCATATTGATATGTACCTTTTTAGAAACATCCAATTAGAACTATTGGATTAGATAGTTAGAACTATTTTGTTTGTTTTTTTGTTGGTTGGTTGGTAGGTTTGCTTTCTTGGTGAGTTTTTATGCCCTTTACATCTGACGATTATTAACTGGCTAACACATTGCATACCATCCAAACTTATCTTGATGTGTTCATGTAATTCACATTTTGATAGTAATTTACCACAATGTTTTATTTGTAAATCTTCGGCTGTTTTCACCTGCATTGTGTCTGTTCTTTTCATCAGGAGAAGTTCCATTGCTCTCCTTTTCCTAATTCTGGTTGAAGCTTAGCTCCAGTTGAAGTCACTGCCTGCAGGTTGTTCTTTCCAATGTTACTGACTCTCCTCCCCACTTGCCATGTTCAAGGAGGAAATATTCATGTTTCTTGAATGGCCAAATAAACAGAACCTCTTCCTGAAGTACTTCCCAAAGTTTTCACCCATGTATGAGCATTCTCTTGAGTTTAACAATATCACAATCTGTTTTGGTTATATATAATATACATTTAAAATTTCCACAGGTATACTATGCATGTCTTTCTGATTCTGGGTTACCTCACTCAGGATGATGTTTTTTTCTAGTTCCATCTATCTGCCTGCAAATTTCATGATTTTCTTTTTTTAATAGCTCAGTAGTATTCGATTAAGTAATGTGTCACAATTTCTGTGTCCATTCTTCTGTTGAGTGACATCTAGGTTGTTTCCAGATTCTTGCGACTGAGCTCCCTAATAGCTAGACCTGAGCAGGGGGTGTAGGTCCTCTCAATTCATAGTCCTTGGTTGGTGTATCAGTCTCTGGAGGTCCCCATAGCCCGATATTTTTTGGTTTTGTTGGTTTCTTTGTGGAGCTAGTGTCCCCTCTTTGTCCTCCTACTCTCCTCCTCTTCCATAGTCTCCCTGGACTCTGACCAAA
This sequence comes from Psammomys obesus, assembly GCF_907164565.1. NCBI lineage: Eukaryota > Metazoa > Chordata > Mammalia > Rodentia > Muridae > Psammomys > Psammomys obesus. The sequence continues at coordinate 5,616,503 of NW_026596051.1, forward strand.
GAGGCTGTGAGTCTCAGCATCTGCTAAGATCCCTGTTAGGTGGAGACTTTCAGACAACTTCAATGGTAAGCTCCTGTCTTCTTCCCTCTCTCCCACAGCTTCTAGTTTCTATCCTGTTTCCCATTATTAATGAGATTTAAGCATCCTCTGTAGGGTCCTCCTTGTTTTTTACCTTCTTTAGGTCTGAGGATTTTGTATGGTTATTCTATATTATATGGCTAATATCTGCTTATAAGTCATTGGAACAAAGCAACAGCCTACAGACTGGGAAAAGGCCTTTGCCAACAATATTTCCATCAGAGGGCTAATATACAGAATATAAAAAGATATCAAGAAAATAGACACCAACAAACCAAGCAATCCAATTAAAAGTAGGGTACAAGATAAACAGAGAATTCTGAACAGAGGACTATGGTGGAGAAACGCTTAAAGAAATTATAAATATCCTTAGTTATCAGTGGACTAAGAAGAGGGAGGGAAGGTGGGACCAGGAAGAGAAGAGGGAGAGTGCTACAATCATTGTAAGTCACATCTCTTGTCTGTGTTACAGTGAACAGTGATAAGACATAGAACTGACTTTTTTTGCACTAAGTGATATCCACCAGAAAAATGATTTATTGTAGAAAAAGTCCTCGCTCCCCTTTTTATCTTTTTCTTTCTTTCTTTCTTTCTTTCTTTCTTTCTTTCTTTCTTTTTTTCTTTCTTTTGTATCTCATGTCTTTTAAGCTACTCTTTTCCTTTTATCTTCTTCTGCCTAACATGTGAGCCACCCATTTTGCCCACTCTGTTTATGGACAGTATTTATATTTATAAATAGTTAAAGCTGAAAAAAAACCCACAATAGTTAAACAGAAAAGAAAGAAAGAAAGAAAGAAAGAAAGAAAGAAAGAAAGAAAGAAAGAAAGAAAGAAAGAAAAAGGAAGGAAGGAAAGAAGGAAGGAAGAAAGGAAGGAAGGAAGGAAAAAAGCCTAGAACAAGATGGCCAGGGAAGCAGGTAGGTAATCTTCCCTGTCCTTCCTCTTCTTTAAATTTAATTCTCCTCTCTCATGCCCAGCTCTGTAGCAGACTTCCTGCTCTGAGCTTCATTTCCTTTCTGTCCCCATATCCAATGGATCTGTAATATCATCTCCCAGATCCTGGAAAACTGTTCAAAATTGACCATATCATATATATAAGGCTATTCTCAACAAACACAAAAAATTAGAATTAATACATTGCATACTATTTGACTATTATGAATTAAGTCTGGATATCAATGTCTTGTCCTGTTTTTGATGGGACAGCAGCTTTACCAGGCCACAGAGGAAGACAATGCAGCCACTCTTAATGAGACCTGATGACCAGGATCAGAAAGAAAGAGAGGAAGACCTCCCTATCAGTGGACTTGGGGAGGGGTATGTGTGGAGAAGGAGGAGAGAAGGTGGGAGTGGGAGGGAAGGAGGGAGACATTTATGGGGGAATACAAAGTGAATAAAGTGTAATTAATGAAAATTAAAATTAAAAAAATCTGGATATCAACAATAGAAACAGTATAAAGCTTATAAACTCATGAAAGATGAACAACTCATTACTGAAAAATAAGTCAATACAGATATTAAGAAATAGATTAAAAAATTCCTAGAACTGAATGAAAATGAGACACTTATTTAACTGTATTCATTGCTGCTCTTATTCATAATAGCCAGAATTGGAAACAACCTTAGAATTTTATCAAGGGATGAATGGATTACAAAATGTGATACATTTACACAATGTAATATTACTTAGTCCTTTAAAAAAAACAAAATTATACAGCTGCAGTTAAGTGGCTAGAAGTAGAAAAAAAATCATCCAGAGTAAGGTAGCCTAGACCAGAAAGACTAATTTGGCATGTAATTCCTTATGTGTGAACATTAGATGTTAAATCATTGATAAGTAAGGCACAATCTCTATAAGTTCAGAAGTTAGGTAGAGAGTATGGAGGAATGGTTGTCCCTAAGAAGGGAAAAGAAAGTTAGAGGATCCTGCAAATTGGGAAGGGGATGGAAGAGGAAGGCAAAGTTATGAGAGGGGCAGCTAAAACTAAGACCAATTTGATGTATCAGTTGGTCATAGAATCTTGCTTCCTAATATACGTTCATATTTTACAGCAATCAGACAAATTTTTTAAGTAGTGGGTAGACAAAGCCCCAACTGGTTATCCCTTATCACCAAATGAAGTACTGAGAATGGCTTATACCTAACAGAGTTGTTGACCAAAGGCTCTGGAAACCACCAAGCAATCCAGATATAAGCAAGGCTATTAGCTGCTTTACACAAACTGACAGTAAGGCTGTATCACTGAAGACAATACCTACACAACTCACTGAATATGGAGAGTTTATACTGGTATCTTTCTAGAACCTTCACTCCTACAGATGACTGTTCATGGTATTGTAAGATACTCCACAAGGTACCTAAGGAAAAATGTAAACACTAACCTATCTACAAACCCTTTAGTCTAAAATGGTGACCTGCCTGTAAGAGTCACTGTTGCAATTGTGGCACAAAGGTTGTGGAAGTAATAGAACAACATCTGATTGCATTTACAGCCCACTTCATGAGATGAAACTTACACCTGTCACCACTTACATGGCCAAGAAGCTGAGACATGATAGGTTAAGGACATCAGGAAAAATCAAATACTGCTAAAGAAATATAGCAACAAAGTGACTCTATAAACTTATTGCTATACTCATAGGTCCATGCCTTGCTCAGCCATCAGAAATGGTTCCTCCTGCTGTACCTTAGAACAAATACAGAGACCCAAACCCAGACAACATGCAGAGAGTGAGAGACACAGAACTTTGGAACACTCAGTCCTAAATGGGTTGTCTTAATCAAATCCATCCCCTCAGGGGTTGGGGAATTCTAGGAACAGGAGGCAAAAAGAGAAAGAGCATAAGAACTAGAGGGCATAAAAACACTAAGTAAAAAAGGCCTTCTAAACACAACATACCTGATGTACATTTGAACTCATTGAGACTGTGGCAGCATGCACAGGTCTTCAACAAATGGGGTCTTAGATCTGACGGGAGAAGTGGATACACAGCCCAATCCTTAGCCCATAACCTGTCTCCCACTGATAGGTACATGAAAATGAAAAAAAAAATAATTTCCTATAAGGCAATCTCACTGGGTAAGCAAACCATTTATTTTATTTTATTTTTTATTAATTACACTTTATTTACTTTGTATCTCCCATGTAGTTCCTTCCCTCCTCCCCTCCCAATATCTCCCTTCCTCCACCTTCTCCATACATGCCCCTCCCCAAGTCCACAGGTAGGGGATGTCTTCCTCTCCTTCCTTCTGATCCTAGTCTTTTAGGTCTCATCAGGAGTGGCTGCATTGTCTTCCTCTGTGGCCTGGTAAAGCTGCTCCCGCCTTAGGGGGAGGTGATCAAAGAGCAAGCCAATCAGTTCATGTCAGAGACATTCCCTGTTCCCATTACTGTGGAACCCACTAGGAGATTGAACTGTCATGGGCTACATCTGTGCAGGGGTTCTGGGTTAACTCTATGCATGTTACTTGGTTGGACTATCAGTCTCAGGGAAGACCCATGTGACCTGATTTTTTTGGATCTGTCGCTCTCTTTATGGACCTCCTGTCCCCTCCAGATCTTACTAACTCCCACTTCTTTCATAAGATTCCCTGCAATCTCCTCAAAGGTTGGCCAGAAGTCTCAGCATCTGCTTTGATAGTCTGCAGGGCAGAGTCTTTCAGAGGCCGTCTGTGGCAAGTTCCTACAGAGAATTCTCAATAGAGGAATATCTAATAGCAGAGAAACACTTATAGAAATGCTCAATGTCATTAGTCATCAGGGAAATGCAAATAAAAATGACCCTGAGATTCACCTTACACACATCAGAATGGCTAAGATCAAAAACTCAAGTGACAACACATACTGGAGAGGTTGTGGAGAAAGGGAAACCCTCTTCCACTGGTGGTGGGAATGTAAACTTGTACACTCTGGAAAGCAATCTGGTGCTTCCTCAGACAATTAGGAATAGCTCTTCCTCAAGATCCAGCTATACCACTCCTAGGCATATATCCAAAAGAGTCCCAAGTACACAATAAGGATATTTGCTCTGCCATGTTTGTAGCAGTTTTATTTTAGCAGCCAGAAGCTGGAAACAGCCCAGATGCCCCTCAACTGAAGAATGGATGCAGAAATTGTGGTACATCTACACAATAGAATACTACCCAGCAATAAAAAACAAGTAAATCATGAAATTTGCAGGTAAATGGTGTGAACTAGAAAAGATCATCCTGATTGAGCTATCCCAGAAGCAGAAAGACACACACGGTATATACCTACTCATATAGATATATAATATAGGATAAGCCTACTAAAATCTGTACACCTAAAGAAACTAATCAAGAGGAAGAACTCTGGCTAAAATGCTCATTTCCTATCCAGAAAGGCAAAGAGGATGGACATCAGAAGAAGGAGAAAACAATCCATTTTTTAAAAGGCCCCATGCTAGGATAAAATGAACTCAAAGGCAAATTTGGAGAGTCTTTGTCTCATAAACTTGAATCACTTTTGTTTTGTTTTGTTTTGTTTATTTCTTACCACACAAGGTCCTTTTCATACACATTATGGCTTCCAGTTTTGTGATTTTGTGGGATTCCTATGTGTGCAAACATATGTATCTCTGCATGTACGTATGTATGTTACTTGGGCCATTCTTTGGCTCTTTTTCTTCTGTTATGTTTGTTTTCTATTTTTTTTTTGCGTTGTTTTGCTTTATTTCAGAGTCTAGGTTCTCATGAAGCTCTATAGTAGAGTCTTTATTTCTCTTTAACACTTATTTTATTCCTAATGCCTATTTGTTTGTTTGCTGTTGTTTTGCTTTTTTTTTTTTTTAAGAGAGACCAAGAGGATATAGATCTCGAAGGAAAGGAGTTGGAGAAGAACTGGGAGGTGAAAACCTTAGAGAGAGTGGAAACCACAATTAGAATATATTGTATGAAAAAAGCTATTAACAAAACAACAACAACAACAAAATACAACTTAGGACCATACTTGCTGAATGAAACATGCTTCATTATGCATTGGAAACAAAGCTTATGCTTGTTAAAAATTTTGGTAAACAAATTCATTTTAGTTTATACCTTAATATAGTTTAGTTTAGCCAAAGTCCAAAAACCATTTGAAATGTTATTAATATTAATTGGTTTATAAAGTGAGAGGGAAAAGGTTACATTATCAAGGATCACAGAAACTTTACTATTGACTGCATTTTCACGGGACTGACAGCAAGCTATTACATCATTGCTCCTTTTGCACATGGCTACTCTGGTGTGTCAGATACCAACACTTTTCTGTATTCCTTAGAGAGAGCACTTGGGCTGGAAGTGCCAATCCCATAAAAAATGCTGTCCTTAACCATAAAAGGCGTGTTCACTCCCTGACCACCTACCACATTCAGAAGTGTTCAAATAATCAAGTTTTGGTGGTGTGTTTGTTTTTTGGCTTTCACAAAACCTTGGCATTGGCATGCCCAAATTTTTAAGATAAGGTAATGTACAATGTGAAAAGACCTGCTCTGACATTAGAAGTAATTAACTTTGGATTCACCCTTGCAAACCAAATAAGGTAGTCATGCAAATTCTTTTTCATTCTGTTTTTGTAGGATAATAAACAGCAAAACTGGATTACTTTTTCTCACATGAAAAAGTTACAAGTGGTTCAACTTTCAGGACATTTAATCTCTGATATTTCTCTTAGTATTCTATTGATTCATAAAATCCCAAATAAAACAAACAACTGCTCTCCCTGAGATTTGATGGACAGGTGTCTTGTTTACTGAATACATGTAGCATGATGTAAATGCTTTTATCTTCTTTTATTGCAGGAGAATACTAGACCTGACATAGTAGATTTACTTAAACAGTTTACTGTTTTTTCCCAGGAAAGTTTTGCAGAGAGAATTGCATTTATATAGCATGTATATAGATACAATGTGTATTGTTAATCATTGCTACTTTGAATGAACGTTCTTTGCATGAGTTGTTACCATATTTCAGTAGAAAGAACTTTACAGTGTTATTATAATTTTGTTGATGTGCATCTGTCATATCATAAGCTCTAATATATGTTAGTTGATACTTTTTGACATAGATTTACATCCAAGGAAATAACAAGCACACCTGCTCTTCAGAATGTTTCCTTATTCCTTTCAACATTTTTTTTCCTGTTCTATCACATGGTCGTTGTATTAGTTGCAGTGGTTTACAATTGGTGGTTCAGCTAATCTAACAATAACTGTCTACCAATGCATAGTCCAAGAATCAAGTCCACAAATTTGAATGTCTCAGCTGTTCTTCAGTACAGAATGCTAACTGCTTCAGTTTCAGAATCCTGAAACTCTAGGCTCAAACGCCATTGAAGGAATAAACTATTCAGCGAGAGTAAGACAAGCAGGCAAAGAGAATTAGCTTCCTTCTTTTGTGTCCTTGATATGAGGTGCCAACAGAAGATGTGACCCAGATTAAAGTTGGATATTTCTACTTGAAAATATTCAGATTTAGGGTGGGTCTTCCCATTTCAAATTATTTAATCAAGAAAATTTTCTCACAAGTGTACCTGGCTTCTTGGGTTTTAATTAATTCCAGAGGTAGCCAAATTGATAACCAAGAATAGCTATTACAGTCATCACCAATTATTTGTTTTATCTTTGTTAATACATGTTAGCTAGTATTTCCCATATATTTTTAGTATTCTGTACTGTTTCTTTTTATCTAATTATATTAACAATTTTTTTCATATTAATGGGCATTTAGGGTTGTTTACATGTTGACCTAGTTAATTTCCCACAGTTAATGCTGCTGTGGACACTTGTATACAAGTCGGTGAACTAATTTATGATTTCATTTATCTTGAGTGTGTATCTAGGAGAGGAATGTCTCAATCACCTTTTGGTTAATAACTAATGTTTTAAGAAAAAAACTATTTTCTCAATATATTTAGCATTTGATATAGCCATCTACAATATGTATGTATTACAACTCTTTCTCATATTCATCAATTCATTTTTATAATTCTAGTTTTTCCAAAAGATGTGTTTTGTCTTCTAACTGAAGCCTTAGTGTACATTTGCAGAAGAACCTGTGATCTTTTTAGCTACTCAGATGACATTTTTGTTCAAATATTTCGGCAATTTTTGTTTTTCATATTATTTGGATTTTAAGAACTTATATGTTTTAGGTAAAGTTCTTGTCAGGTAATTGGCTTGCAGCTCTTTCTCTTGTACTGCAACTTTAATTCACCAAATTCCTTGAACTATTCTTTTAGAGCTTATAAGGCCTTAATTTTGATTCATTCCGAATATATATCTGTCACATTGAACCATGCTTCAGCTGTTGGTGCTCAAAATTCTTTGCTTAATCTGAGATCAGAGAGATTTTAATCATTGAATTTTATATTTTTAAGCTTTACATTTATGTGTGTGACACTTATTCATTTAATGTTTCTACAGTGTGCAAAATATATGTATTATATGTATATAAATGATATAAATGTATATATATATCACTTTTTTGCTAATGCAAAAATACAAAATTTTGCACATAACTTTTACAAGAAAGCTTCTTTCCTCTGTAATGGATTACTTTGTAATGTTGTGAAAATCAGTTTTGCCTGTGTTCACTCACTTTTTTTTGCATTTTCTATTTCATTGATTTATTTTTATGATTACTTCTAATGCTGTATTTCTAAAATTGCATAATTATATTTTGTTACGAAGACAGATGAAGTTATTTCTTTAAATTTGTTTATTGCATTGGTGGCAGAGTGGTGAGCATAGCTGCCTTCCAAATTTGTTTATCATTTCAGAAGTTGTTCTCATAACTTGGGTTCTTTTGCATCTTTGTATGTACTAATGATTTTTAACTTGTATTTATATATTTATTTTTATTAATATATTCTCTCATATATTCCATCCTAACTGCAGTTTCCCCTCCCTCCTCTTTTTCTAGTTCCTCCCTTTCTTTCATCATCCATTCCTCCTTCATTTCTTTTTAGGAAAAAGCAGGCCTCCCAGGGATATCAACAAAGCATGGCATATCAAGGTTCAACAAGACTAGGCTTCTTCCTTATATTAAGGCTGGATGAGGAAACCCAGTAGGCAGAAAAGGGTCCCAAAGGCAGGCAAAAACAGCCCCCACTGCCTCTATTAGAAGTTCCACAAAACACCAAGCTATATAACTATAACATATATCCATCTAGAGGGCCTGGATTAGACCCATACCAGTTTCCTGACTGTCAGATCACTCTCAGTGAATCCCTATGTGGGCAGGTATGTTAATTCTGTGAGTTTTCGTGTGGTGTTTTGGGCATTTGAGTTGAAATCTTAGTGCTAAAATCTGCTGATCTCTATATTGTGAAAGCTATGAATTAATTTTTAGAGTGCTTACAGGTTAGTGACTTAGAACCTGTAACTTGCAAGCATGTAGTTCTGTCAAATATGACTTGCACACTTTAATGCAGTTGTTTCTTGATGAGGTTTTTCATTTTCTGCATCATAGTGCTTACATATCTCAGGTCAAAGTTCATAAGAGTTTCACAATGTCATAGGACTGCAAGTGGAGTGAAAAATTCAGTAGCCAGCTCTCAGGTGTTAGCACATAATATCCTGCGAAGGGGAAAAGTTCAAAGACAAAGCGCTTCAGGAAAGTAATGACTGCCATCTTAATTAGTTATGTAATACCCAATTGTCAGCCCTGAAATCACACACACACACACACACACACACACACACATATGTAACACTAAATGGACTCAGGAGGTTGTACTAATCTGTGTGTGTGTGTGTGTGTGTGTGTGTGTATTTAAAGCCCATGAATTTTTGAGAGAGAAAGGAAGGAATAGGAGGAATTAGAGGAAGGAATTAGAAGGTAGAAATGATGTCCTTATAATGTAAATGTTCCTGTGGACTTTAACATATTTGATTTTAATCACAGAGTTTCAGAAGTAATGTGTCTGTGAAAAAAACAAAAAACAAACAAACAAACAAACAAAAAAACATTTCTCCTCTTCTAATACTGCAAAATGAACAAAGGAAAATATAAATCTATATGTTTGCATTGCCATTGCTTTTACAACTAAAAGACAAATGCAGGTTTAAGAGCTATCTTCTTCACTGTAAAAAAAAAAAATTTGAAATGTATTATTTTTGATCCCTGCAAAGCATCCTATTACCTAAAGTTGTGGATAATGTACTTGGGCTTACAGATCTCAGTACAAGAAGCTTCGGCATGAGAATGCAGTGTTTTATCATTGTTTTCAGAGTCTTTGTGCAACAGTGAGTGACTCTGGCACTGCATTTCAGAAGTGTCCATCATAAAACCCCAGAGCTAATCACTTATGTGATTAGCCTAAAATGCTGGATTTGCAACCGAGATGATATTTTACATCTCCGTGATTTCCTCAAATGTAGCCTGAGCATCCTCACTCCAACTAATATGTTCCTACTGAGATTAATATATAATCGGGATAATAACAACAAATAACAACAGTATGCAATAAATAGACCTTTTGTTTAAGGTTTCTAAGAGCAGCGAACCTGTGATCAGGAGTTAACCAGGCCTCTTTTGTTTAGCTAAGGCTAAAATACAGTTTCTCATTTAAATTCCAGGCACAACATTTAGCTACTGCCAAGCATAAAATAATCTTTTTAAAAAGCAGAGAAAAGCATCATAAATATGGCACCAAAAGATTGGTTATTGCCAACATGAAAAGCCCAAAAGCAGCCCCTGTGGTTCATAAACAAAAGCTCACATCCAAGGTCGCAAGTACTTGAGACTATGTTTTGTGTTTACTTGGTACCACAATTCAGAAGCTGACAGCCACCTTCGTGCCTATTTTTATTACAGTTCCTTTCATCTTCCTGTTCACTGACTTATGTTTTTCAGTACAAGAATAGAAACTATCTAGAAATATAGTTTAATTATTTTTTTATATTTCTTTTTTTATATTTTATTTTTTTCTTATTAGTTACATTTTATTAACTCTGTATCCCAGCTGTATCCCACTCCCTCATTCCCACTCACCCTCCCTCAGGACCCCTCCCCTTTCATCTGACCCTGGTTTATCGGGTATCTTCAGTAGTTTAATTATTTTTATCGCTAGATTTCAAGCTAAAAGTTTGTTTTATCAATGTATATTGATTGAAAAATCCTTACACGTATATTATTCAAATTTGCTTAACACAGAGTCATATCATGCCATACTGAAACAGTTATTTTCCCTTGTCTTTCTGTAAACTTAAGGAAAGAACTAAAATTAAATTTTAGGTGAAAACTACTTATTTACCCGGCATCTACAATGTGCATAAGCTGATTTTGCAACACTGTTATTACCCATCACATTTCATATTAACACATGAATTTTCAGGAAATATTCACATTTTGTAATTAAACATAATTTAAAAGTTATTTTAAAATAAGACATATTAGTTTGGTATAAACAAAATCTTTTAGACCTCCCATTTTCAAGCCAGAGATATACAAATACTATAAATATATGCTTATATGCATTCACACATATGTGTATAAGCAGATTTATTTCTATATACATATGTTCATTTTTGCATAATAAATTAATGATGTTTAAAATATTCTTGTGTTGTATGCCTTACATCATGCTGTAGACATACTATTATATTAGCAATGTTTATGAAGATGTATGGTATTCCATTTTGGAATGCCTTCATTTGTTAGCTGTTCCTATACAATTTAATATTAGTGTAATATTACAGTAGTTATGAATTATGACTATGTACATTCTTGATATATAACATAAATCCTAGATTTATTACTAGGATTATGTTAACTTTGTTGACAAAGCTAATTTTCAACAATCTCTCTTCTTAATAGCATCTGTAAGTAGAAGAGGGTAATATCATCATTCCTTATAGTGAATCGTTCTCTGAAAAGCTTAGAAGAGAAAATGAAGAAGTGCTTATACCCTTCTTTGTGTGTTACTCTAACTATTTGTGTGGCATGCATGGATTAATGAGCATGGTTGTGACAGAAAATGTCATCAACCGTGTGACTTCAGCAAAAGAAATGTACTTTCCAAGACTCAAGGTTGAAAAATCCCAATGTCAAGTTTCAGAAAGATTCAGAAAGTGCTGACAAAGGCTCTCCTGGCAAAGGCTCTCCTGGCTTACAGACAGCATGAACCACCTGTCAACAAGAAAATTTTCTCAGTAAGTTTAATTTAATGAATACCCTACTCTTAGAGCTACACTGAACTTTTTTCTTATTTTGTTCTTTCTGTACATGTTAAATGTTTTATGTTGATTGTGATCATTGTATGTAATACAATTGTACACTTACATCTTTGTCTTAATTTAGATCACTCTTAGGAAAAAAAAATAATTACATCTGTTAGATTCACGAAATAAAAGAACTCATATACTTTTACTAGTCATGCAGTGAATATCCCTGACAAGGTCAATGACCACCAGTGTCAGTCACTGTAATAAGCCTCCAACAAGTTCAACATAGTCAATTCTCTTTTCAGATTAAAAAACAAAACAAAACAAACAACAACAACAACAACAAAAAACCCCTTAACTATTGTTCAGGAAAGCATAGCCAGTCTTCAGAAAGAAATAGATGCAATGGCAGCAATGGTACTCCAAAATCCTACAGAATTACATACAATTACTGCTAAAAATGCATATACATGTCTTTAAAAAGAAGAATGTTGCTTTTATTCTAAACAGTCAGAGAGTAATATAAAGGTAAAATGCCAAAAAAGTTAATAGAGAATTAAGGCTAGGGGTACAAATAAGAGCTAATGAGGTAGGGTGCAATGGCACATGCCTGTAATCCTAGCAGTTGGGGAAGTAGAGGCAGGAGGATCTCTGTGATTCTGAAGCCAGAATGGTCTATAAAGGAAATCCAGACAAGGAAACGTTGTCTCAAAAAAATAAAGAACCCCAAACCAACCAACCAACCAAACAACAAAACAAAACCAAAAAGAGCCAATGAAATACAATGCAGACAATATGACCCATTTCTTTTTTTTAATGTTTTTATTAATTATACTTCATTCATTTTTTATCTCCCCATAAGCCCCTCTCTCCTCCCCTCCCAAACCCACCCTCCCTCCCCTTTCTGCATGCATGCCCATTTCTTAAAGTTAGATTCAGAGGATGTTATAAAGTTAGATGGGAAGGAATGGTTTACATCTGAGAAGGAGTTCTAGGTTCAGTATCCAAGTGAGTTTCCCTAGTAATGGGAACAGGGACTGTCTCTGATAAGAATTCAGTGGCTGGCTCAAATTGACCTCTCCCCACCCTAAGGGAGGAGCAGCATGGCTAGCCCACAGAGGAAGACATTGCAGCCAGTCCTGATGAGACCTGATAAGCTAGGTTCAAATGGAAGGAGAGGAGGACCTTCCCTCTCAGTGGACTTAGAGAGGGGCATAAGTTGATAAGAGGGAGCTAGGGTTGGATTGGGGGGGAATGAGAGAGGGGGCTACAGCTGGGATACAAAGTAAATGAACTGTAATTAACAAAAAATAAAAATTTAATTAAAAATAATAAAAAATAAGAGGGAATGAAGTAGAATAAGGTAGAAAAATTATTAAATACTGAATTTATTTATTTAGTGATTTACTTACAGCAGTGCTTGTATTACTATTTGCAACCATGATTTCACTTGCTACCTGGAAATGAATGATTGGAGAAATAGCTAAAACAATGGGACCTTGCTCACAATACCATGTGTGTCTTTCTGCTTCTGGATTACCTCACTCAGAAAGATCTTTTCTAGTTCCATCCATTTGCCTGCAAATTTCATGATTTCCTTGTTTTTAATTGTTGAGTAATAGTCCATTGTGTAAATGCACCACAGATTCTGCATCCATTCCTCTATTGAAGACTATCTGGGTTGTTTCCAGCTTCTAGCTATTACAAATAAAGCTGCTATGAACATGGTTGAGCAAATGTCCTTGTTGTATACTTGAGCATAATTTAGATATATGCCTAGGAGTGGTATAGCTGTATCTTGAGGAAGCACTATTCCCAAATGTCTGAGAAAACACCAAATTGGTTTCCAAAGTGGTTGTACAAGTTTACATTCCCACCAGCAATGGAGGAGGGTTCTCCTTTCTTCACATCCTCTCCAGCATGTGCTGTCACTTGAGTTTTTGATCTTAGTCATACTGATGGGTGTAAGGAAAAATCTCAGGTTTGTTTTGATTTGCATTTCCCTGATGACTAAGGACCTTGAGCATTTCTTTAAGCGTTTCTTTGCCATTCGATATTCCTCTATTGAGAATTCTTTGTTTAGCTCTGAACCCCACTTTTCATTTGCATTACTTGATTTGTTGCTTTTTAACTTCTTTAGTTCTTTATATATTCTGGATATTAGCCCTCTGTTTGATATAGGGTTGGTGAAGATCTTTTCCCAATGTGCAGGCTGTCATTTTGTTCTGAAAAAAGTATCCGTTGCTTTGCAGAAACCTTTCAGTTTCATGAGGTCCAATTTGTTGATTGTTGATCTCAGAGTCTCTGTTGTTGGTGTTCTGTTCAGGAAGTTGTCTCCTGTGCCAAGGAGCGATCTCAGAAGCAGAAATACACACATGGCATATACTCAATTATAAGTTGATATTAGACATATAGTATAGGATAATCATGCTAAAATCTGTACTAAGCAAGAAGGAGGACCCTGGGTAAGATACTCAGTCTTCATTCAGAAAGGAAAATGGAATAGATATCAGAAGAAGGTGAAAATAAGGAAGAAGACAGGAGCCTACCATAGGGCCTCTGAAATTCTCTACCCAGGATGGTATCAAAGCAGATGCTGAGACTCCTAGCCAAACTTTGGGCAGAGTGCAGGGAAATTTATGAAGAAAGAGAGAGATAGAAAGACCTGGCAGGATCTGGAGCTCCACAAGGAGAACAACAGTACCAAAAAATCTGGGCCTATGGTTCTTTTCTGAGGCTGATACTCCAGCCAAGGACCATTCATGGAGATATCCTGGACCCCCTGCACAGAGGTAGCCCATGGCAGCTCAGTCTCCAAATGAGCTCCCTAATAAGGGGAACAGGGGCTATCTTTGACTTGAACACAGTGGCAGGTTCTTTGATAATCCTGAGGGAGGAGCAGCCTGACCAGGCCACAAAGACTATGAAAGACAGTTCTGATGAGACCTGATAAGCTAGGGTCAGAGAGATGGGGAGGAGATCCTCCCCTATCAGTGGACTGGGGAAGGGGTATTGGAGGAGATGAGGGAGGGCAGACAGGATTGGGAGGGGATAAGGGAGAGTGGTGCTACAGCTGGGTTACAAAGTGAATAAATTGTAATAAATAAATTATATTAAAAATGTGCTCACTGCCCTATATACTTCTACAAAATCTGGCCTGATTACACACCATACCTTGTGGTTTAAAATTATAAAATGAGACTACAAACTGGACCTGGCATTCAAGTGTTACACGAGCTGTCATGGCTGTAGCCAACTAATAAAATCTCTTTTCCACTCTCATTGGTGTGAAATGTTTATTCCAGAAAATCCCTTCAGTATTGGAGATTTCAGTATTGGAGATTTCAGTTCAGACAATAGCATTCTTTCACTCATCCAAAACTTGTGTCCTTGTTATATGTGAAGTATTGTAATTACAACATCAACTTGCAGCTTATGTCAAAAAAATACAGAAAAGCAAAGATGATGGACATCAGAAGAAGGAGCAAAGAGGAAACAAGTCAGGAGCCTGACACAGAGGACATCTGAAAAGCTCTGCCCTGCAGAATATCAATGTAGATGCTGAGACTTATGGGCAACCTTTGGGCAGAGTGCAGGGAATCTTAGGAAAGAAGCAGGAAACAGTAAGATTTGGAGAGGACAGGAACCCCACAAGGAGAGCAACAGAACCAAAAAATCTGAGCACAGGGGTCTTTCCTGAGACTGATACTCCAACCAGAGACTATGCATGGAGATAACCTAAGACCCCCGCACAGATGTAGCCCATGGCAGTTCAGTATCCCAGTGGGTTCCATTGCAATAGGAACATGGACTGCCTCTGACATGAACTGATTAGCCTGCTCTTTATTTACCTCCCCCTGAGGGGGAAGCAGCCTTACCAGGCCACAGAAGAAGACAATGCAGCTACTCCTGATGAGACCTAATTGACTAGGATCAGAAGGAAGGAAAAGAAGTCCTCCCCTATCAGTGGACTTGGGGAGGGGCATGCATGCAGAAGGTGGAGGAAGGAGGGATTGGGATGGAAGAAGAGAGGTATCTACAGGGGCGATACAAAGTGAGTAAAGCGTAATTAATAAAGAGTTAAAAAAAAAAACTTTAAAAAATCCCATTGAAACATTATCCAAATTAAATGTGGATAGACTCAAAATAAATTTTGTCTTCCTAAGTGTCCCTTAACAGGTAAGTTAAGTATTTTCAAAACATAATGGTGAGGCATTTTTATTAAGATATAGTCCCCTTTCAAATAAGAGACATTAGGAAAAAAAAAGAGAGAAAAGTGATGAGTATGAAGCCAATTCACATGCCAGCAAGGCATACTGCATGAGCTCTTATTACTAAAGGGTCAGTGTCCTAAATTATAGATCCATTAAGATATAATTTCAATATAGAGTGTCTGCCACAGGGGGTTGGCATATAGCCTTTGATTAGGGACAGCTTACTGAAACTGAGACAATCACCCAATCTTCAGAAACCACAGTAATAAGCCTGATGATGGCCACCTACCTATGGCTTTCTTTGCTTTGCTTGAAGAATAACACACACTTTTGTAGAAGAACTTTATGGGCTAGTCTTATATGTAAAAAGTCTATCAGTCTCTCTTTATTTCATTCTCCTTTCCATGATTCTTTTTAATTTATGTTTTTCTGTGTACTTTTATAATCTCATGTGAAATCTTGGCTTCTGCTGACATGAATGAGTCACATCCTTAGTTTTATTTAGTTTCACCTGGAGAGAACTTGACTCTAGATACTAGAGTTTGAGCTTCCAATTGTGCTTATAGGGTGAGATCACTCCACCTCCATAATATGTGATATGGATTTATTAATTCTTGATGGGCAGAGTGAATGGAATTCTATGTAAGAAGTGAGAAATAGTAAGAGCTGGAGGGGACGGGAACTCCACAAGGAGAGCAACAGAACAAGATAATTTGAACACAGGGAACTTCCCAGAGACTCATACTCCAACCAAGGACTATTTGTGGAGATGACCTGGAACCCCTGCACAGGTGTAGCCCATGGCAGTTCAGTGTCCAAGTGGGTTACATAGTAATGGGAAGAGGGACTGCCTCTGACATAATCTGATTGGCCTGCTCATTGATCACTTCCCCCTGAGGGGGGAGCAGCCTTATCAGGCCACAGTAGAGGACAATGCAGCCACTTTTGATGAGAACTGATAGACTAAGATCAGAAAGAAGAGGAGAACCTCCGCTATCAGTGGACTTGGGGAGTGGCATGCATGCAGAAAGGGGAGGGAGGGTGGGGTCGGGAGGGGAGGAGGGAGGGGCTTATGGGGGGATACAAAATGAATAAAGTGTAATTAATAAAAAAATTAAAAAAAATTTTAGGAAAAAAATTATTATAATGTATGTGAGCATGTTTGTGTGTGTGTGTGTGTGTGTGTGTGTGTGTGTGTGCGTGCACACGCATACACGGCACATGTGTGTGTATGTGTAGGTTCATGCAAGTACCTGTGCACAACAGAAGAAGGGGGCAGACACACTGGTTTTAGAGTCATAGATGATGATGAGCCACTTCAAGTACATGCAATCAAAAAAAAAAAATTTGCTCCTCTGCAAGAGCAGCAAGAACTCCTGGCCATTAAGACATCTCTCTAGCCCCTGTGTCTTTCAGTTGAAACACACTTAATTAGTATCTTCTCAATTGCGCCTCAGTAACTAAGAACACAAATCAAACTTTAAAGCAATATCCCCACTGTTCCCCATCAATAAGATAGTGAGTACTTATAAAGTAATAACATTCATTTCAACAAATATCTCAAAACTGATATCATCACACCCGTGTGGTAAGAAGAAGCATACATATGTAAGTTTTATTTTGCTTACCTAGCTCAATTTCTGAAAATAAACTTTGCTTTTTATTTCATTCATGCATATTTCTTTTTGTTATTTTAAAATATCTACCTTTTTAGATATAAGAATTATGACATCAAATAATACACACTTTATATTTATTTATTCCAAGATTTGTTTTCTGCCATATATGAAGCTTGCCCCTAATTTTATGTTTTCTATTGCTGTGATAAATCACTATGACCAAAAAGCAAGTTTGAGAGGAAAGGGATTATTTGGCTTATATTTCTAGATCATGATCCATAACGGGAGGCAATCAGGACAGGAACTCAACCAGCCTCGGCACCATGAGGCAGGAGCTGATACAGAGGTCATGGAGGGGTGCCTTTTACATGTTTGCACCCCTGCCTTGCTCAGCCTGCTTTCTTAGAGAATTCAGAACTATCAGCCCAAGGTTGGAACCACTCACACTGGCCTGGACCCTCCTCCATCAATAACCAACTTTAAAAATGCCGTACAGCTGGATCTCATGGCAGCATTTTCTCAATTAAAGTTCCTTCATTTTAGATACCTTTGTTTTGTGTTATCAGATTGCCATAATATTAGTCAGAAGACCCCTTTTTTAAAAATCAGAAACGAATTCAGCAAAATAGAGTCCAAGCCACAGCTACAGGCATTTTTTCAGCTCTCCTGCACCACCCTAGATTATTTTCCAATGGCCAAAGCGCAAGCCCATGTACAGCTTGAAACTATTTAAGTTCCAGAGTCCTGGGTGGAGATCATGGGAAAGTGTTGTGGTGATTTATATAAATAATCCAGTGGGCTGTGCTGATTATGATTCATGTATGGTTTCCTTATAATTTCTCATAATCATAATGGCAAGAATAAATTTTCCCATTTAGTATGTACTTGGTAAATTAATACAAATAATATTATGATAAATTTGTACTGAAGTACTAAGTGATTAAAATGTAATGCTGCCTATTAGTTCTAATGCTAGTCTACCTTAGTTACAGAAGTCAAGAAGTACGACAGAGAGAAAGAAAAAAAGGAAGGGAAGCAGAGGGGAGGAGAAAGAATTAGTAGGGAGAAGAGAGAAGGAATGAATAATTGACCTTTGCAGGAATCTATGTGATTAGATATGAAGTTCCTGTAAAGAAGGTAAAGTCGTCAACCACGAACAATATATTTTAGCTTAGAACATTTGGACATGATGCTAAGTTTAAAATTATCAAGATGAAAATAAAATAAAATTACTATAATCACCTATGTAAAATTTAAGATTTCTTAACTAAATTAACAAAAATCAGTGACCAAAATTTTTAGAATCAGTGTTTCACTGATGTTAATTCCTCTCCTCCATTATTTCCATAACTAAGTAAATTATAGTAACCCTCTGTCAAGAGTAAAATGTGCATGTGTGCATGCAGGCACACAGCTGATGAGAGTAATTTCAGTCCTCATTTTTTCTTCAGATGAGACTATAGAGTGAATGCATTGCTACATCATGGGGAGCACAGAATGCCTGTTGTTTAATATTTACATGAAGTTAGGAGCTGGTTGGCTACCATTAAAATAGTAAGACCAAAGCAAACACACTTGAGTTGCCCAATATATCTAGCAATGTGCCCATGATGGCATAATTACTCACATAGCATGCTGAGAACTATAGTCCACACCACAACACCACAATTTAAAATTATCTTTGTCTAAATTGTTCAACAGGAGGAAACAACTTCATTTTACAATCAGTGTGTGGATGATATTTCTGTTACAAAGGGCTCATGAATAAATGTGAATGTGGAAGCAGTGGACATGATGACTTGTTTGCCAACAAGGTATAGTTGAGAATACAAGTGTACTTTCCCCCTCACAATGAGTACCCAGGATGCAGTATTGAAGAGGCATATCCATTCTGACACCACATCTGGAATACCAATGTAAAACATTTTGCCTTTGATTCTCAGCTGCTTTATTTTTATAAAGCTTCAAACAGGAGTTTATCTCACTGTATTGATTGGAAAAGTAAATAGATGATGCCTGGAATATACAGTCTGAAACATCAAAAAATCTTGTAAAAGCAGGCCAAAGGGAGTTTGATTACTTATGTTGTTGTAAGAAATTGGCATGTGGTCCCTTTGAATTGGGGTGGGAGCATTGAAAATTATTTTTAAGTGGCAATGTTTACAGGAAAAGTACTCTCACTATAATGATCACACTTTCAAAATTCTGTCCTCCAATGAAAACAGGATATTGCTTGAAATCAAACAGACAAGTAAAAATTTCTACATAGTTTACTGGGGATATTAGTCCTGCTTGTAGACAGCTGTGATTGTTATTTAACTATAGATTTATTGGCAGTTTTTCTTGGTGTATGGTTTTCACAATACAGGGCTGCTTCTTCAGATGCTCAGACAATTGAGCACACAAGAAAACAGGAAACTTGGCCATGCTCTGTGAATTCCTCTTCGTAACTGAACTGTTTGTGAGGCCTGCATTTGCTTTCCCTTATTTCTGAGATTATGAAGTTAGTCTTCGAATTTTGAATTACGACCTACATTGTTACCTTTCACATATGTTTTTGAGTAAAATGAAGTATGTATCTCAACTAAGTCTATATATTTGATGGTAGGATGAGGCCTCACAATGCTGCACAACCTGCCCTTTAAATATCTAAGTGCTGACGGATTTTAGGAAAATGAGTTATTATTCCTTCCTTCCACCCTCTCTTCCTTTCTTTCCCTAGACCTTGTGGAACTATTTGCATAATTTAATACTGTTCTTTAGTCCTATTCTTATAATTTCATGTTGATAAATTGATCAGATTTAACATTTAGTTCATTTTCATTTGACTGGTTGTTTCATTTGGGACTCAGTTTTAAAAACTGCAATAGTCTCCCCTGAGGGGAGCAGCCCTACCAGGCCACAGGAGATGACAATGCAGCCACTCCTGATGATACCTGATAGACTAAGATCACAAGGAAAGAGAGGGGGACCTCCCCTATCAGTGGACTTGGAAGGGGCCATCAAGAAGAAGGGGGAGGGAGGGTGGGGCAGGGAGAAGAGGAGGGAGGGGCTTAAGGGGGGATACAAAGTGAATAAACTGTAATTAAAAAAATTAAAAAAATAAAAAAGATTAAAAAAATTGCAATAGTGAAACAATCCAGTGAGGACTCAGAATCAAGTTGTCAAGATAGTGTTTCATGTCATTTTTCTTGTGAAAGATTGCATTGGAAACACACACAGACACACACACACACACACACACACACACACACAACATAGAGTTCTCACAGATATACTTTTACAATATAAGAACACCAAGCATCTATTTGATTGTTATCCCAATTACTGCAAAGTATTCTACAGTCCAGGAATAACTATTATGACCTGATTTTTTTTTTTTCTTATTTCTACACATTCTATTATGGGGCTAATTTTGCTCAGCGACCATAAGGCTGTGACTACAGAGCCTTATAACCAGCATCACTCTAGGTTCTTAAGAAGACCTGTCAACTAAGGCCTGACATCTGAAAAGTCGGGAGTTTAGCTCCTTCTATTCACACTCTACAAAAATCATCTCGTATTTCTTTGCTATATTATATTCTTTTTTAACATTCTTTTAATTAAGTTTTTTCTTTTTTTCTTTATTAATTACACTTTATTCACTTTGTATCCCCCCTGTGGTTCTCTCCCTCCTCCCATCCCAATCCCTCCCTTCCTCCACCCTCTGCATGCATGCCCCTCCCCAAGTCCCCTGATAAGGGAGGACTACTTTGCCTTCCTTCTGATCCTAGTCAATTAGGTCTCATCAAGAGTGGCTGCATTGTCTTCTTCTGTGGCCTGGTAATGTTACTTCCCCTTCAGGGGGAGGTGATCAAAGAGCAGGTCAATCAATTCATGTCAGAGACAGTCCCTGTTCCTATTACAATGGAACCCACTTGGATACTGAACTGCCATGGGCTACATCTGTGCAGAGATCTTAGGTTATCTCCATGCAGGGTACTTGGTTGGTGTATCAGTCTCAGGAAAGACCCCTCTGCTCAGATTTTTTGGTTCTGTTGCTCTCCTTGTGGAGTTCCTGTCCTCTCCAGATCTTACTGTTCCTCACTTCTTTCTTAAGATTCCCTGCACTCTGCCCAAAGGTTGCCCATAAGTCTCAGCATCTACATTGATATTCTGCAGGGCAGAGCTTTTCAGAGGTCCTCTGTGTCAGGCTCCTGACTTGCTCTCTCTTTTCTCCTTCTTCTGATGTCCAGCCTCTTTGCTTTTCTGGATAGGAATTGAGCATTTTAGCAAGAGTCCTCCCTCTTGATTAGTTTCTTTAGGTGTACAGATTTTAGTAGGTTTATCCTATATTATATGTCTAGATGAGTGAGTATATACTGTGTGTGTCTTTCTGCTTCTGGGATAGCTCACTCAGGATGATCTTTTCCAGATTCACCATTTACCTGAAAATTTCATGATTTCCTTGTTTTTTTATTGCTGAGTAATATTTCATTGTGTAGATATACCACAATTTGTGCATCCATTCCTCCACTGAGGGGCATCTGGGCTGTTTCCAGCTTCTGGCTATTACAAATAAGGCTGCTACAAACATGGTTGAGCAAATGTCCTTATTGTGTACTTGAGAATCTTTTGGATATATGCCTAGGAGTGGTATAGCTGGATCTTGAGAAAACGCTACTCCTAGTTGTCTGAGAAAGCACCAGATTGCTTTCCAGAGTGGTTGTACAAGTTTACATTCCCACCAGCAGTGGAGGAGGTTTCCCTTCCTCCACAACCTCTCCAGCATGTGTTGTCTCTTGAGTTTTTGATCTTAGCCATTCTGATGGGTGTAAGGTGAAATCTTAGGGTCGTTTTGATTTGCATTTCCCTGATGCCTAATCCCTGGCTCTTCAAGAGGGCTGCACCCAAAAATTACACCTTAAGAGCAACAGCTGCTGCTCACTAAATTCAGAGCAAGAAACCCAGCAGCAGGGCAGCCATCATCAGGACCTCTCCTGATGAGAGGAGAGCCTTCCTGAATACCACAGTTACATACAGGTCCATACATCTGAAGTGAACTGTGACAATTCCTGAGAAGCACCACTATTCATTTGACCATACCCAAAAAGCAAAGGAGAACTTTAGAACCCCGCCAAGTGGATTCTCCCCGCCCCAGGACTCAGCAGGCACCAGAAATTAACAGACAACACCTGAGACAGAGAGATGGGTAGAAGCCATCACAAAAGCACAACCAACAAAAGGCAAAACAATATGGCATCCCCAGAACCCAGTTATCCAGAGGCAAGTCACCCTGGGCACCCTAACATAAGTGAAATTCAAGAAGATGAACTTACATCTATGCTTATGAAGAGGTTAATGGAGGAAATAAATAAAATGCATAAAGAATTAGGGGAAGATATAATAAAAGAGATTATGGTTATCCGTAAAGAAATACAGGAAGATGCAACCAGTTTGTGTCACTGAAAGAAATAAAAGAAACAGAGGAATGTTCAAACAAACAGCTGAAGGAATTGAAGGAAAAACAGGAAAATACAGTCAGACAGGTGAAGGAAATCAACAAAATGGTTCAAGATCTGAAGATAGAATTGGAAGAATTATTTTTTATATTAATTACAGTTTATGCACTTTGTATCCCAGCTGTAGCCTTCTCCCTCATTCCCTCCCAATCTCACCCTCCCTCTCTCATCTATTCCCATGCCTCTCTCCGAGTCCACTGATAAGGGAGGAACTCCTCCCCTTCCATCTGACCCTAACTTTTCAGGTCTCATCAGGACTGGCTGCATTGTTCTCCTCTGTGGCCTGGCAAGGCTTCGTAGCCACGTGGGTTCCCAGTAAGGGGAACAGGGACTGTCTCTGACTACCTTATATTCTTATGGATAATCTGTTTGATTTACATTTAAAAAGTACTGGAATTCAAGAAAATCTGGAGTATAATTATAATCTTGTGTTTGCTAATGTTGTATTATGTAAGACTATATGAGTTGTGAGTCTGAACTTAAAATAGTAGTAGACATGGGCAGTGCTACACACCTGGGATGTTCTCATTTGAGAGGTGGAGGCAGGAGGATCTCAAGTTTGAGGGTACCTGGCTCATGTCTTAAACAAAACAGAAAAATTGAAGTAAACAAATATATGAAAATAAAGTTGAAATATTTAAAGAGTAGATAGTGATAATTTTGTACCATACAACAGAAAACCTATTTGGGGAAATCAGAATTCAGTTACTAATTGTTACTGCTACTTTACCTCAGAAATACCTTGCAGATTCCCTTCTTCTTTAGCTGACTGGTTCTACAACTAACTGGCCTTCAAAAATGTTAATGTACATTAGTAAATACAGTAGCAATATAATCTGTTAAAGAAGTAATCAACTTGATTATCAGAATGGAATGACCATTTTTGACGTTTGGTTAACTCTAGATACATATGGTATATATTCACTTATAAGTGGAGTTTAGTCATATAGTACAGGATAGACATACTGCAATGCACAGACCCCAACAAGATAAGTCTGACAGACATCTTCCGCTTCATGTTGGCTCACTAGTTAGGGGAGTGGGGATATCTCTGACACAGACTTTGTTGCCTGCTTTCTAATCATTTCCTCCTGATGGGACTTCCTACCAGGCCAAGGGAGGTGCAGAGGGAGGAAGACAAACTCAGTCCTCATGTGAATAGATGAGCTGGGGTGTCTAGATAGTGGGAGATCCCCTATTCTATGGGATAGGGGAAAGGTGATGTAGGAAAGAAGGTGGGACTGGGAGGAGAAGAAGAAGGGGCCTATGACCAAGATGTAAATTGAATTGATTAATTAAAAAATTGAAAAAAAAAACACCTTTAAAGACAACCACTGCAAAATCCTTGGGTCATAAATTATGTTCAATTCTTCACTTTTTAAAAATTGGAAATAGTCTATCAATTCTCATCAAAAGTGGCTGCATTGTCCTCTACTGTGGTGGACTTGGGGAGTGGCATGCATGCAGAAAGGGGAGGGAGGGTGGGATCGGGAGGGGAGGAGGGAGGAGCTTATGGGGGGATACAAAATGAATAAAGTGTAATTAATAAAAAAAATTAAAAAAAAGACAACCATCTTTGAAAATCACACGAAGAGCACATTATTAAGGAAAAGAACATACAAGAATACTCAAAATGTCAAGGTGAAGAGATTTCCTCAGTTATTAAGAGTGACTCTAAACTCACCAAGTGTACTTTAGGTGGTGCCTGCCTTTATTATTTGCACAAATCCAGTGCAGTAGAACACTTACATATAAGAAAGTATATGAATCAGACTTATTGCTTAAGAATGAAAGAAAAGCAAGAGAAGCCAATTATTCACATGAAGATTGGACACCTATAGCTCATGAAAGTTGACCAAGATGAAAGGTATTGTGCACTGGAGCTGAGGGGAAGCTCTGGGATATTATGATTTGGGGTGTCTTATTCAAGAAGGGACAGAGAGGTTTCAGACCTTATTTAAAATATTCTTTATCATGGAATTTCTTTGTTCTTATTTGTCATTTCTGAATGATTTGATTTTTATATTGTCCTATTCATTTTTATGTATAACTGTTCTGAATTTTGAAGTTTTATTTCTTGTATAATTTATAGAATATTTAATGACTTGGGTTGCAGCATTCACCAATCATGTAAGCACACACACACACACACACACACACACACAAATGCACACACATACAAACATATGTAGATAGATAGATAGATAGATAGATAGATAGATAGATAGATATTTCTTTAAGAGTTTTGTACAAAATATTTTAACAAAATTCAGCGTCTCTCCCAATTCTTCACAGATCCATCCCCTATTCCCTATTCATCCAGCTTTGTGTCCTTTTTTTGAAGTTATACTATGACACTTTTCCCTTCTCTTTCCTCCCTCCAAGCACCTCAATTTACCACTCTTTGCTCTTTTTTGAGTTCATGACCTCGTTTTTCATTACATGCATACATATTACATGCATACATACATATTTCTACATATACTGTCCATTCTGTATAATGTTACTCACATATATCTTTTCAGAAATGACCGATCGGGATTGGAAAAAAAAATTGGTATTGTCTTCCTTAGGGAAAACTACTTTTTTTTTTCTTTTGTCTCTTATAATCCTTTGGTTGCCTTAGTTCTTTCTGTAAGGATGAAGACTCATGGGCTTTCCTCCATCTATTTTTGCGTGGCTACTGTTGTCCTTGCTTAGCTCATTTTGAGGTAGTAATACTGGTGAAAGTTTATGGGTTTAGATTCTGACATTATTAGGAAAGACAGTCTCACAACAAACCCCCTGATCCTATGACTCTTACAGTCTTTTCACCTCCTCCTCCTCCATGATGTTCTCTGAGCTTTTTGTGTGAAAGAAGTATTGTAGATGGATCTCCCGGGACTGGGCTCTGCATTTTGATTGGTGGTGGGTTTCCTGTAGTAGTCTCCATCTGTTGTAAATAGAAGATTTGCTGATAAGAGGTGAGGTCTACACTTATCTGTCAGTATATTAACAAATGTTTAGAGTGTATTTATAGATTATGCTGATTTAATAAAGTGGAGGTTCTCCTCCAAGTTAATTCTTTTTTATTACTTCATTTAATCTTCTTTCAAAAGCTTTATATTACCTGTGTTTTTCAATATTGTTATACATAGTGTAGTTATTCTTAAAATTCCTGAAACTTAAAATTTCAATTATACACCATGATTCCTAAAAGTATGATTAAATACAATCACTTAGAAATATGTATAATCATAAACACTTTGTGTTACACACTTGGTTCAAATTAGAGAGCAGCTGCAAATCTCTAAACAAAAAAATCTGAAAGTATTTTTAAATGCTTTAAATAAATTCTTAGAAAATATGCTTTTAAGAGAAGAATTTTATGCATCGTTGTATTGATTCTCAGTTTTTGTTTGAGCCACAGCTTCTCTTTTACTTCATGGGTATCTCTGCTTTGTAGCTACCAGCTGCTTGCCAATTCACTGCATGAGCACCAAAAAATTCATGGCCTTCTGAATTCGGGGAAAATATTGCTAAATATAAAACAAGATAAGAGACAGAAAAGTTACCTTTACTCTTTGTAAGTGGAATTCTCCAAAAGGTCTGTGTGTAAAATTCTGAGATTTAACAGTGGTGATTTCATAAGACAGGGTGATGCTGAAGATGTGGAAAGTATTAAGAGATTCTAGTCTCATATAAGGAGTGATGGCTACTATGTATTATTTGCTCCACAAAATCTAGATTCACTGGGGAGATGGGCCTCTGGGCATATCAGTGGAAGGAAATCTTATTTATGTTAATTTTAGGGAACATCTGTCCACACACACTTCATAAGCAGAGGATCCTGAACTGTATAAAAATAGAGAGATAAAACTGAGCACTTGCATGCACTAATACATTGTTCTCTGTTCTTCTCTGTGGGTGTAAGGTCACCAGTGCTCTCAAGTATCTGCGACTGTGATTTCTCCTCCATTATGGACTGTGATCTGAAATTATAAGTCAAATAAACCCTTTTTTCTTTCCAGAGCATTTTATCTCAGCATCAGAGAAAAGCAGTAACAACACAAAACTAAGACATGGGGCTCTTAGAAGCCTAACCTTTGCTCCTTCAAGTTTTACATTCTGGCTCATGAGAATTTTCCCTTGCTCACACTCAACCATTACATAAAGCCCTTTCAAAGCACTCAAAACATCTCTAAAACAACATTAAAGAAAAAAAAAATCTTTTTACTTTGTAAGTTAATTATCTTAGATACATTGCTGTAGTTTAAGAACCATGATTAACAGTACAATTTCTGTAACATTTCTTTACCTATCTTCTTGTAATTTTTAATTTTTATTTTTATATTAATTACAGTTTATTCACTTTGTATCCCAGCTGTAGCCCCCTCCTTCAATCCCTCCCAATCCTACCCTCCCTCCCTCATCTCCTCCCATGCCCCCCTCCATGTCCACTGATAGGGGAGGACCTCCTTCCCTTCCATCTGACCCTAGCCTGTCAGGTCTCATTAGGACTGTCTATATTGTCTTCCTCTGTAGCCTGGCAAGGCTGTTCCCCCGTCAGGAAGAGGTGATCAAAGAGCCAGCCACTGAGTTCATGTCAGAGACAGTCCCTGTTCCCCTCGCCAGGGAACACACTTTACCCATATTAAAGGAAAGAATCTTTTATTTTAGATCCTCCATCCCTTGACAACTACTATGGACGGGATTAAAGCAGATACAATTTGTCCTGTTACAACCCTCTCCTGGTTTCCGCTTTCCTGTCTGAAGTCTGAGGTAGCAAATTCACTGTCATGAATTCGAGCCACGTGTTCATGTAGCATATTGTGATTCAGAACTCATTACCTCTCAGATCCCCAAACAACTACTGATACTTAGTTTCTCGAGTCTAAAACGAAAATTGCTGAGGCCAAATTGAGTGATTTTGGCAAAAGAATATTAGCAATCCTTTGCTCAGTTGGAGCTACGCCAATTCAGCTAGTTTTCCTGGACACAGTTTTCTTCACTCCTGTGCTCGGTGGGAGCACAATAACAAAGTTTTCTAATCAGCAGCAGCAGTTCATGCAGGTGGAATGTGCTGGGACCATGTCAAGCTAAGAAAATCAAGGAAAGAAGAAACTAATTTACTTTGGAGGTTCCTGCAATAGAGTTATATTCGTCAATGTTAAAGAATTAGAATTACTTGTGTTCCTATTTTTTAAGATAATAGCACTAATACATGTTCAGATTGTCATTTATTGACAATGGGCACAAACTCAGTAATCCCATGGGGTTTTAACCTGATGATTTCCTTTTTCGTCTTGTGTCCAGTCTGTGAGCAGTAAGTAACATCAGTGTTGTAATAGGCCACATAAGGGAAGGACCAGTAACAGCATCAATGCAGGAAAAGGCAAAGGGCTCAAGAAATCTTTTGGCAAAGAATTCTGAGCTTTCATATAGATATAATAAATTCCCTACTAGCTACAGTAGGATGCTGAGAGCACATTGAACATTTTTAAGTGTGTGAAATAAATGATTTTCAATATCAAGTTTTCATATAACAGGTTAAAGCAATTCACAAGATACTGGGATTCCAGTAACAATACAATTGATCTCTAGAAATAAAACAATATTAGTATGAATAATGAGTCAATTTTAACAGTGATAATAATATTTTAAAAGTTTAAAGCAAAACATAAAATGCATTTGCATTTTTTGCTGATCCAAAATATCAGTATATTGATATCAGAAAATTTTGGTAGTTTCGTAACCTCTACTGATTTGTTATATAATTGTATAGATTGAACTATGTGATATATATCTGCAACAATCATGTTCCTTCAATAAATCACACATTGCCTGGCATTGCCAAACTTTAGATTGCTTGTAGGAAGCCCTTTACTTCCTAAGACATTTTTTTTCCTATCAGTTGCCTTATCCAACTGTAAATGACAGGAGACAGAAAGACAAGACTGGGAAGACACTGCATCTAGCTTTGGATCCACACTTCTCCTCCTTTAAACTTTGCTGGGGTATAAGCATGAACTTTCTTTCTCTCGCCTTCTAACCTTAGTCTAGTCCATGGTCTCTATTGATCCTATTTACTACTAAATCTACTTTGCAAATAAAATGACATCTCTATGTCATTAATAAATAAGCTGGATTTTCAATAGAAAGAGTAATGATTTTATCTTCTTTAATGAACATGAGCAACAATATTAGGTAATGGGAAATGTTCATCTGGCAAGAAAATGCATGCCTCTTTAAGATCACATATGACTGAGAGCCAAAAAATTTATAAATAGCTAGTGAGAATCAGAAGTATAGTTAGGTGGGTTGAGAGTTTGTCTACCATTCATGAGGTGCTGTGATCAGTCAGGAAAGAGAGAAAAAGAGAAGACAGAGGGAGGAAATAAAGAGAAAGAGGAAGAGAACAAGGAGAATGAGAAGAGATGAGGAGAAGGGGGAGCAGAGAACATGTAAAGCAGGATCTCAGGTGACATTGAGGACGTGGTGTGGGACCACAGCATCTGAGCAGCACAGAACTTTAAACTGACAAATGATTTCTTACAGGCGTTTGGAATTTTTATTGATATGACACTTTTCCGACGTGACTTACTTCAGTAAAAACCTCTGGCTGTGAGTCCTTACAGAACTTCCCTGTTGCATATTTTACTATGGTCTCAGAGTTCCATGTATGAAGTATGTTTTGGTTTCTCTCAAAGAGGGAAAGCAAGAGGCAAATCCTGCTTTCCTCTACCCATGACTACATGTGCCACCTCGAGGTGCTTTGTATACTTGTTCATTTTCTACCTATAGTTAACCAAATTGATGACCATGACTATATACTGAAAACCCAGGTCTGTCTTGGTAAATTCTCAAAGAATGGTCTTAAAACTACCAATGCATACCCAAAACATGTGAAAGGTTACCTAGGGCTAGAAAAAAGAAACAGAAAGCTAAGTGTCTGCCTCATACCTTAATACTGCTAAAACTACAGAATAATAAAAATGCTGTTCCTTATCAGTTTATAATCCATCAGAAGAAGGAATAGTCCAAATGCCCTTTATTAGTTCAATAAACAAATAATTGTACAGATACAACAAAATAAATTTACATGTATATTCCATATAGAAATATATAAATACATTTATATTCAATATATGTAAATTTATATAGGTAATATAAATCTACACACATATTTTATACACACAAACACACATATGTGAAATTGAAGCCTCATATTGCAAAGATCAAAGAACAAACATAAACATTCCAAAACAAGATGCTTTCTTCTATTATCAACATAAGTTTTTTAAATATTAATTTCTGTTGGTCTTATAGAGCTCCTGTCCACTCTGTGTCCTATTTCCCCGCTCTGACCAATGACTTCTTGCACTCTGCCCAAAATTTGGCTGTGAGTCTTAGCATCTACTTGTATCCCCTACTGGGTAGAGTCTTTCAAGAGACATATATGGTAGGACCCATCCTTTTTCCTCTCTTCAACAGCTTCAGGTGTCTGTTCTATTTGTCCTTCTGAATGAGAATTATGCATCCTCCCTAGGGTCCTTCTTGTTATTTACCTTCTTTATATCTGCGGATTGTCATATGGTTACACTGTATTATATGGCTAATATTCACTTACAAGTGAGTATATTCTGTCGGGAGCCTTGACTCCAAGCGGCCTGCTTTGATATTTAAATCTTGGTGGAGAGATGGCTTTTAGCAGGCCTTTACTAATGGCAGAGAACTTGCAAGTCCATCTCCTTTTGTTTGTGACAGCAGGTGGGATAGCTTGTGAGGGTCACACCTCTTCCTCTAGCTCCTTGTGCAAATTAACCTATTGTTCTGAGATGTTTTTCTGGCAAAAAGTAACTCCTCTCAAATAAAGTGGTCAGAAGGCTGAAGACAGAGTTGGAGGCAGGCAGAGACTTGAGGCTTGCTGCTGGCACTGCTTGCTGCAGCACCCTGCCTTTTGCCATGGCTGTCGAGTCTGGACCTTTAAAAAGTTTCCTGTGTGTTGTGTGTTTATTTTATTAATTTTAATCCTCATGCCCAACTCAAGAACCGTTCAACTCTGCTAGCTGGCTCCGGCAATATTCCATGGATGTCTTTATGGTTCTGTGTTACCTCACTCAGAATGATCATTTTTAGTTCCATCATGTGGACCTGCAGAGACTGATGCACCAACCAAGGACCACACATGAAGGGGAACTAAACCTTTTGTTCAGATGTAGCCAATAGGCAATTCAGTCTCCATATGGGTTCCCTAGAAAGAGGAGCAGGGGTTGTCTGTGACATGGACTTTATTGCCAGTTTTCTGATCATGTCCCCCTGGTGGTGGGGGAGGGGAGGTGCCAGGCCACAGATGGTGATGCAGTCCTAATGAGTCTTGATAGGCTGGGGCCAGATGGTATGGGAGGAGGGCTCCCCTTTCTGAAGACTAGGGAAGGGAAGTGGGGGAAAGAGGAAAGTAGGGTAGGACAAGGAGGAGACAAAGAAAGGGGCTACAATCAGGTTGTAAAATGAATAAATTATAAAAAAATAAATTCAATTAAAAAAATTAATTTCATGACTTTCCATATTAGCCTAAAGAAAATTAGATGCTGTGTGTGTAGTTCTGTGATGATTCTGTGAGAATCATCTACCTGATTCTAAATGATCAGGATGGATAATAGTTCTTTCACCCTAAAATTTCCCATGTTCTTCCTATGTAGCAATCTTCCTATTTAAGTACTTCAGGTCTACTGACCTATCTTAAATCAGCATGATTTTAACTTTGGTGCTATGGCGAAACAGATAAAGGCACTGTCCACCAAGCCAGACAACCTGAGCTAGATCTCCAGAACTCACCAGCAGGAAGGAGAGAATTGACAAGTATGAGTTGTTATCTGACTTACACACACACACACACACACACACACACACACACACACACAGTGTCACATACATACCAACATCCTCCCAAATCAATCAATCCTTCAATCAATCAATACACAGAATAAAACTACGTGGATCCTTATACTTTATAACCTCTGGATGGGCTCATATCACCGAGTTTCATATAGAACAGGATTGTAGCAATCACATTCATGTAGGACAATTCAATATTTAGAGGATACAGATTCTTATTTGAAATATTTCTGTTTAATAGAAGACTCTGTTGTGTAGATAGGCAACCTTCAGAGCAAATGGCAACTGAGATGGAAGGTTTTAGCTTTGGCTATCAGCTGGTAGGAGATTTCACTCAAAACCCAAAATGGTTCTCTTCAAGTCTCATATGCCTTAAATTTTCCAGATATTTTCATCCTGCCTCAGTCTTCAGGTTTGGGGGTTGTGTTTGATCATTTGCTTTGAAGGGTCTGGTTCATGGTGAAGGATGGCCTTGAAATAATAATTTTCTTCCTTCAGTTTGCCAAATACTGGGACCATAGCATAAGGGATAAATCCTGAATAGCTTGTCAAGTACACATCTCAGTGTCTCTCCAACAATTGATAGGGTTAAGGAACAAGGCAGCTACTTTCTGTAAGCAGTTGGTCA
The DNA here is from genome assembly GCF_907164565.1 of Psammomys obesus. NCBI lineage: Eukaryota > Metazoa > Chordata > Mammalia > Rodentia > Muridae > Psammomys > Psammomys obesus. Next base: position 5,648,588 of record NW_026596051.1, read on the forward strand.
AGGGTACAAGGCCAATGAAAACAAATGACTACTTGTCCTATGGTCAGCTCCCAGAGCTCTGATTTCAAAAACCAAAATCCAACAGCACTGACTCATGTAAATGACTGCCAAACTCCACCCTTCGTTCTTTTTACTTCCTGGCTCTTTTGCCACCTTGGGACTTCTAGGTAAGCCTTTTACTAATTAATAAATTAATTACCTATTCACTTTACATCTCAATCGCAGCATCCCCTCTTTCTTCTCCTTCCAGTTCCTCCCTCTCCGACCCCCTCCCCACCTAGCCTTTCTCTCTTTCTCCTCACAAAAGAGGAGGCCTCCCATGTATATCAACCAGCCTTGGCATATCAAATTGCAGTAAAAGTAAGTGCACTGTCTTTTTGTAAGGCTAGACGAGGTATCCTAGTTAGGGGAAAAGGATCCAAAGGTAAGCAACCTACTCAGAGACAGCCCCTGCTCCCTTTTTAGGCATCCCATCGGAAGATCTAGCTGCACAATTGTTGCATATGTGCAGAGGGTCTAGGTACTCTGCCCCATGTTGGTGGTTCAGTCTCTGAACACCTATGGATCCAGGTTAGCTGATTCTGTACTTTTTCTTGCACTGTCCTTGACCCTCTGGCTCCTTCAATCCTTTCTCCCCCTCTTCCACAGGATTCCCCACAGGCCACTTAATGTTTAGCCTAGGTCTCTTAATCTGTTTCTATCAGTTGCTGGGTGACACGTCTCTGATGACAGTTATTCTAGGCCCCTGTCTGTAAGTATAGCAGAATACCATTAACAGTGGCAGGGGTGGGCTCCCTCTCATGGTATGGGTTTCAAGCTGGGACATTCATTGGTTGGCCACTCCCTCAATTTCTACTCTATTTTTGACTCCTGCACGTCTGTCGGTCTGAGTTTTTGCGGCTCTGTTGGTGTTCCGTTCTCTTCACTGGAAGTCTTGACTCATTTGGTTCAGGCTCCTTATCTCCCATTGCTAGAAGTCTTAGCTAGGGTCACTCTCATAGATTCTGAGTTTCTATTGTTCCAAGAGATGTTCTGCCCCATTCCAGTTATCTTTCCCCGTACTCTATCCCTTGTCCTCCACCCACAGGATCCCTCCTGTCCTCATCTCTCCCTCCCCAACCCAATCCTTCCCTCTACCCTCACCCCACCAATGCCTAATTTATTTCCCTTCTCAGTGAGATAGGCCATTTTTTTGTTGTTATTTGTTGTTTGTTTTTGTTTTTGTTTTTCAGTGATGAAGCTACTGGTAGTGAACCCATGCTCCTAGAAATTTTTACTGAAGACCCTCTAAACAACCATAGCAAGGGAATTGGTAATCAGTACATGTGTATATATTTGACTGTGTGTGTAGGCAAGTGCCATGGCAAAACACATTATTTTACAAAATGTATATATGCTAACAAAAAATTTAAAATAAGCTCTTATAATCATTACTGGATTCATAATAATTAACTTATATTATATTAATATAATATATTATATTATATTTTACTGTTCTTATTTATGTTTTTATCAATGCCATGTTTTCTTAATTATCACCTTGATAATATTCCTTGAAGTAATACTGTATTATCATTAACAGAATTATTTGTTTTTCAAAATAATTTCAGTCTTGTAGTTAATGTGTATTTAATATTAAATCCTGAATTAGCTTATGAACATCCACATCATCCACATTCAATATTAAAACAGCAAAAATACAATATGCATTATACAAAATATTATAAGGGAGAATAGTGAAGGTGAAAAGGTTTAAGAATCATTAGTCATTTGAGACATGTAAATTAATAACACAAGAAGATCTACTTAACACCAGAATGGGCATGAAGAGAAACAAAATTAACAAGTAGAAGAAAAATTATTTAAATCCCTCATTTTCTCTACATTTCCACACTTCTAATGGAAAAGTGAATAGTTGAATCACTTTGTAAGCCACCTCATTAATTTCTGTAGAAGTCAAATACAAACTTCCCAGATAATCTAGCTCTTCCTTTCTCGGGTATGCACACAAAGGAAATTAAAAGACATGTTTTCCTAACAACTGGAAAAGAGTTTTCATATCAACATTATTTCTATTGTCTGGCAGCATAAAACAATCGAAACGCCCACAATATCTGATGGATAATCAAAATGTAATAAATATAATGAAATTTTGTTTGTCAATACAAGGAATAAAACACTATAGAGTATGAGTTGAATTAGCCCAAAAAAAACATTATTCTAGAAAAACAAATATATATGTACATATATACATTGCATATATGTAATCTTATTTTGTTGTATATGTGGGTGTCTTCAGCTTGTGTCACAAATGTATGTGGGTGTACTCGGTGGTAAATAGTCACGCATGGGCTAGATATCAATACCGGTATGCTTGATGGCTCTCCACCTTAATTTTCAGACGAGGTCACTCACTCCACTCAAAGCTTACTGATGATCTGGAGGAGCTTATTGTTCTGAATAGAGAACCAAGCATCAGTCCTAACTGAAGACACTGTACTTTGCCCTTATGGATAACCCAATAATTAAGGGGTAGGAAACACCTCCAGGGGCCCCACCCATAGACAAATAACTACAGGCAATTAAGGAATGTGAGAAGCAGGAGAAATAGCCTTTTGTAGGGAGGATGGGTTCCTTAATTGATTATTCAGTATCAAGCTGTGAGACCTAAAATATACATTTAGGCATATAGAGCTATCTGATGAAGTAACCACATTTTTATTTGAATCTGTAACTATCTCTATTTTTATCTATCCATCCGTCTATCTATTATCTATCTATCTATCTATCTATCTATCTATCTATCTATCTGTCTATCTATCTATCACATATCTAATCCATTTACCTATATCTAATCTTTATCTATACTATTTCTATCATTGTGTATTTTTGAGATGCTGAAGTATTAGGAGGAAAATAATAAATGTTTACTTCTGAGAAACCTGAACTTTCAAAGGTAGATTATCCATATATGTAGAATCTAGTTTGGTTTCTACTTCCGTCTAGGCTTCTGTGAATCTGTCCTAAATGGGAAAGTCTTTACAGAGGTCAAAGACCTGAACATAAATTATTTTAGTCCATTTGTAACGTCCTTTACAGAGATGTTCTCTTTTCCAAATTTTCTTATTCTTTATTAATTACACTTTATTCACTTTGTATCCCCCCTGTGGTTCCCTCCCTCTTCCCGTTCCAATCCCTCCCTTCCTTCACCCTCTGCATGCATGCCCTTCCCCAAGTCCACTGATAAGGGAGGACTTCTTTTCCTTCCTTCTAATCCTAGTTAATTAGGTCTCATCAGGAGTAGCTGCATTGTCTTCTTCTGTGGCCTGGTAATGCTGCTTCCCCCTCAGGAGGGAGGTAATTAAAGAGCAGGCCAATCAGTTCATGTCAGAGACAGTCCCTGTTCCAATTACAATGGAACCCACTTGGATACTGAACTGCTATGGGTACATCTGTGCAGGGGTCTTAGGTTATCTCTATGCATAGTCCTTGGTTGGAGTATCAGTCTCAGGAAGGACCCCTGTGCTCAGATTTTTTGGTTCTGTTTCTCTCCTTGTGAAGTTCCTGTCCTCTCCAGACCTTACTGTTTCCCACTTCTTTCATAAGATTCCCTGCACTCTGCCCAAAGGTTGCCCATAAGTCTCAGCATCAGCATCTGGTATATGCCTAGGAGTGGTATAACTGGATCTTGAGGAAGCACTATTCCTAGTTGTCTTAGAAAATGCCAGATTGCTTTCCAGAGTGGTTGTACAAGTTTACATTCCCATCAGCAGTGGAGAAGGGTTCCCCTTTCTCCACAACCTCTCCAGCATGTGTATTTTAATTGACATTGAGGTTGCCCTTTTGTGCAGCCATCTCTGTAACCTTTTGGTTTGCATTGGAACCAAGAAGTGTTACATTAAAATAATATACCTTTTTCCCAAGTTTTTTTTTTTGGTTGTTGTTGTTTGTTTGTTTGTTTGTTTTTCCAGAATGCAAAGGTAGTTTGTCATGGTCACATGCAATAGAGAGTAAAGAAATAAAAGAACCATTGATCTGCTTCTCCTACAACAGGGCATACCCCTGAGAGAGATTAGCTGAGTGAATGCAAAGATTCCAGGGGCATTCCCCTTTAGAAATTTGCATTGAAAATTGGGTATCTCTAGCCTTTGCCTGGCATCGGCTTCATGCCTTCATATTTATTTGCTTTAATGGCTATCCTTGTCAAATATTTTACCAGTAGTCTCTGATGGGATTGCATGTGTTCCAGATTCTTCATGTCTTGTTAAAAGAATTGAAGTAGTACACACAAATGGCAAAGTAGCAAATATTTTACTGAGAAGTAAGTGAATGTACTTGTAAGACATTGCAAGAGAGTAATTTGCTCTGAGTGAGATTTCCTCAAGGGCCCCAGGCTGCTCTTTTGATCCTTTCTTTTTTGGGTATAAGAGAAAGATTTGGTTTATTAGCAAGTGACAAGGGTAGCTTCCTATTGGATTGACCGGCTCAATTTTTTAAAGATGTTTTTCACTTGTGCATATCATTTTCCAAAATTCATGAACTGAGTTTAATCATATGTATACCGAATCATTCGTAAACATATGGTTACAAAAGATTTTTCTCTAAAAGTTTATTCAGACTTACTGCTCATGCATCCCAAAACCAGTGCAAACTGGATCAGTCCACTGTCCCAAGCTCTTGGACATGTCCTTGGAAATACTTGAATAGAAATGAAATGCTAAAGCAACTTACTAAAGGTTAGTAGGAAACTACGGTAGGAGTAACTATAAGTTTTATTTAGACATGAGTGTACATCAACTGAGTACACTCATGTAGATGGGGTTTCTAGATTGCTAAGTAATATTTGGGCAAAAGGGTGTGAAAGTCAAGTAACCAGAATTCCAAGTGTCTAAGTGATGCCATGTTTATGTATCTCAAGAGAGTTGGATTAAAGTTTTCAACCAAGAATACTCTTTTGTTTCAGGTGTTGGCTTGTGCTTTCATTTTTTACTTGATTTTTATTAAATTTTATTAGTCAAGAAAAGAATAATTTAGCTATACCTACTCATTCTATCACATTCTTATAAATACTTCTCTAAGGTTTTTCTACTTATATTAGTGTCTTACTGCTAGGCATACTGTGTATGTCTAGGAGGCAAAAAAAAACACAAAAAAAAAACAAAGAAAAAGTCATAGAGGATAAGCACTAGGACCAGTAAATGAAATAATGAAAACAAAACCATGGAGTAACAATAACAAGGATGAAATTAGCTAGTGACAAATGATTATTACAGTAGGACATGAAGACACACAAGTACCTCACTAATGACAAGTGATGATGGAGAGACTTGAAGTACTCAAGTGAATGATGCATGTGTTTCATAATGACAGTGTCTACAAGATCAGGATTGGAAATTTTTCTTTATTGTTATCTGTTGGTATAATGTTCTTTTGGAATGTATACACCTTGCCCTTGTTCATTCAAATGCTGATTTCTATCCCCCACTATCTGGTTTCAATACAAAATTCTATTGTGATGTTTATTCTAAGTATCACCTGTATCAACTTTGTGTAAACATACCACCATTTTTTTCTCTAAAATGTAATTAAAGAAACCAGCCACAATGTTGAGCAATGGAGAGGATAGGGTGGGACATCCTGGTTCAGAGTGGGAAGAGTAAAAGGAGAACAGGAAGGAGTAGGAGGAAGAGGAGGAGAAACTCCATCCAAGTGAAGCTGGGAGAGCAGAGGTTGGAGGAGAGGTCTTGGAACGATGTGGAGAAATGAACCCGACCTAAGATATCACTAAAAGCAAATATAATGGGTGAATCTGAATGGTAGGAACTATGCGGGCTTGGAGGTTTAGGATGGAGTAACTATTGCCCAGCATTGTGTTCTAGGTTAACTAAATAAATCCTAGTCTCTGTGTGGTGATTTGGTTATACAGCTGTTTAGGATTAACTACTTTACTAAAAGATATATCAATAGTAAATATTAATAACTAATACAACAAATGGAGCCCAACTAATCTAAGTATCCACACCCTTTAAATCATACTTTGTCATAAATTGTTGGGGGTATAAGCTCCCAGTGATAATGCTGAATGCTTTTAGCATATAGAAACCAATGTTTTGAAATAAGTATATACTGTACAATGGCTAAATCAAGCCAAATGGCATATTAAAATCGTTACTCAGCAGTTTTCAATTCTATAAAGATTATTATTAGCTCAAGTAATTTTATTATGCAATAATCTCTTAAATTTACTACTTCTGGACATTCTCATTATATAGCACAGCCTGGCCTTACGCCTATCTCTCTCTGCTAGCCTCTTCAGTGTTTGGATCACAGGAGCATCCCTCGACACCAAACCCAGCTACTAACAAAAAAAGCTTATCCTTTTTTTCCTAAATGTGTGATTCACCAGAAACCACCACGTTGTTTTTCAATTTTATAAACTCAAAATTTTAAAGTGAACATGTAAGTGATATTACCTAGGGATTGTTTGTATCTGGTGTATTTCATATGAAAAATGACTGCGGAAATTGCTGTTGTGGTAAATGTCAGGCTTTCCACATTTTAACAATTGAATAGAATTCCAGGTATATATTACATCCTTTATTCTTTTGTCATTATCATTGAAGTATTGACAAGAAACAATGTAGGAGCTAGGAGTTTATTTTGGCTCATGGTTTCACCATGAGGGCGGGCTGGCACAGCTCATGGCAACAAGAAAATGTGGAAGTTATTTTCTCACATTGGTGTGGAGTCACCAGAGTTATCATCTCCTAACAGGTCTGCAATATAAGCTTTAATAGGTATTTAAATTACAGCATTTGGGAAGCATTTCAGATTCAAGCCATTTCAGTGTTTGTGATGTCATACAAAATAACTCATTCCCTGGTCCAATGTCACAAGCACTTCTTTGTTTCTGGTACTAATTTTGCCACTTCAAGACTTCAGTCTCTGTTTTTGAGTTGAGCTTTGAATATTGTGTGAATTAATGGTCTAATATTATTGTTTTATGTATGAATATCGATGTTAAACATCTTTATTTACTTAAAAGACTATTCATTGCACATTGTATATTCTTAGCATTGCTGTTGAAATTCAATTAGCCAGAAGTGTATGTACTTTTGAATGGAATTCCCTTTCATTGACCTGTGTCTGGTCTTTATGTTAGTACTATATTCTCTTAAATGTTTGCATTTTCAGTATTCGCTTTTAAAAAATAGTGTTTGATAGACAACATATGATGAGATGACATTATTGATTTTTGTATGACCAGCATTTTAAAACACATTCACAGAAAACCTGCTCACATATGCTCACAGCAGCTTTATTGTGGGTTGCGAGAATCTACGCACTCAAACATCCTTCACAAGACAAAGCCATGCTCTGGTAACTTCACAGGAGAGAGCTCCAAAGATGTAGAATGTGGGCACTTTAATGTACACATCCAGATTAGATTTTTTCAAATGTTCCATGTAATTCATACTATATTTTACATAATTATATCTAAGCCATCTGTACCCTCAGTATGTATGCTTTATTTGCTATTTCATCATGTTCGCATCACCTCTGGAAGACATTCATCAGCTACTTTCTTTATGTGTTCTTGTTGTTAGATATTTCTGTCACTTTCTGGGACCTGCCATGCTTCTTTTCAACTGTATAATTTTTTATGGCTAAAATAGATTCAGGTATTTGGTTGAGCTAAGTTTTGCTTCTATCCCTAAAAGCTCCTCATTTCTCCTTACAAATAATTATTATATTATAAAACTCATCACTCTCAGACATTCTCATTGAGGTTTGTAATATGTATGATGTATTTGCCAATTTTTAAAAGCAGTTCTAACCTTTAATTTTTTATTGCAAAACCAATAGTTTGACGGTTTGTTAGTTCATGGATGGACACATTTTGAGTATCTTTTTAACTGCATAAGACATATTTCAGACAGAAATCTTTTGTAATTATGTATCTAAAATCTGCAATTGGTGAAAGACGCATAGGAATAATAGTTGCTTTGTTTACTTAGTTGATATGTATATAAGTTGGTGCATAACAACTTATCAGGTGATGTATTTAGAGCAAGGACCAGTAGCAGGACTTCAAAAGCTTAATATCAGCTACTGACAGAGTGCATGTATCTATCAGTCCTTATGTTCCAATATGGCAGGAAATCCTGGGGCCGAATTCCTTATTACCTTCTTTTAATTGTTCTTACTATTGTGCTTGTGTGTTTATGTGTGTGTGCACTTGTGTGTGTGCTGTATGTATTAGTATACTTTCATGTATGTGAATGTGCGTGTATGTGCCACTGCCTTATATAGAGGTCAGAGGACAGCCTCTGTTCCCAGTCATTTCTTTTTACCTTGTTTGATGAAGGCTCTTTTTGTGGCTGTTGTTTCTGTGTTGTAAAAGGCAGGCTAGCTGGCCTATAAGTTTAAGAAATTCTTCCATCCATACGTCTCATACCCCAGTAGGAGTGCTACATATCGAGACTTTATATGCATTATAAATATTCAAAACTTTGTTCTCATTCTTGGAAAGCAAGCACTTTCCCCCACTGCACCATCTTCCCAGTCACACTCTCATAAACTTTTTTTAATTTTATTTTATTTTTTTCTTATCAGTTACATTTTATTAACTGTATCCCAGCCGTGTCCCTCACAATCCCACCCTCCCTCCCTCATCTCCACCGAAGTCGAACATCATCAGTGAAGCCAGGGAGGTGGTTCAGACTGTAAAGGTAAGGACACAAACAAGAAAATCTGACTTCAATACCTAAACCTCACATAAAAGTACAGAGCAATCATTTTTACAATACTGTTTTCACACATACATATCTTATTCACACATATGCTGTGGTCCTCGAACTCATGTATATCCATACCCAACAGAACCCAAAGAAGAACAAAATCAAGCAAAAGAATGCATTATCTGTTTGAGAGAACCTTGTGTTGTGAATCTCTGTATTGTGACTTGGTATCTGGTAGAAAAAGAATTAGATGTGAAATTACCAAGGAAAACTGAGCCTATGTTTCAGTAGCTGTGTCCACTGAGGCTCAGAGTATCTCTGTGGATAAACATCCTTAAAGTTCAAATAAATTGTCTCCACTGTATCAGAACCCAAGGAACCAGTCCCTTCCCTAGTTGTTACACAAGTATAGTAACACACAGTATTCAATTTCAAAAGATCCCAAATTTATTGTGATTTTAGTCCCACTGTGTTATTTTTCCTAGAGGGTCATGGGAAATAAATAGTCCAAAAGTGAAATGTAGTCAGCTCTTACACAGAAGTGGAAAGGATTACCTTACTATATTAATATTTCACTTACCACATGTATATTAATAAAAACTTCCAAGAGTCCACCCCTGGAACTATTTTGCATTCCCACCTTGGGCCAACCCACTGTGATCTCTCCTTGCTGTGTATACTTGGATTTTTTTTTTTTTTTTTTTAGTTAAATGAAATTCAACTTAGTCTATGTCTCATGACTGAATTATTGCCTTCAAAATAGATAAGAACCAAGAAACCAATAGTAACAGTTTGGTGAAGCAATGCCAAGGAGAGAACTTCACAGCAACAGACACTTGGTGCTGATTTGTACTCATTTCTCAGGATTTTGAATGTTCTTCAAAGGACATGATATCCTAGTGTTCAGCCACTGTTACTAATGTCCCAGAGGAAAAAATGATGCTTTCTTTTCTTTCTTTCTTTTAATTTCAAGACACTGTGGAAAAATAGGAACAAGATGTTTTGAGTCTTTCTTAGGACTGCACTCAGTTTGCATCAGCTGCCTGTATCTTATTTGTCTCACCTGATCAAAGCAGTCTTGACCTCTTCTTCTCAGAAAGCTTCATGACGTTCATCGCTGTTGGTAACATGGAGCATATTGATTGGATTTCTAAAAGTACAGATCTCAAAGTGTCATGTACATGAATGTTCATTTTTCTCTATCAAACTAATTATTGTCACTGAGGTTTAGAAACAAAGAATGAGATTTTTCAAGTGAAGTTATTAATGCAGTATTCAAAATAAGACTATATAATTTTCTGCTCACTGTTCTAAATAAAGAATTAATTCTTAGTGGTAAGAATGTTTTCAGCATATTTATTCTTCCAAAAGAATCAGAAAAAAAAATGTTCTCATTGTTACTGCTGAGAATTTCTTCCATTTCTCTGTTGCTTCAAGTGTTTAAGAAAATTATAAATCTGTGTATTTCCATTGAAAGTCTTAGGCTGAGTAATATTCTTCTGTATTCACTGACAGTGTGTCATTTTTTTTAACGTCAGGATACACTTGCTCATTTCCTTGTTTTCCGGGATACACTTGCTCATTTCCTTGTTTTCCGGACGGTAGTGAGGCAAAGTGAAACTAGTAGTCTGATATTTTGACTTGACACGGAAGCTGTACTTGCTATTCTATTATTTACAAAGGGCGGTTTTCAACTTACAAATTACATTTGTGTGTGTGTGTTGAGGGCATGATGCAGTACTTATTCTTGATGGTGTTCTCAGATGAGGGACACCATCACCATGTCAGTGTCTGTGGTGATATCAGGCCTCTCACCGAGATGTAATATGTTCTAACAAATGAAACTTGAGCGTAGTGGCATTTGTCAGCTCATGATCAGGCCTCATAACTAACCATCTAAGGAGTCTTCAACCCTTCCTTGAGAACAACTAACTTTTCAAATGTTGCTGTCTTTAAAACTTGAACTCCATAGTTAGGAATTGTGAGCCAAACTGACATTTTAAGAACTTCCTGTGACTACCTCAGTTAGGCATAAAAAGACAACAGAATACCTAGGACTCTTGAACGTATAAACCCCATAAATGGCTTCAAGGAAACCAACCACAAAAGCTGAATCATAATGGCCAATGCATTTGTTAATTTTTTCTCATAATCTGTTTTAAATATTCTATAATATATGAAAGCAAAATGGAATTGAAGCAATAATTTAAGACAATTATGAGAGATTTTGCATTGGAGAAGCAAGCTCAGTCAAAAGACATACCGTTAAAGTGAAGCTGATAAATTTGTCTATTTTTAAGCATAAAGTTTTGAATACACCAAAGGAAAAACTGAGAATTGAAAGCAAGCTGCAATGAAAGAAAAATATTTATTATTAGCACATCCCCAGAATGGAACGGGAAATCTATATATCATTAAAACAGCAGAATATCCAGCAAAAAATATAAGCCAAAGACATGTACATCCTTTCATAAAGGATATTAAAAGGGCCCTAGGAATATGCAATAAGCTCATTGATCAGTAAAATATTGTCATGTGTACACAGTAACATAGGTTATGTTATGAATTGCTGAAAAAAGACAAAAGAAGTCATGATTCCTATTGAAAATAAATCACACAAGATTAATAAGATCTGTGATGCCATTGGTTCTGAAAATGGCAGTACTAATATAAATTGAATAAAGTATAAAGTCAATAAAATATCTGAATATATTGAATATGCTTGAAAGATATTTGTAAAATTAATATTATAGCACCAAAATTGAAAAGTTTTCCTGATAACCATATGGATGGATTAAGACATATTACATGCATACATATTTACACAGAGAGAGAGACAGAGAGAAAGAAAGAGATACAGAAATGCAAGATGTGTGAACTAGAAAGGTTCAAATAAGATTTTTAAAATGTTGATCAAAAGAAGAAAGACAAAATAAGAGTATGTTGTTTAATACCACTTCAATGAGGGTCACAAAGAAGCACAACTTACCTATGGTAACAGAACAGAGAACTGTTACTAGGAAGGATTACATAACAGAAAGGAACAGCACAGTGCTTCAATACAGTGCCTCAATGTGCATGGTCATTCAGACACACTCCATATTTGACCTAAGCATGGAAGTGGACCCATGCATTTAGTTTTTTGTAAGTTTTATTTTTTTTTCTTTTTTTTAAATTTTATTTTTTTCTTATCAGTTACATTTTATTAACTCTGTATTCCAGCCGTGTCCCGATCCCTCATTCCCTCCCAGTGCCTCCCTCCCTCCCTCATCTCCACCGTGCCCTTTGCCAAGTCCACTAATAGGGGGGACCTCCTCCTAATTCATCTGATCCTGTTTTATCAGGTATCTTCAGGACTGGCTGCAAAGCTCTCCTCTGTGGCCTAACCGG